>NW_026901188.1:0-301467 GCF_033783945.1 Neopsephotus bourkii
CCCCAACTCCCATTATCTATCCTCCATCTCTGCCCCATAACCCCCAGACCTGTGCCCCTTACACCCCCTGCACAGGCTCCTCAGCCCCCAACTCCCATTATCTATCCTCCATCTCTGCCCCATAACCCCCAGACCTGTGCCCCTTACACCCCCTGGACAGGCTCCTCAGCCCCCAACTCCCATTATCTATCCTCCATCTCTGCCCCATAACCCCCAGATCTGTGCCCCTTACACCCCTGCACAGGCTCCTCAGCCCCCAACTCCCATTATCTATCCTCCATCTCTGCCCCATAACCCCCAGATCTGTGCCCCTTACACCCCTGCACAGGCTCCTCAGCCCCCAACTCCCATTATCTATCCTCCACCTCTGCCCCATAACCCCCAGATCTGTGCCCCTTACACCCCTGCACAGGCTCCTCAGCCCCCAACTCCCATTATCTATCCTCCATCTCTGCCCCATAACCCCCAGACCTGTGCCCCTTACACCCCCTGCACAGGCTCCTCAGCCCCCAGCTCCATTGTCTCCTCCATCTCTGCCCCATAACCCCCAGATCTGTGCCCCTTACACCCCTGCACAGGCTCCTCAGCCCCCAGCTCCCATTATCTATCCTCCATCTCTGCCCCATAACCCCCAGACTGTGTTTGGTTGTTTTTTTTTTGTGTTGTGTTTGTCATTATCTATCCTCCATCTCTGCCCCATAACCCCCAGATCTGTGCCCCTTACACCCCTGCACAGGCTCCTCAGCCCCCAACTCCCATTATCTATCCTCCATCTCTGCCCCATAACCCCCAGATCTGTGCCCCTTACACCCCTGCACAGGCTCCTCAGCCCCCAACTCCCATTATCTATCCTCCACCTCTGCCCCATAACCCCCAGATCTGTGCCCCGTACACCCCTGCACAGGCTCCTCAACCCCAACTCCCATTATCTATCCCCCACCTCTGCCCCATAACCCCCAGACCTGTGCCCCTTGCACCCCTGCACAGGCTCCTCAGCCCCCAACTCCCATTATCTATCCTCCACCTCTGCCCCATAACCCCCAGATCTGTGCCCCGTACACCCCTGCACAGGCTCCTCATTACACCCCTGCACAGGCTCCTCAGCCCCCAACTCCCATTATCTATCCTCCATCTCTGCCCCATAACCCCCAGATCTGTGCCCCTTACACCCCTGCACAGGCTCCTCAGCCCCCAACTCCCATTATCTATCCTCCATCTCTGCCCCATAATCTCTGCCCCATAACCCCCAGATCTGTGCCCCTTACACCCCTGCACAGGCTCCTCAGCCCCCAACTCCCATTATCTATCCTCCACCTCTGCCCCATAAATCTATCCTCCACCTCTGCCCCATAACCCCCAGATCTTTACCCCAAGGCTTCCCCAACCCCTTCAGTCCACCCTTACCTGTAAGATTTGCCCCCCTGGGTCCCCTCCAAGATCTGCCCCCACAAGCCCAGTCCTGCCCCCCCCCCCCCCCCGTACCGGCCAGCTGAGCGCCGCGGCGGTGCCGGTCCTGCAGCGCGGCGCTGACGCGGGCGCTGGAGGTGCTGATGGCGGCCATGTTGGCGGCCAGGTCGTCCATCTCGGCCTCCATGTGCCGGAAATCCACCTTCATCTTGCGGATGGTGTCTGGGGAGCAGGGGCCGCACGTGGGGTCCCTCGGCTGCCCGTGCCCCCCCCCGGTGCCATGCCCCCGCCGGTGTCCCCGTGCCCCCCCCGGGCTGCCCGTGCCCCCCCCGGTGCCCCCGCCGGTGCTCACCGGTGGCAGAGATGAACTTGTTGTAGTTCTCATAGAGCAGGGTCTGCATGTCGCTGTCCAGGGCGCGGATCTCCCGGCCCAGCTCGGCCTCGCGCGCCAGCAGCTGCGCCAGGGGACACTCGCTGCGGATCTGGGAGGGGGACAGGGGCATCAGCACCCCAACCCCACTGACCCCAATCCCACTGCTCCCAACTCCACTGCCCCCAACCACACTGCCCCCAATGCACTGCCCCCAATGCACTGCCCCCAATGCACTGCCTCCAGCCCCACTGCCCCCAATCCCACTGCTCCCAGAACCCCACTGCCCCCAACGCACTGCCCCCAATGCACTGCCCCCAGTCCACTGCCCCCAATCCAGTGCCCCCAACCACACTGCCCCCAATGCACTGCCCCCAATGCACTGCCCCCAACCGCACTGCCCCCAATCCCACTGCCCCCAACCACACTGCCCCCAACCCACTGCCCATAAGTCACTGTCCCCAATCCACTGCCCCCAATGCACTGCCCCCACCCCCACTGCCCCCAATGCACTGACCCCAGTGCACTGCCCCTAACCACACTGCCCCCAATGCACTGCCCCCATTCCACTGCCCCCAGTCCACTGCCCCCAATCCAGTCACTGCCCCCAACCCACTGCCCAATCGCACTGCCCCCAATGCACTGCCCCCAATCCCACTGCTCCCAGCCCCACTGCTCCCAGCCCCACTGCCCCCCAGGAGCTCCAACTGCCCCCAGTGAGTGCTTATTGCCCCTGCCCCCCGCAGCTGCCCCATAGGACCCCGATATTGCCCCCATGGAGCCACCCGTGCTCTAGTGGAAGGCGATCCACAGGGTCCCTCCCGCAGGGCCCCGCCTGCGCCCGCCGCGGGTGTCCCCGAGCCCCCGCCGGGGGGAGCCGGTGCGTGCGGTGTCCCCGGGGCTGTCACGGAGAGCTCCAAGGTCACCTTAGTGAGGAAAGCCTCGGGGTCGAAGTGGGGCCCGTTGATGTCGGTGGGGTCCGGCTCCGGGTCCGCCTCGGCCGCCTCTGCCGCGGAGGGGCCATAGTACCGCTGGAGGGGCCCATGGGGCCGCCGCCACCCGCCGGTACTGCCGCCGGTACCGGTACCGGTACCGGAACCGCTGCCGGCCTCGGGACTGTCCCCACCGCCGCTCCCCGCCGCCTCCGGCTCCGGCTCCGCCATCGCGCCACCGCCTCCGGCACTTCCGGCCCGTCCCCTGAGCGTCACTTCCGGCGCGACGTCGCTGTCGCCGTGGCAACCGGGCGCCGTGCCCGTCATGGCGGTCCCAGCGCTGGGCCTGGGCCGCAGCCGCCCGGTCCCGTCCCGCTGTGCCCGGGGATGGGGACGCAGGAGGAGGCGCCGGTGCCGAGGGGTGAGCGGCGGTGGCGGCCCCAGTCCCGGCCCCGGCCCCGGAGGCGGCGCCCTGCGAGCGTTCCCCGGGCGCGCTCGGGGCGGTGGGGACCCTGCGGGGACGCGCCCGGCCCCTGCTCCCCCGTCACGCCCCGTTCCTCGTCGGGGGCCGCCCCGGGACCACCTCAGAGACAAGAGCTCCAACCCCTGCACTGCAGTTCCCTGAAGGAGCACCATTCCCACTTCATGGGATAACGCTGAGATTGGGCTTTGAGGCAGCGGGCTCTCTGCAGCTCCAGCACAACCCGAGGGATCTGGTCTTGGCACGTAGCCTTGCTAACGTGAGCACAAGGGAGAAACACTTCAGCAAGATTCTAAAGCCAGAGCTTTATTTACAACAGTCGAAGGGAATGGAAAGAGCTGGGAGCTGCCACATCTCCCCAGAGAAGCAGCAGGAAGAACCGGTCACCACTGCCTCCCTTCTACTGGCCTTCCCTGTGCACTTCCCAAAGGTAGAGGTCCAAAGACTCCCAGTCCAGCCAGGGCAGTGTCTGGGCACAGCCTGCTGCAGGTGAACAAAGGACAACACTGTCCCCTTACGGATCTGGAGCTGGCTCAGTCCAAGGACAAGGGAATTCCTAATGGGTGCAAGGGAGGCTAAAGGAAACATACCCCCCCCCCCCCAACTGGTGAACATGGGCTTGCTGGGGAGAAGGGCCATCAGGTTCTCTTTACACTGGCTTCAGAGTTATGGGAGTGTGTTTCTGGCTGCCTGAGAGGGACTGGAAGATACCGTATGTGTGCAAATGGAGGTGGCTTATGGGCTCTGGGCCTCCTTTCTTGCAGGGTTCATCCCTGGTGTTGCCCAGAAGGGGATAAAGGTGACAGAGCTCGCATTCAAATGAAGGTTTACTCCTCTGCAACAACTGGGAAGCATCAGGGCGCAGATCTGCCGATTTCATTTCAAAGCAGAGCACATTTCATTTCACCCAGTGACCCCAGTGCTGTCAATAGGGCACGGGGAAGCTGAGGGCAGGCATCAGCTGAGTGGCCATGCTGGAATGTCAGTCACACGTTCATGCTTCCAGACCTGTCAGCATCCTGAGCTCCAGAGCTTCCACAGCTCAGCTGGTTTATGGGGATCAGGGAGTCTCTGGAGCCACATCTCCTCACAAGCCTGGTACCGAGTGTCAAAAAGGGAGGTAACACAAAAGCAGCCTCTAAAAACAGGCTGTGAGACGTGGCCAAGGAGGCAAGAGATGACGGTGTCAGCACTTAGCAACATCAGGATGTGTTATACATGAGAATCTGGTTAGAACCACATCGTTTTATAGGGATGTCTGAGACCAGCAGAGCAAGGAGGAGAAGCTGGTGGTGGTCAGAGGTTATTCGGAAGGGCTGTCTGGAGCACCTGAAGGCCTCCACCCGGGGCAGAGCCACAGGAGCAGCTCTGTCAGTCACTGTTTTCTGTCCTGCGAAACCCGCAGAGCACCTCAAGTCCCTGCTCTGGCCACCAGGTAGTAGAGGATGACGAAGAGCAGGACGAGCCCAGCCGAGACGGAGCAGAGCAGCCGCCGGTTCTCCCTGCCGGAGCGCGCCATGCTGGAGAAGCGCTTCACGCTGCCCGTCAGCAGCCCCGTCACACTCAGCAGGTCCGAGTCCTGGGGACAGAGGACAGAGGACGGGCAGGCAGAGGCTTACAAACACAGATCCGAGCTAACAGCAACTCTGCATGTGAAGCCTGCACCCACGCACCCACCGCACATTCCCTAGGTGAAGCTGGGCCATCCCATGCACCAGAAGGTGTCATCTCCTGCCATCATTCTATCCTCCCCTCAGCATGGGGTCACATTCACATGCAGCTCTGCCAGAGGGGGCAAACAGCTCTCAAACTAACGCAGTTTGGGCAGTTTCATTTTGACTTTGGGTCTGGTTTTCCTTATGCACAAACTACTTGGAGCTTCTGCTTGTGCTGCTCCTGAAATGCTTCAGAGTCTCCTCTGTAACAGCACAGTTTCATGCTGGTCAGAGACTTCTCCTTTAAGGTCTTTTGCCATGATCCCTTTGATTCTCCATTCTCCTGCTTATCAGGCTGAGAAAACACCCATTTCAGACACTCCAACACTCTCAGCAGACACTGCTATTACACAGCTACAGGCTGAGCTTCGACTCAGCTGGTTTCAACACTACAATTATCTGCTCTCTTGCTTCCACACCCCAGCTCAGGCAGAAAAGGTGCTCCAAGCACCAGTGTTCTGGTGCTGATCAACTCAAACCTCTGCCTGGATTCCCCTCCTTCATGAGCTGCCTTTCCCCTAAAAGGCCTCAGCAGATGCCCCCTCTGCTCCAGGGATGTGCTGGCCTGGCCTGGCCCCAGTGCACTGGGATCTTCCATCAGCAACCAAAGCTTAAGAGGCAGATGACTGGGAAGGGAATTTGGTTTCACTGGTGGCGTGTGTCAGAAAGAAACCAGAGCAGGGCCCTGAGCAGCACCAGAATCACAGGGGCAGCTGAGGAACAGGCCCATCTGCGGGGAGCAGCTGCAGGAGGCAGCTCTTTAACCCTGTGAAGGAGGTGATCTCCACCTGTATTTCCACACCAGTCTCTCCAGATGCTGGATACCAAACCCGCCAGCCCCTTGGACAAAGGGACCCTGCCAGCAGTGAAGTGCCTGATGGTCGTGCACCAAGAAATCCACCGGGACCAGGTTCAGTCACATTCCTGGTTTGCCAAAGCGAGTGCTGGGATCTACCTCTGCTGTTAACCTGGAGCTCTGGTCACTGAGAGCAGCACACCCAGGCTGCTCACCGCACGCCACCGGCTCCTTACCATGCCGTCCAGGTAACGGTTCTGCTCCTCCGCGTCTTTGTCGATGTCCAGTGCCAGCTACACAGGGATGAAGCAGGGGTTAGCGGCCGTCAGTGCACAGAGAACCAACACGCGTGCTGCTGGTTCAACTGCAATGCACGTCGGAGAAGCAAGCCCCAGCTCCCCCCCCCGAGGCTTGTTCTGTCAAGGGAACGATTCTCACGTCACGTTTGGGTTGTTGAGCTTTTTTCAGCTCTGAGAATAAAGCTGGGCTGTCCAAAACTGCCACACTGGGCAGGAGCATGGGGACAGATGGGGACACAGAGCAGGACTGAGTCCTCCCTTCTACAGGGCGAGTCATTGACTTCTGTTAAGCTCTAAATCAAAGTGCTTGGTGTTAGGAGGAGCAAAGCAGCTCTAAGAACACCACTTACAAGGTGTATTTCTCAGAACTGCTCTATGTGCCTGTTTATGGTGATGTTTTCCCTGAGGAGCTGTGCTTTACTACCCCCTGTGCAGCTCTGATGCCTCAAACTACTTCCCCACGTGCTGCGACAACCACACCATCCCCTTTG
The DNA here is from genome assembly GCF_033783945.1 of Neopsephotus bourkii. NCBI lineage: Eukaryota > Metazoa > Chordata > Aves > Psittaciformes > Psittacidae > Neopsephotus > Neopsephotus bourkii. The sequence goes on from NW_026901188.1 coordinate 6,492, forward strand.
GATGCTGTTGCTAAACCTCAGCAGGAAGCGCCAATTCGCAGACATCCCTGGCGTTTCGCAAGGGGAAGCTGAGGACCAGCTCGGGGCCACCGCACACCGGGAGCCGCTGCGCTGGGATAACGGGTAACGGATAACGGGTAAGGGGTAAGGGGTGCGCCGCCCGCCTCGGGCACTCACCGCCTTGAGCCGGGTGACCTTGCCGGCCAGGCTCTCCGCCATGCGCTTGTTCTCCGCGTCCAGCGCATCCTCGGGCCCAGCGCTCGGACCTGGCCGGGGAGGAGGCGGCTCAGCCCCGCCCGCTCGCTGCTCACCCCACGGGGCGGCCGCGGCCGAGCGCGCTCGCTGCCCCCCCCCCCCCAAGGCCTCCGCTGGCCACGGGGGCCGTTACCGCTGCCCCCCCCCCCCGCGTCTTTGCCACGGGGCGATCCCGAGCTCCTTTTGCCCAAACTACAGCGAACTCCCCCCAGAGAGGCGCGGGGAGAACCCCAGGGCCCTGCCCCGAGCAGCTCGGCTCCAGCAGTGCCGGGGGCTCCGTGCCCAGCGCGGGGCTGCCTCAAGCCGCTCACACCGGGGCTCTTCCCCCCCCCCCCCGGCCCTTCCGGGGCTCCCCTGGCCTGGGCCCCCCGGAGGCTCCCGCAACCGGACCCTGGCGGCTCCCGAATGACGGCGGGGCCGACCCCGGCCTCGATCCCTTCCCCTCCCGCCCATGCCCTGCGATGGGACCCGGGACCCCCTCCCCGGCAGCAGCAAGGCCCCTCCGCGCCCCCCGCCTCACCTCGGCCCCTCTCCGCCATGGCGGCCGCTGGGCCCGCCCCGCTGGGCGGAGCCGCGCCGGGCCCACAAAATGCCCGCCCCCCTCCGCCCGCTCTGCGCGGCTCCGGGCGCTGCGGAGGGAACCGGGAGCACCGCGGCCTCCGCGCTGGGCCGGGCCGGGCCCCGGGCGGGGAGCGCGGCCGAGGCAGGAGGCCGGGGCGGCGGGAGGAAGGTAACGGCGCTCCCCTCCGGCCCTGCTCGCCGCAGCCCCTCGCCGGGCCGCAGGGCTCCAGCGCCGGGGGTCGGTCCCGGCTCCGGCTCCGAGGGACTCCGAGCCGCAGGTACCGGCAGCGCCGGCCCGGCCGCTGGGGGGGAACCGGGGCTTGAGGGGCTGGGGACGGCGCGGAACGAGGCGGGGGGAGGCAGCGGGGGGGTGGAACGTGGCCGGGGCGGGCCCGGCTCCTGCCTTGACCGCAGAGCCGGGGGCAGCCCCCGGGCCCAGCCCCTCCGCGGGTGCGGTTCCGGGCCGGGGCCCCCGAGCGACCCCCGCTTCCCGCAGCTCTGCCCCAGGCCCCTCCCGGCTGCGTGGGGCAGGAGGGGTGGCCCCCGTGGGCGCCCCAGAGCCCGGCACTGCCGGCGCAGGGCCCGGTGCAGCGCGGGGGCTGCGTTCGGTGCTTGCCGCGCTGCAGAGCGCGTACCATGGGGGTCTTAATAGGGGATCCGCGCTGCAGAGCCCGTACATGGCTCCATGGGGTCTAACAGGGGATCCGTGCTGCAGAGCGTGTACATGGCTCCATGGGGTCTAACAGGGGATCCGTGCTGCAGAGCGTGTACATGGCTCCATGGGGTCTAATAGGGGATCCGCGCTGCAGAGCCCGTACATGGCTCCATGGGGTCTAACCGGGGATCCGCGCTGCAGAGCCCGTGCATGGCTCCATTGGGTCTAACCCCAGATCCATGCTGCAGAGCCCGTACATGGCTCCATGGGCTCTAACCGGGGATCCGCGCTGCAGAGCCCGTGCATGGCTCCATTGGGTCTAACCCCAGATCCATGCTGCAGAGCCCGTACATGGCTCCATGGGCTCTAACCGGGGATCCGCGCTGCAGAGCCCGTGCATGGCTCCATTGGGTCTAACCCCAGATCCATGCTGCAGAGCCCGTACATGGCTCCATGGGGTCTAACCGGGGATCCGTGCTGCAGAGCCCGTACATGGCTCCATGGGGTCTAACAGGGGATCCGCGCTGCAGAGCGCGGTGCATGGCTCCATGGGGTCTAACCCCAGATCCATGCTGCAGAGCGCGGTTCCTGGCTCCATGGGCTCTAACCGGGGATCCGTGCTCTCTGATGTGCTCGGAGCCGCTTTATTTCCCACCGCCGCGGGTGCTCCCCGCACTGTGCCCTTGCAGGGCTCTGTGCGCTGCTGAGCTCCTGCTGTGCCTGAAATAACCCCCTCGCCTCTGTGCGCCTCTGCTCATTGACACGGCCATGGTGAGGCGCGGTGCTGGTGCACAAGGGACGTGTGTTCTGACCGCGTGTGCCTGATGCACTCCCACAGCCCGTCCCTGCGCTGGCTGTGCCAGGCAGCAGAACCCAGGGATCGACTGCCACAAACCCTCCCAGGTGGCTCTGCCGGGGGCCGGGGGATGCTCTCCATGGGAACGCCTGTGGAGGTTGCACTCGCTGTGTTCCTGCTCCTGTGCAGCGCTAGGAATCAGGGCAGCCCGAGGAGGAGGGGGCAGAGCTATTTCAGGGAGCTGCTGTTATCTGCTCTGTGTTAATCCCGGGCTGGGATGGGGGGGGAAGGCTTTCCCCGGGTGCTTTAGCGCCCGGGCATGCATTAAATGTTGAAAAGCAAAGAGGGAAAGAAGAGGATTAGAGGGCGAGGGAGGAAGCTGGCTGCTGGTGAGCCTGGGTTATCCATCTGCTCTGCCCCTATGGATGCAGCAGCGTGAGCAATCACCTGCGGCTTCCCTCTGGTTTGGCCTTTCCCTCCTCCCTCTCTGCTCTCCTGTATCCAGGTCCTTCTGCATCGCCCCCTGGTTCACCTCCTGCTGAGCTGAGGGAGATAATGGAGCTCCGGGCGGTGGTGGCCGCGCTGGAGAGCGGGGAGCAGGACACGGTGCTCAAGGTGCTTCAGGTCTACAACCGGGAGGTGAGTGAGGTCCCAGCCTCGCCTGCAGTGGGACCTGTGTGTCCCCATGCGTCCCATGGAGCACATCTGCCTGTGTGTCACTGCCAGCAGCATGGACTGGCTGCTTCGGTTTTCCCTGCTGTTTGGCTGGGGAGCAGCTGAGCGGCCTCTCAGTGTCCTGGTTCCTCTGTATATTGCAAGGAAAGCATGGAGAAGGGCGAAGGGGTTGTTCTTGTGATTGCTGTTATTGAGCTATCAGGTAAAACCTGGAGGGAAATCGGTGCAGACCAAGCAGGAGAAGCCTTTCTGTGAAGGCAAGGCTTGGAGGTGAGGTTTGGGGCCTGGGGAGGAGCTGCAGGTGGAGTGGTTCTTGTGATTTGCAAGTCAAAGATCCCAGAGGGCAGGGATGGGGCTGCTGGAGCCGGGTGCAGGCGCCTGCTCTGAACTGGGGGTAGAGAGCATCAGAGCAGGAAACTGCCCCATCCCTGGCAGTGTTCGAGGCCAGGTTGGACACAGGGGCTTGGAGCAAGGTGCTCCAGTGGAAGGGGTCCCTGCCTGTGGCTGGGACCTTGGAGCTGGATGGGCTTTGAGGTCCCTTCCAACCCAACCCATTCTTGGTTCTAAGAACGGTTGGGAAGCAGAGGGGGAAGCGCTTTGAGCCTTAAAGTGGCCCAAGGGGGTCTGTGGGGGTAAATCCCATCACAAACAGGCTCTGGTTGTCAGGGAGGTCTCGCTCAGGGTTCCCACTGGGGCAGGGGGCCCTGCAGAGCTCCTGACTCAGCCCCGAGTGGGAGGGGAGCAGCAGGGAGAGCCTTGTGCAGGGGTGTGCGAGAGGAGAGTGCGGCTCTGAGACGGGGGAGATGTGGCTGAGAAGGAGCAGGGCCCTCCTGGGCGTTGCTCCATAGGAACAGCGTCCCCTGCTCCAGGTGTGACGCTGGAGGAGCTGGAAGTGCAGCCAGAGCTCCGTGTGGGGCCAGCCTGAGGTACCAGCCACGGGGTTCTCTGTTGTCCTCTGCTGGTGCTGCAGTGTAGGAGCCTGTGAGGGTGGCAGTGGCTCTGCTGGGCAATCAGAGGAGGCTGTGATGCTGCAGAGGATGTGAGCAACCTCCTTGCCTCGTTTTTACTGTGGAGTCAATGGTGCTGCAGCCTCTGTGGGGTGTGTTTGAATTCACTGTTGCAGGCTCAGTCAGTCGTTGATTGCCAGCAGCAAGCTACAGCTAAAGCAAAGGCACAGGTATGCAAAACAGACACGAATGGGGCTACAGGAGCCTCCAAGAGGATGCAGTGGGAGAGCACAAGTGCCCCGGTTGCCTGCAGAGCACATCAGCTCCAGGACTGGAGCCCCAGTCCCTCAGTGAGGGGCAGCAGGAGAGGGCACCCTGGGGAGGCTGGAGGCTCTGCAGGCAGCCTCTTGCTGTTGTGTTCTCCACCACGGCTTGGTCTGGGCTGGCAAGACCAAAGCCATCGCTAGGACCTTGGTGCTGGGGCAGGGTTAAGCTGCACCCTGGATCTGCTGCTTAAGCAGCCAGGAGCTGGCAGCCCATTAAAAAGGTGGCAGGGGAGGCTGCGCCTGTGGAATGAGGGAGTCAGGGAGCACCCGGGATCCCCAAAGCCCCAAGCAACCAGTCCTGGGCTGGAGGAAGGCAACGGGCAGCTCGTGATGTGGTAAATACAGTGGGAGATGAGCTCAGCCCTTGAGAGCCTGCATGGGATACCCAGGAGTTGCCATTCCTCGAGAGAGAATCAATGCAGAGTGTGAGGATGCTTGGTTGTGGTGATCCCTGCTCCTGAGCAGCTCCATAGGGATGAGTGGGGTCAGCCAAAGGTGGCCAAGGAAAGGGACGTGCTGGAGGTGGAGAGAGCAGGTCTCTTGTGCTTAAAGAATGGGACCTGTCACCCCATGGTCTGGTTGCAGGTAACAAGAAGCGCGTTCTGTTGGTCAGGAGGAGGAGCAGTAAATGTCAAGGGGAGGATTGTGTAGGCCCAGCTCGGTGGTGTCACTGAGCAGGGAATTGTGGCTGTTATGGGATAAGAAGCTCTTCCCTGTGAGGGTGCTGAGCGCTGGCACAGGGTGCCCAGAGAAGCTGTGGCTGCCCCATCCCTGGCAGTGCTCAAGGCCAGGTTGGACACAGGGGCTTGGAGCAAGCTGCTCCAGTGGAAGGGGTCCCTGCCCTGGCAGGGGTTGGAGCTGGAGGAGCTTTCAGGTCCCTTCAACCCAAACCAGGCTGGGGTTCTGATTTCCGAATCCTCTTTCCTCCAGTGCCTGGGCTGTTTGGCTTTCTTCTGTTTCAGACAGGGGTTCTCTGCGCACTGGTTCCCTGCCGCTGCTGGGGGCTGCTCTTGAGGGGCTGCTTGCTTTTGGGCAGTTTGGGTTCAGACCTGCCCTGCCCAGGGCCATGGGGTTGTGCATTTCTAACCTGTTGCTTTCCTTGGTTTTGTTCTCCCCACAGAAATCTCAGTGCTTCACCTTTGACGATGAGGAGCGGGAGGAGAGGAAGGTGGGCACAGGCTTTGCTGTCTTCCTCTGGCTGGGTATGGGAATGTGCTGCTGTTGGTACTCCTGTGCAGCAGGTTTGATGCTGGCAGCTCCTTGGGGAAAGCAAGGAGTGTTGGCATTAGCTTGGTGAGGGAACGGGGTGCTCAGAGCATCTGCCTGGCTGTTCCCATCCATAGGTGGTGGTTTAGGATGAAGGTCAGCATCCTTCAGCATCAGCAAGCCCTCTGCATCCTGCAGAGCGTGTAGTGCCAGCCATGGGTGTGTAAGAGCTGTGATCACCTGCAGGCCGAGGCCACAGCAGCATGCAGGGCTCCAGAGGGGTTCTGTGAGGCAGCTGCAGGCTTTGGCTGCGGCAATGCATTAACAGATGCTTTGAGCTGCTGTCATCTGGCCCTCCGTGGAAGGAAGCTCTCCTGTTCATGGCTGCTGTTGCCAGGGCAGACCTGTTCATGGCTGCACGTGGCTGGTGGGCTCCTCTATCCGTAAGCCAGTTTTTCCTGACAGAGCCCGGATTGTTTTCCGTCTGGTCCAGTCCATTGATTGTGCCAGTGCCTGTGTTAGCACAGCAAGTGTGGGCCATGCAGCCAGGGTAGAGCACAGGACCCCTCTTGTGTGTCAGCTGATGCGGGGTGCAGCTTCTCCAGGTACAGCCAGATGCACAGGACCAGATGTCCCAGGATCCGTGCTCTCTGCCCTGCTTGTCCAGCTGCTTGGGCTGGGCCAGTCACAGTCAACAGGCTGAGAATTGGGGCACAGCCTTGGGGTGCTCCACTTCTGTGGTGTAAGTCAGGAAGCACAGAGGGAGCATCGCCATCTAACTCCTGGTGCTCAGTTCTTGGGAAGGTTTAGCCCTGGGAACACTCTCCAAGATCTTTTTAAGCTGAGTCTAAAATCTCTTCCTTCCTTCAGTCCTTTTATCATCACCACATCCAGCAGTGACACCGGGTGACAAACCTTGCTGTGATCGTGGGTTCCTTCCCCCTAGTGCTGTGCATGGAAAGACACTGGTGTTGCATTAGAGATGCAGGGGGACCTGACCTCACCAGGGTGTCGGTGTCAGTGCAGGGGGTGCCTGGTGTAACATGAGGTGTTGCTACACGTGGCTCAGGCCAGGGGGTGCCTGGTGTAACATGAGGTGTTGCTACACGTGGCTCAGGCCAGGCTGTCCCCAGTGTGTGGAGCTCCCTTTGCTCCCCGTGCCTTGCTCGCTGGCACGCACGGTGCTGTTACCCACGAGGGTTTGGTTCTCTGCTCCTGTGAATCGGTGTTAGTGGAGCTCTGCCAGCCCGGCCCTGCAGAGGATCTGGGCCAGTAGGCCTCCAGACAGCCCTGAGATCATGCTTTGAATCTCCTGAGGCCTTACCACCCCTTTCTGAGGGCATCACGTGCTGCTCTCACCTCACTCAGGTCCATTCCCCTCCCTTGGTGGTTTCTGATGCATCTCAGCCTTGTCAGTCTGTTTCTGGAGTACCCAGAGCAGATGCCTCCCTAACCTGAAGGCTCTGGGTGGGAGTGGAAGGCTGCTATTGAGTTGGTTGTCAGTGAAGCCTTAAGGGATGCTTTTGCTCTGTCCTCTTTGCTTAATGCGGCTGTCAAGTAAACCCTGTTACCCTGAATCATCCTCACCATGGGTGAAGCTGCAATATGGGGTAGCAGCGGTTGTCTGTTCATCCTCCCCCCTTACATCTGGTACCCTCTCCCAGCCACTCTTTGTTTCTTGCTTGAGCTGGGCCAGGATCAGATGCCAGAGCCAAGCAGTTGCTGGGTGCAGCCCTGAACCAGAGCCACCATAGGCCCACCTCTAGGTGATGCTCCCATCTCCCAGGGCAGTGTTACAGGGTGTCAATGGCAGAGCATGAGGCATCCCTTGGTTCTTGTTCCCAACGGCACAGAGAATGGCCCAGCTGCTGGTGAGGTTCCTGGAGAGGGAGCTGCAGCCGTCCTGCCAGGTCACCTGCCTGGAGAGCATCCGCATCCTGTCCCGGGACAAGTCCTGCCTGGAGCCCTTCAGCAGCAAGGAGGGGCTGCGGGCGCTCGCCAGGCACGCGGGCCTCCATCCCTGCGAGGAGCTCATCCGGGAGCTCCCCGACCTGGACGTGGTCCTGGAGGCCCTCAAGTGCCTCTGCAACGTCGTGTTCAGCAGCGCGCGGGCGCAGGCGCTGGCGGCCGAGGCCCGGCTCGTGGAGGGCCTGGCCGGGCGCGTGCGGCTCTGCCCCGGCAGCAGCCTCCCCCACGAGGTGAAGTTCTTCGACCTGCGGCTGCTGTTCCTGCTGACGGCGCTGCGGGTGGAGGCGCGGCAGCGGCTGGCGCGGGAGCTGCGCGGCGTCAGCCTCATGGCCGACACCCTGGAGCTCACCCTCGCCGTGAAGTGGAGGCACCCCCACGAGGTCGCCACCCAGGAGGGGCCTCTCCCCCCTCTGCCTCGGCAGGAGACGGAGCGCGCCATGGAGATCCTCAAGGTGCTCTTCAACATCACCTTCGACTCCAGCAAGAGGGAGGTGGATGAGGTGGGTCCTGGCTGCGTCCCCCATGTGCCTGTCTCCAGGCCGGGTGTCACTGCTGCCGCTCTCGCTTGTGTGTCACCTGTTACAAACCGGCCCTCGTGCAGCCCCTGAGGGTGGCAGGAGCCTCGTGTCAGAGCCTCCTCCCTTGGGCACTGCCCCTGCCCAGTGCATTACTGAGCAGTGCAGTTTACAAGTTGGGTGTTCCCCTTCTTAATGGCACTATTGAGTGCACAGGGGCAGAGCAGACACCCCAGGAACTCACTTCTGAGCCTGGCCTGGGGCTCCTCCACCTTCTGGACCAGGTCAATGGAGGATGTGATGGAGAGCACCTCTGCCTAATCCATGGCGCTGGCTTGGGGCCGCTTCCAGCCTTTGGCTCAGTGTCCCAGAGCAAGGGGAAAGGTACTGGGCAGCAGGGAATCTGGGAATTGTCCTGAAGGAGAACTGGAGGCTGCTTTCACTTGAGGCACCCTGCAGGCAGCTGCAGGCGGCTGGATGGGGCTGTGGGCTCAGGGCACGCTCTGGGATGTGGAGGATCCCTTTCCTGATGCAGGTTTCCATTCTGTTTGGGGGCAGGAGGATGCTGCTTTGTACCGGCACCTGGGGGCCCTCCTGCGCCACTGCCTCATGATCTCTGCCGATGGAGAGGACAGGACAGAGGAGTTCCACAGGTCTGTTAGAGCAGTTGGTCACCATCTCACTAGCAACAGCTCTCCTAAGGCAGATCCTGACTTTGGCTTTAGCATCCTCTGCTTGTGCGGTGATTGCTGAGGTCACTGTGATGAGCAGGTACCCTTGGTCCAGCCTGAGGTTCCTCCACCCAAACTGGCCCTGTCCTTCCTGCAGACACCTTGCCTGTGCTGCCACCCCAGAGAGGAGCGCGCTGTGCTCTCCCAGCCTGCCCGAGGGCTGTGCTCCAGCCCCTTCCACCCCTGCCTCCAACCTGCTCAGGTGCCACCACTGCAGTGGCCTTTGCCAGAGCAGATGTTTGGTGCTTTGGTTAGAGCCCGTGCTGTGTCAGTCCCTGAAGCCAGGCTGAGGAGCTGCCTGTGGCACATCACTGAGCGCTCCTGGCCCAGGGGTGTCACCTCTGAGCTGGTGACACCGGCCTCAGTCAGGCATCCGAAGCAATGCTCTAATGGCTATTGGGGTGAGAAGGAACGATAGTGATACAGCAGGAGATCCTGGAGAGAGACCTGCTTGGCCTCAGTGTCAGGATCCGTGCTTTCTCATCTGTCAGCAAACAGACTCCCAGAACATAGTTCAAGTACCCCAAAAGCAGTTCAATTTATCCCCTTTCAGTGGTGTGAGGAGCCTGGGTGCAGCCCATAGACAGCTCGGATCTCAGGGTGCCCTCACTGCTGGATGTTAGCCATGAGCTGAGGAGCTCCCGAGAGCAAAGCCCCGTGACTGTGTTCTCTCGTGCCTTCCTTGCGCAGCCACACGGTGAACCTGCTGGGCAACCTGCCCCTCAAGTGTCTGGATGTGCTGCTCGCCCCCAGAGTGCGCCCCGGCTCCCTGGAGTACATGGGTGTCAACATGGACGCGGTCAGCGTCCTGCTGGACTTCCTGGAGCGCCGCCTCGACAGGGTGAGTTGTGAGGTCCCTGCTCCCTTGCCTGCAGGCTGGGGAGGCCCCGGGCACCACCACAGCACACGGGGGGGCTTGCAGATAGCTCTGCATGGAAGGGGCCAAACTTGGGGTTGGTGGGGCTGAATCAGTGTCTGTTGATGGGGAAAGTGACTGTGGCATCACTTGGTGGGCTGCAGGCAGGGAGGCTGCTTGAGCAGCAGGGGATTGGCTGCGTGATGGGAAACGGGTTCTGTTCCAGTCAGCTCGGTAGGGACCTGGTGAGCAGGTTCTCAAGCCTCAGTTGGTGTTGTTTCAAGCTGGCTGTGGTTCTTCCAAAGGGCCTTCACGTGTTAACACTGCACTTCTCCATCCGGGTGCCCCACAGGTATTCCTAGCAGGTGGAGGCTGCTGTGCTATAGAGCAGGGCTCAGAGAGCAGTGGGTTTGGGAATGATGGAGCACTGGATGCCCCACAGGTATTCCTAGCAGGTGGAAGCTGCTGTGCTATAGAGCAGGGCTCAGAAAGCAGTGGGTTTGGGAGTGCTGGAGCACTGGATGCCCCACAGGTATTCCTAGCAGGTGGAAGCTGCTGTGCTATAGAGCAGGGCTCAGAAAGCAGTGGGTTTGGGAGTGCTGGAGCACTGGAACTCCTGCAGCAGGGCTGGAGCTTTGATGTCCAGCTCTTGCCCTGCTGTCTGCACTCCGGTTCCCCACCACAGGGCTGGAGCTTTGATGTCCAGCTCTTGCCCTGCTGTCTGCACTCAGGTTCTCCACAGGGCTGCAGCTTTGATGTCCAGCTCTTGCCCTGATGTCTGCACTCAGGTTCCCCACCACAAGGCTGGAGCTTTGATGTCCAGCTCTTGCCCTGCTGTCTGCACTCAGGTTCTCCACAGGGCTGGAGCTTTGATGTCCAGCTCTTGCCCTGCTGTCTGCACTCAGGTTCTCCACAAGGCTGGAGCTTTGATGTCCAGCTCTTGCCCTGCTGTCTGCACTCAGGTTCTCCACAGGGCTGGAGCTTTGATGTCCAGCTCTTGCCCTGCTGTCTGCACTCAGGTTCCCCACCACAGGGCTGGAGCTTTGATGTCCAGCTCTTGCCCTGCTGTCTGCACTCAGGTTCCCCACAAGGCTGGAGCTTTGATGTCCAGCTCTTGCCCTGCTGTCTGCACTCCGGTTCCCCACCCCAAGCCAGAGGAGCAGAGCTCAGTGGGACTCAGGTGCTGCTGGTTTTGTGGTGCCTCTGCAGGGACACAAGCTGAAGGAGAGCCTGACCCCGGTGCTGAACCTGCTGACGGAGAGCGCCCGCGTCCATCGCCAGACCAGGAAGTTCCTGAAGGCAAAGGTGAGCTGGGGCTCAGGCACAGCTGGGGGATGCTGCTCCAGGAGAGAGGGGACCGGCGAGCACCTGGACACTGCCACCCTCCCCACAGGGCCCCCTGCCCCTGCTGGGCTCTGGTTCGTGCGGGTTGAGGCCTTGGTACCCGCAGTGTTATCTTCACAGTATCCCAGTATCCCAGTATGTTAGAGATTGGAAGGGACCTCAAAAGCTCATCCAGTCCAATCCCCCTGCAGAGCAGGAACACCCAGATAAGGTTACACAGGAACGTGTCCAGGCGGGTTTTGAATGTCTCCAGAGAAGGAGACCCCACAACCTCCCTGGGCAGCCTGGTCCAGTGTTCTGTCACCTCACTGAGAAGAAGTTGAAGTGGAACCTCTTGTGTTCCAGTTTGTACCCATTGCCCCTTGTCCTATCATTGTTTGCCACTGAGAAGAGCCTGGCTCCATCCTCGGGACACTCCCCCTTTATATATTTATATACACTAATAAGGTCACCCCTCAGTCTCCTCCAAACTATAGAGACCCAGCTCCCTCAGTCTGTCCTCATAAGGGAGATGCTCCACTCCCTTCATCATCTCAGTTGCCCTGCGCTGGACTCTCTCCAGCAGGTCCCTGTCCTTCTGGAACTGAGGGGCCCAGAACTGGACCCAATATTCCAGATGAGGTCTCACCAGGGCAGAGTAGAGGGGAAGGAGGACCTCTCTCGACCTACTAACCACCCCCCTTCTAATACACCCCAGGATGCCATTGGCCTTCTTGGCCACAAGGGCACAGTGTCGGCTCATGGTCACCCTGTCGTCCATAGGACCCCCAGGTCCCTCTCCCCTACACTGCTCTCTAAGGGGTCGTTCCCCAGCCTATCCTGGAACCTGGGGTTGTTCTGCCCCTGTCCCTGTGCATCGCTCGTTGTTGCTGCCCCCTCCTGGCCTGCTCCAGCCCCACTGCTCCCCGCAGGTGCTGCCGCCGCTGCGGGACGTGAGGACGCGGCCGGAGGTGGGGAGCGCGCTGCGGAACAAGCTGGTGCGGCTCATGACCCACATCGACACGGACGTGAAGCACTGCGCCGCCGAGTTCCTCTTCGTGCTCTGCAAGGAGAGCGGTGAGCGCAGGCAGGGGCTGCCCGGGGCCGCGCAGTGTGGGGTGGGAGATGCTCTGCATCCACTGGGAGCCTCTGTTCCCATGGCCTGGGTGCACTGAGCAGGAGGCAGTGGGAAGTGTCCCGTGTGCTGTGGGGAGGGGTGGCTGTGGCTCAGGCCAGCAGGGAGGGAAGAGCTGTGCTGGAGGGCAAGCACCAAACCACCCTGTTCACACCCTCACCATTGGGTGCTGAACTGCCCTTCCTGGTGCAAAGTGGCAGCCAGTTCCCTGGCAGAGCCCAAAGCAGTGCTGGCATCTCCAGGCCTCCATGGCCTGGCTCCAGTCTTGCTATGGGGGCACACGCAGGGGCAGATGGGCAGGAGTAGGAGGGAAGCACAGGGTGGTTGGTGTCTCTGACAGCACAGGGATGCACAGTGTTCCTGGTGTCTCCTGTGTCCCACAGTGTCCCGGTTTGTGAAGTACACCGGCTATGGGAATGCTGCGGGGCTGCTGGCAGCTCGAGGCCTCATGGCCGGGGGCCGGGAAGAGGGCGAGTACTCGGAGGATGAGGACACGGACACCGAGGAGTACAAAGAGGCCAAGCCCAAGTAAGAATCCTGGTCCCTGGCCAGAGCCCCCTGTTCCTAAAGCACCTCCCAGTCCCCTTCTGTCCCTGTCTTCCTCTGTTCTCTGCCATCTCCCTTGTCCTGCCCTTCCATAGGCCCTGTGTGTAGGACACGCAGGAGCAGCAGCTCCCCATTGCGCTGTGCTCCTGCCCTTGCAGCCAGTCCTGACCCTGTGCTCCTCTGCTCAGGAGAACCCAGCTCTTCAAGGAGCCCTTTGCTCACTGCTCTGCTTTCCTCCTGCTCTGCCCTCACCTTGCTCTTCTTGCAGCATTAACCCGGTGACGGGCCGAGTGGAGGAGAAGCTGCCCAACCCCATGGAGGGGATGACAGAGGAGCAGAAGGAGTACGAGGCCATGAAGCTAGTGAACATGTTTGACAAGCTGTCCAGGTATGGGGAAGCTCTGTCTCTGTCTCTGTCTGCATTAGCACCCCTGTGTCTGGGGGCTGCCTTTGCCACAGGCCTGTCTAAGCCACCACTGGAGGGAGGAGAGGGGGAGTGGGAGATAAGTGGGGAAATGGTTCCTTGAGCTGGGCCCCACTGGTGCAGGGGAGGCACCCCCAGCCCCACACACCCCTGTACTGTGAAATCCCTCCATGTGCTTCTGGGGACCCCGAGCATGGATCACTTGTGCTCCCAGCCATCCCCTCCCCATGCTGGGGCTTTATGGCCAGAGGGGTCCCCTGCTTCTCCAGAGGGGTTCTTGGTGCTGGCCTGGGGTGGTTCTGGGCTGCCTGGGCCAGGCCCCGTGTCCCTGCTGTAGCCCCGGTCCGGTTCCCTGCTGGCTGCTGCAGCGCGGTGCCTCCTTTCCCCTGTCCCGGCTGCAGGGAGCAGGTGATCCAGCCCATGGGCATCACACCCGGCGGCAGCCTGGCCCCCATGCACTGCGCCCTGCGTGATGCTGCTGAGGACCGCTCCTCGTCCGACTCGGACCTGGGGCTGGACTGAGATGGGAGCCCCCCCAGTGCTCCAGGATCCCCCAGTGCTCCAGGACCGAGCTGGGAGCCCCCCCAGTGCTCCAGGACCGAGCTGGGAGCCCCCCCAGTGCTCCAGGACCGAGCTGGGAGCCCCCCCAGTGCTCCAGGACCGAGCTGGGAGCCCCCCCCAGTGCTCCAGGACCGAGCTGGGAGCCCCCCCCCAGTGCCCCAGGACCCCCCCAGTGCTCCAGGACCGAGCTGGGAGCCCCCCCAGTGCTCCAGGACTGAGCTGCACCCGAGGCTGGTGCTGGTCCAGGCTCCTCACTGCAGGATGTGGATCCAGGCTGGAGCCCTCGGCAGCCCCTCACAGGAGCAGCTCCTGCCCAGGCCTGGCTCCACCGGGAGGGTTCCCCCCTGCACCCTTCGGCAGGAGCTCCCGGTGGGATGTGTTTGATGCAGGACAGGTGCCAGGACCGGGCTGGGGAGGGTCCTGGTCCCAGCACGGGGGTTCAGCAGCCTCCAGAGCACGGTGTGTGCATGGGGCAGCGCTGTCGGTGTGCGTGGGGCAGGGGGGGAGCTGCTCCCTGGGATCCTGGCTGGGAATGGGGGGGCTGAGCGGTGCCTCCCAGCGGTTCTGGGGTGCAGGCACCTCTGGGTGCAGGTGGGGGTGGCTGTGGCCCTGGGAGTGCAGGAGTGAGGGCAGCCGCAGGGGTGCACTGAAGGGAGCAGGTAACCCTTGTGTGAAGCTTCCCCCGTCCCCATTGCCCCCCGTCCCCATTGCCCCCGTCCCCATTGCCCCCGTCCCCATTGCCCCCGTCCGCCCCCGTCCCCGTTGCCCCCGTCCCCGTGCCCCCCCATTGCGTCCCCTTCCCCCGTCCCCATTGCCCCCGCTCCCATTGCCCCCGTTCCCATTGCCCCCATTCCCATGCAGTTCCCACCCACATGGGAAGCTCACCCATGCTGACCAGCAGCACACTGGCGCTGTGCAGGGCTCCTGTGACCTCCCAGCTCAGCCTCTCCATGGGCCTTTCCCCATCGTGAGCTCCCCAAGGGGGCTCTGTGGGCTGCCCTCGCCTGCCTTGGGGAGGTCCCACCCGGGACTGGTGCCCATCGCCCCTCGCTGTGGCTTTGGGTTTGCCCTGTCCTCGTTGGTTTTATTGCTTTTTAAAGAACTGTTTTAAAGGACCCCTTTAGTCCGAGTCGCGTCCCCGAGGTCCCGAACGCCCTCTCACGAGTGGGAATGCAGCAGTGATGCTGGAATAAAGCCACCACAACGAGCTCGTGGCACTGGTGCATGGGCTGCAGCGGCCTGAGCGGGTCAGGGGCGTTCTTTGGCTCTTTGTGCACCCAGTTCTGGTCTGACCGCTCTGAGCTCTGAGTGCATTGGGGAGGTGAAAACACAGCGTTAAACTGGGGCTACACCAGGAGCTTTGCCTGCACCACTCCCAGGTGCAACCCAGGGAGCACCCCAATGTGAAACCAAGCACTGAGGCTGGAGGGTCCTGAGCCAGCCTCAGCGCAAGCGCTGAGCACGCAGTCACTCAGGATGCTCTGGAGCAGTTGATGCTTGAGCCCACTGCTGGCCTCTGCTGTGCAATGGGCACCAACTGGAGCTTCTCACTGGAGCGGGGCTGGAGCGGGGCAATGGAGCTGGTGCAGGGCCTGGAGCCCAAGTGTGATGGGGAAGGGCTGAGGGACCTGGGGGTTCAGATGGAGCAGAGAAGGCTCAGGGGGGACCTGATGGCTGCCTCCAACTGCCTGACAGGAGGATGGAGCCAGGAGGGGCTGGGCTCTGCTCCCAAGGAACAAGGGATGGGACAAGAGGAACCGGCCTCAAGCTGCACCAGGGCAGGGTTAGATGGAGCTGAGGAACAGTTCCTGCCCCAGAAGATGCGGTGCTGCACTGGGATATGCACAGTACCTCTGCTGGGAATGAGCGGGACATCACCATGGTGCTGTGATCCCGCCTCTCCCTGGGGTGGTGCTTACAGGGGGGTAAGGAGCAGTGAGGGGAGCAGTGCTGGGGACAGTGTGTGCCACTGGGGAGATGGAGGCTACAGAAACCCCTGGGGTGAGAGCGGCAGAAGGATGGAACTCATTTATTACTGAATGGGTACCATTGCACTGATTCCAGATGTCAGCAGCTGGGGGTGCCCCCAGTGACCAGGCCCCAGGGCAGCTCGTCCCTATGAGCATCTGTCCCTATGAGCATCTGTCCCTGCATCTGAGCAATGGGCACTGTGGGCCTGCAGAGCTGGCACCTGAGGACTGGGGCCAGTGCCTGAGGAGGAGCTGCGGGAGTGGGAGATGCTCTGCCCCGGGGGGAGCTGGAAGACTTCGCTCCAGGCGCTCCTGCCCTCAGGCCTGACCCTCAGCACTTCCGGCTCTTGCTCCCTGAGAGCCCAGGGCCTGGGGGGGTCCCTGAGCTTGGCTGGCTCGGGCAGAGGGAGCCCCAGGCTGGGTGCTGGGTGCTGGAACCTCCTCTGACGGGCAGGTGCTGGTGTGCACTGGTGCGGTCCATGCTGGAGCCGGGCCGGGCTGTGGCCTGGCAGCCATGGGAGAGGGAGGTGTCCTTAGAGGTGCCAGATGAGGGGGCTGCCCCGAGCTCTCAGGTAGGAAAACCTTCACGTGGGCTCTGCTCTGGCCCCGGTGCCCCGGTGCCCTGGTGCCGGGCTGGTGGCCTCTGCCACGGCTCTGCCCGTGCTGGTGTCACCGCAGCTCCTCTGCCAGCGCCCGGCCCCTCCAGCAGCTCCTACTTGAACTTGGCGTCCAGCTAAAAGCAGAGCAACCACAGCATGAGCCGGGCCCTTCCCGCTCCCACCAGCAGCGCTTCCCAGCACCAGTCCCCACTGGGAGCAGCACTCTGGGGTTTGTGCTTTACCCCATCGGCATCGCGTCATCCCCCGGGCTCTGGGCAGCACAAGCATTAACCCAAGGGCTGGCCTCGCACACTGCACAATGCAGGAGCCTGACCCCTCCTGCACACCCCAACCCCAGCACCTGCTGCAGGTGAGAAGGACCTGAGTGCTGGACTGGAATCCCAAAGGCAGGATTGAGGAAGTCCCACAGGGAAGATGCATCTGTTGAATACAACTGGGTTCTCCCTGCAGGGAGCAGGCACCAGTGCTGGGCCCAGTGCACAAGTGGGGGCTGGCCCAGCCCAGGAGCTACAGCTGCTGCTTCACTTAAAGAAGCCTGGGAAGTGATTGATGCCAGATGAGGAAGGATCTTCCCAGCAGCCCTAAAGCAATGCAGTCATCACCCCTAGCACTGAACTTGGCATCATTAAGATCTTGCTCTCGTATCATTACTTACTGCTGGAGACCTCGGATCCCAGATGTAAGGGAAATAAAGGATCAATGGGGAAAAGGAGAGCTAAATTATCAGTGGGGAAAAATCTTGTTAACAACTGTGCTGTGGGGTGGAGGGAGCACGCCCTGGCCTGGCTGGCACCAGTGCACCTTGTCCAGTCTCACCCAGCACCAGTGGAGCCTCCCTTTGTTACTGCTGTTCCTTCTCCAGTGAGCAGGAACCCCACTAGACATGGAACCAAAGCGATGGGATGGATGTACAGGGAGAGGGAAGCTGCCCTTGCTTTAGCTCGGTAACCTCGTGTTCCTTTGCCATCAGCAGTGCCCCAGCCTCCTGGCCAGGGACAAAGCAGCTTGAACCCAGCCCAGAGCAGCAGCTCAGGCTGCTGGAGCCTTCCACAGCAGGCACTGCCTCAAGAGCACCCCTGTTCGGTGTCACTGGTGCTGAGTCCTGCTGATCCCCACACAGGCAATGGGGGATGCTCCCACCGGGCACCGCCAGCTCAGGAGCTGCACCTGCACCTGCAGAGCTCTGTTGGTGCCCTTGGGAACAAGCCAGCACCCAGAGGAAACCAATGGAAACCTTGGCAGCACCCAGGTGGGTCACAGCATCCTCCCAGCCAGCGCAGAGCCTGGCCCTTCCCCTGCGCTCCCTGTTTCACCTGAGCCCGGTGCATCCTCCCCTCCTGGACCACTGCAGCACCAGCCCATGCGCTCACCCTCCCTGCGAGGCAGCCCCGGGGTTGGGGTTGGGTTTGGGGCCTCTTGGTGCTTTTTAACCTTTCTGCACCTCTCGGGGCCCTGTGAGCGCAGGCTGCAGGCTGGGCAGTGTCTGCAGGCTGGGCAGTGGCTGCAGGCTGGGCAGTGGCTGCAGGCTGGTGGGTGGGTGGGGTGGTGCAGGCTGGGCAGTGTCTGCAGGCTGGGCAGTGGCTGCAGGCTGGGCAGTGGCTGCAGGCTGCAGGCTGGGCAGTGGCTGCAGGCTGCAGGCTGGGCAGTGGCTGCAGGCTGGGCAGTGGCTGCAGGCTGGGCAGTGGCTGCAGGCTGGGCAGTGGCTGCAGGCTGCAGGCTGGGCAGTGGCTGCAGGCTGGGCAGTGGCTGCAGGCTGCAGGCTGGGCAGTGGCTACAGGCTGGGTGAGGCTGCAGGCTGGGCAGTGGCTGCAGGCTGGGCAGTGGCTGCAGGCTGGGCAGTGGCTGCAGGCTGGGCAGTGGCTGCAGGCTGCAGGCTGGGCAGTGGCTGCAGGCTGGGGTGGGGTGGGGTGGTGGGTGGGGGGTGGTGGTGGGCAGGGGCTGCAGGCTGGGCAGTGGCTGCAGGCTGGGCAGTGGCTGCAGGTGGGCAGTGGCTCAGGCTGGGCGTGGCTGGGCAGTGGCTGCAGGCTGGGCGTGGTGCAGGTGGGCAGTGGCTCAGGCTGGGCAGTGGCTGGCAGTGGCTGCAGGCTGGGCAGGGGCTGCAGGCTGGGCAGTGGCTGCAGGCTGCAGGCTGGGCAGTAGCTGCAGGCTGGGCAGTGGCTGCAGGCTGGGCAGTGGCTGCAGGCTGGGCAGTGGCTGCAGGCTGCAGGCTGGGCAGTGGCTGCAGGCTGGGCAGTGGCTGCAGGCTGGGCAGTGGCTGCAGGCTGGGCAGTAGCTGCAGGCTCCAGGCTGGGCAGTGTCTGCAGAGCCAGTGCAGCCCCTGCAACCCCAACCTGCTCCCCCGGCACAGCTCCAGCCCCAGCCCCAGCAAGGAAGAGGCTGAGCCGTGGCTCTGAGCCCTCCCCACCTTTTCCTTCTCCTCCTGGATGAGCGCCTGCAGCTCCCGGCTCCAGCCCAGCAGCTCCACCAGCGCCTGCACCCCATGGACCACGTCCCCGAGCTGGGCCACGTCCTTGTGCCGCTGCTGCCACGCAAAGGGGCCCACGAGGTCTCTGTTGATGAGCACCCGGGGAACGGAGCCGCGCACGGCCCCGGCCAGGCTGGCAAAGGGCTCCACCTGCAAGCGGAGGGGCAGGGAGAGCATCACCCACTGAGGGCTCCAATTCACCCACCCCGAGCTGTGAGCCCTGCGTGGAACCGGTCCCCACTGTGGGTGCCTCCAGGGACCTTCCCTCGGGTACCCCAAAGCTCAGCTCCCGCTCTGCTCTCACAGAGCACAGGGCGCTTCCAGAGGGTCTCGGGTGCAGGCACCCCCTTTCCCTCCGGCCACCTCAGGTTCTACCTCCATAACCCCGCTCCTTGCCTTCTCCTCTAAGCCCCTCTGCCCCGGTCCCCCGGGCCGCAGACCTCCAGGGACGTTCCGATGACAAAGAGCAGGTCGGCCATGGGGAAGTCGGCCACGTGCAGCAGGAAGCGCTGCGGGAGCTCCTCGCCGAAGAACACGATGTCGGGTTTGATGAGCCCGGTGCAGACGGGGCAGCGAGGGACCCTGTCTGCCATCACATCCCCCTGCAGCGAGAGGGAACCACAGCCCCAAGCCTCCACCAAGCCCCCAGGCCTGAGGCAGTCACAGCCCTGCCAAGCTTCTCCTCCTCCTCCTCCCATTGACCTGGGCGATGCCCATCGGCCAGCACTCACCCTGAAGTCCTCTCCTGGGAAGCTCCTTCGACACACGGTGCAGGAGGCAGTGGCAAAGGTGCCGTGGGCTTCCACCAGCCTGTGGGGAGGGATCCCAGCAACTGGGCACAGCACATGGGAAAGGAGCAGCTCAGCACACGGTGAAGGCAGGAACTCACTGGGCCTGTCCCAGCCCTGCCTCCTGCTCTGCTGCCCAGCCTCACCCCTGCCCTGCTGCTGCAATGGGGAAGGGAGAGCTCACCCCGCTCCAGCCCGTCGATGTTCTGGGTGTAGAGGCGCAGGAGCAGCCCCTTGTCGTGCAGCAGCCTCAGGAAGTAGTGGGCATAGTTGGGTCTGTAGTTGCCGGGGTAGAGCTCCTTGGCCAGAGTGAAAAAGGGCTTGGGGTTGATACAGAAATAGGTGAGCTCAAAGATGGCCTCTGGGTAGGGGAGGTTGTACTGCTCCAGGTTACTGTAGAGCCCGCTCCCCGGGGACCTGCAGAGGGGAGAGGGGCTGCAGTCAGGGTGCAGAAGGGATGAGGCAGTGACAGTGGGGATGTGCTCTGCTTTGGAGCCAGGCTGGGAGAGCTGGGCTGGGGCAGCCTGGAGAAGAGAAGGCTCCTGAAGGGGAGACCTGAGAGCAGCTCCAGTGCCTAAAGGGGCTGCAGGAAACCTGGAGAGGGGCTTGGGACAAGGGCCTGTAGGGACAGGCCAAGGGGAATGGCTTGAACCTGCCCGAGGGGAGACTGAGCTGAGCTCTTAGGCAGAAGCTCTTCCCTGTGAGGGTGCTGAGGCGCTGGCACAGGGTGCCCAGAGAAGCTGTGGCTGCCCCATCCCTGGCAGTGCTCAAGGCCAGGTTGGACACAGGGGCTTGGAGCAAGCTGCTCCAGTGGAAGGGGTCCCTGCCCTGGCAGGGGTTGGAGCTGGAGGAGCTTTAAGGCCTGGCACAGAAAAGCAAAGCAGGAGGGCGAGAGTGGCAGGGACCAGGGGACCAGCACCGAGCTGAGGTCTCGTCTCTTCCAGCACTGAGGGAATTCCTGGAGGCGGTACCTGAAGTCCGGGATGCCGCTGGGGGTGCTGATCCCAGCTCCAGCCATCACCACCACCCGGTGACATTCCTTGCTCCGCATGAGCTCCGCCACATCCCGCAGGGTGAGCCGCTGCCTCCCTCCGTCACCTCCGCACCGGCCCAGCCCCAGGACGGCTCCGGCGGCCGCAGACAGGGAGAGGAGCCTTGACCCCGGGATCCTGCTGGGAACAGGGCAAGCAGAGCCCGGGCTGGCAGCGGCTCAGCTGGAAACGGCCCTGGCGCTTCGGTCCGCCCGCCCGAGCCCGGGGCCGGTACTGCCGTTGCGCTCCATGCGGACCTCAAATCCATCCCCGGTACCCGGGAGCGCGGTGGGCGCGGGGCTGCGGAGCAGCCGCGCTGGGGCTCCCCGGTTGATCTGCGCTGCGCGGGGGGTACGGGGCTGAGTGCCAGGGGTCCCCGCAGGGTGATGCTGTCCCCGGTGATGCTGTGCCCTGCTCCCCATGCCCGGTGCCAGGGGAGCCGCCGGTCAGCACCGGGGCTGAACCGTCCCTGCCGGCGCCTGATGGGCGAGGGGCAGGCGGGGGAAGCCCCGCCGGGACCCCGTTAACGCCGCGGCGCTGCCCCATTGACCCGGAGGGGATCTCCTCGGGCCCGCGCCCCCACCCCAAGGGCCCGGCTCGGCCTCCCCGTACCTGCGAGCAGCGGGGCCCGCGGCGCTGAGCGGGATCCGGGCCGGGCCGCGCTCCCGCAGGCTCCGCCAGGCTGCAAGGGAAAAACCGGTGAGGGAGGGACCCGCAGCGCCCCCGCACCCCCCTCGCACCCCCCTCGCACCCCCCCCCCCCGCTCTCACCGGCCGCCAGCAGCCCCCGCCGCGCCCCGCGCTCCATGGCCGCGCTTCCCGCCCCGCGCTACCGCAGTGCCCCGAGGAGGAGCGCGGAGCCGCCGCCGCCTCCCGGCCCGGCCCTGCCCGGCCCCGCTGCGGGCCCCGCTCGGAGCCGGTGCGGGGGATGCGGGGGGGCCCTGATGGGGTGGTTGGGGGGGGATTGGGGTGCGCGACGCGTTGCCATGGTTACAGCGGGGCCCGGGGGGGGGGGTCACCGCGGAGCCCTACGGTACCCGGCATGCCCCGCGCGGGCCGGAAGTGAGTGTGCAGCTCCGGAGCGCGGCCTGGGCCGGGGCTGGTGCCGGTGCCGCCGCCGCCATGAAGGACGTGCCGGGGTTCCTGCAGCAGAGCCAGAGCCAGAGCGCGGGCCCGGGGCAGGCCGCGGTGTGGCACCGCCTCGAGGAGCTCTACAACAAGAAGTGAGTGCGGGGCCCGGCGGGCGCGGGGCTGGTGGCCGCGTTACCCCCGGTTCGTGCCCTCGGGGGGGGTCTGGGGCAGCGGGGAGCGTTCGGGCTTTGTCCGCGTGGGTAACGGCGGGACGGGGATGTCGGGATGGGAACGTAGGGATGGGAACGTTGGTGTGGGAATGTTGGGATGGGAATGTCGGGTGTGGGAATGTCGGGACAGGGATGTTGGGATGGGGATGTCGGGACAGGGATGTTGGGATGGGGATGTCGGGGCAGGGATGTTGGGATGGGGATGTCGGGACAGGGATGTCGGGATGGGAACGTTGGAACAGGGATGTCGGAAATGGGAATGTCGGGACAGGGGTGTCGGGATGGGAACGTCGCGTGTGGGAATGTCGGGATGGGAATGTCGGGACAGGGATGTGGGGATGCGAATGTCGGGAGAGGAATGTCGGGACAGGGATGTTGGGATGGGAATGTTGGGACAGGGATGTTGGGATGGGAATGCCGGGTGTGGGAATGTCGGGATGGGGATGTTGGAATGGGAATGTCGGGATGGGGATGTCGGGTGTGGGAATGTGGGGATAGGGATGTTGGGATGGGAATGTCGGGACGGGGATGTTGGGATGGGAATGTCAGGACAGGGATGTTGGGAATGTCGGGTGTGGGAATGTCGGGATGGGGATGTCGGGTGTGGGAATGTCGGAACAGGGATGTTGGGATGGGGATGTCGGGTGTGGGAATGTCGGAACAGGGATGTTGGGATGGGGATGTCGGGTGTGGGAATGTCGGGACGGGGATGTTGGGATGGGAATGTCGGGTGTGGGAATGTCGGGACAGGGATGTTGGGAATGTCAGGTGTGGGAATGTCGGGATGGAATGTTGGGGTGGGAATGTCGGGACAGGGATGTTGGGAATGTCAGGTGTGGGAATGTCGGGATGGGGATGTCGGGACAGGGATGTTGGGATGGGAATGCCGAGTGTGGGAATGTCAGGACGGGGATGTTGGGATGGGAATGTCAGGACAGGGATGTTGGGATGGGAATGCCGGGTGTGGGGCTCGGAGCCGGTGCAGGGCCCCAGCTCAGGGGGTGGTTCCCGTTCCCGCAGGCTCTGGCACCAGCTGACCCTGCAGGTCCTGGACTTCGTGCAGGACCCCTGCTTCGCCCAAGGGGATGGACTCATCAAGGTGAGGCCGTAGCGAAGGCAAAGGGCGGTGGTGCCGGCGCGGTGAACCCGGCTGTGCCAGCCCCGCTGGGCTGGGTGAATGCGGTTCCGGGTGGGAGCGTGCAGGCTGCGGGGCCGTGGAGACTGGCCGGGGTTGAAGGTGGGAGCATCAGAAGGTGGAAACGGCTCCGTAACCTCATTCACTGGAGGGGCTTGGGGGGGCTGCAGGGGGAGCCTTTTCCTTCCCTTTTTGTTACAGGGGGTTTGCAGCCACACGTGGGGATGGGTTGGGGGGGGTCACGAATGCTTTGGGTATTTGAGAGGTTGGGAACGCTCAGCACAGTCACATCTGGCCTGGGTGCTGCAAGGAGGCTTTGTGGCTCAGCACAGTCACATCTGGCCTGGGTGCTGCAAGGGGGCTTTGTGGCTCAGCACAGTCACATCTGGCCTGGGTGCTGCAAGGGGGCTTTGTGGCTCAGCACAGTCACATCAGCCTGGGTGCTGCAAGGGGGCTTTGTGGCTCAGCACAGTCACATCTGGCCTGGGTGCTGCAAGGGGGCTTTGTGGCTCAGTGCAGTCACATCAGGCCTGGGTGCTGCAAGGGGGCTTTGTGGCTCAGCACAGTCACATCTGGCCTGGGTGCTGCAAGGGGGCTTTGTGGCTCAGCACAGTCACATCAGCCTGGGTGCTGCAAGGGGGCTTTGTGGCTCAGCACAGTCACATCTGGCCTGGGTGCTGCAAGGAGGCTCTGTGGCTCAGCACAGTCACATCAGCCTGGGTGCTGCAAGGGGGCTTTGTGGCTCAGTGCAGTCACATCAGGCCTGGGTGCTGCAAGGAGGCTCTGTGGCTCAGCACAGTCACATCAGGCCTGGGTGCTGCAAGGGGGCTTTGTGGCTCAGCACAGTCACATCTGGCCTGGGTGCTGCAAGGGGGCTTTGTGGCTCAGCACAGTCACATCAGCCTGGGTGCTGCAAGGGGGCTTTGTGGCTCAGCACAGTCACATCTGGCCTGGGTGCTGCAAGGGGGCTTTGTGGCTCAGCGCAGTCACATCAGCCTGGGTGCTGCAAGGGGGCTTTGTGGCTCAGCACAGTCACATCTGGCCTGGGTGCTGCAAGGGGGCTTTGTGGCTCAGCACAGTCACATCAGCCTGGGTGCTGCAAGGGGGCTTTGTGGCTCAGCACAGTCACATCTGGCTGGGTGCTGCAAGGGGGCTTTGTGGCTCAGCACAGTTCAGTCACATCTGGCCTGGGTGCTGCAAGGGGGCTTTGTGGCTCAGCACAGTCACATCAGCCTGGGTGCTGCAAGGGGGCTTTGTGGCTCAGCACAGTCACATCTGGCCTGGGTGCTGCAAGGGGGCTTTGTGGCTCAGCACAGTCACATCAGGCCTGGGTGCTGCAAGGGGGCTTTGTGGCTCAGCACAGTCACATCTGGCCTGGGTGCTGCAAGGGGGCTTTGTGGCTCAGCACAGTCACATCTGGCTGGGTGCTGCAAGGGGCTTTGTGGCTCAGCACAGTCACATCAGCCTGGGTGCTGCAAGGGGGCTTTGTGGCTCAGCACAGTCACATCGGCCTGGGTGCTGCAAGGGGCTTGTGGCTCAGCACAGTCACATCAGCCTGGGTGCTGCAAGGAGGCTCTGTGGCTCAGCACAGTCACATCAGCCTGGGTGCTGCAAGGGGGCTCTGTGGCTCAGTGCAGTCACATCAGGCCTGGGTGCTGCAAGGAGGCTTTGTGGCTCAGCACAGTCACATCTGGCCTGGGTGCTGCAAGGAGGCTTTGTGGGCTCGGGTTGAAATGCGGTGTCCCAGGAGATAGTTATTTCCATGACAAAGAGCCGAGGATCTGTAGAGCCTCTCTGCAATGTGTGCAGGGAGCACTGGGAAAGCCTTGGCCCTGTGCCTGTTGTACAGCAGAGGCCAGCCTAGAGCAGGAGGTGCTGGATGCGGTGAGTCCTGGAGCTCCCCCTGCAAGCAGGAGGAGGCTGCAGGGACAGAGCTGGCTGAAATGAGCAGGTTTTGGCTCCTGGGGTCTGTACAGAGCACACATCCCTGTCGGATGCCCTCTGCTTTGTTGGGAAGATGGAGCAGGGTGGAAGTGGGTGTTGGAGGGGACCTGAAGGCCCCTCTTGCCCTCACTGGTGCTGTCTTTGTGCCTGCAGCTCTATGAGAACTTCATCAGCGAGTTTGAGCACAGGTGAGTGTGGTTCCTGGAGCCCTCAGGCCCCTCCTGCTGCCGGGCACGGCTCTGACAGTGAGCTTTGTGTTCCAGGGTGAACCCCCTGTCCCTGGTGGAGATCATCCTCCATGTGGTCAGGCAGATGACAGGTAAGCGTCCTCGCCTCCTGCTTGCAGTGCTTGTGACAACGGATGCTGGTGAAGGTACCAGTTAATAGTAACAGCCATTAACTGGTTAACAGCAACAGCTAAACCTTCAGCATTAGCCTCTTGTGCTGCTGGTGTATTGAAAGGGGGGGACATCAACTCAGGAAGTGTGATTGCTGCTACATGGAGCAGCGGCTCTGCTCTTTGCTGGAGGAAAGGCTGGTGAGCAGCAAGCTTGGGCTGCAGAGAGCAGCACCTTTGGGCAGTAAACTACAGCAAACCCCTTCCAGTCTTGAGGAGTCCAGTGTCTGTAGGCTGAGGTTGAGTTCCAGCAGGAATTCCTGATATTGCTGCTTTCCCCTGTGCTTCAGATCCCAGCGTGGCCCTTACTTTCCTGGAAAAGACTCGGGAAAAGGTATGTTTGCAGCTGCTCTTTCTGGCACTTCACCTGCAGGGATCATTTCCCATGTGGGTGTTTGTGGTGCAGCTGAGGGAGGAGGATGTGTGTGTGTTGAACCCATGCTGCAGGATAGCACAGCAGCTCTGCGGTGCAGTGCAGCAGCACGTTACCAGCTGCAGCAGAGCCTGGGCTGATGCAGCCTGGCCCCTTGGCTGCAGGGCTGGGGGCAGCTCTGAGACGTGTCTGTGCCGTGCAGGTGAAGAGCAGCGATGAAGCTGTCATCCTGTGTAAAACAGCCATTGGGGCGCTGAAGCTCAACATCGGGGACCTCCAGGTCACCAAGGTGAGGGGTGGTTTGGGGCAGTGGCACCACAGCGTGGCCGTGCCTGCGCCTGGGCTTTGGTCTTGGCTGAGATGGTGATGGATTTGCAGCTGCTGGGGTTGCCAGGGGGAGCTGCACTTCTGCCTTTCATCCCATGGGCCATGTAAAAGCACATAGAGTGCTGCTGGCCAGACCTCTGGGGTGTCAGTGAGGTCCTGATGCAGCATTTGAGGTGCTGTGCTTATTGCTGGTCACTGCAGCATTGATGTGCACCGCTGGGGAGGACAAACACCTTGACCTGTTCCAGCTTGCAGCTTGGAGGCTGTCATGCATTCAGCAGTGTTGCTGCTTGCTGCTGAGCTGCTGACCATGGACTAGTGCATCCCTCCCTGTGCTAAGCACGTTGGGGTTTCACCTCTTGGCTTTGTTTGGAATCCTCTCTGAAACCTGAGATGAGTTTTCAGGCAGTGCAGCTTTGTGTTGCTCAGAGCAAGCACAGGTTGGATGGGTTTGGTGGGGTGAGTCCATGTAAAACATGTCTGCACATGCAGGTGCAGGTGCAGCTGCAGGGTTGTGTTGAGGGAGGTTTGGGTTTGGTTTAGGGGTTTACCCAACTCCTGTGTAAGAGGAGAGCGCCGCAGCTTTATCTTTAGTGCTGTGGAGTGGCCGTGCCCTCAGCTGCCTCTTTACTACCATGGGGGCTGTTGCTTGTGGCCCACCCGAGGCTGCTGTAGCCTTTACACCGTGATCTAGAAGGCTGGGAGTGGGGGGGCTCTGAGGGGACCTTCACCGGTCCCAGCCGGGTCTTCACCCTCCTGCAGGAGACCATCGAGGAGGTGGAGGAGATGCTCAACAACCTCCCCGGGGTGACCTCGGTTCACAGCCGCTTCTACGACCTCTCCAGCAAGTACTACCAGACCATCGGGAACCACGCCTCCTACTACAAGGATGCTCTGCGGTTCCTGGGCTGCATTGACGTCAAGGACCTGCCCGGTAACTCCTCCTCTGCCCAGCACAGGAGCCCCAGCTTTCACTCCTTGCTTTACCCCTTCGGTCTGAGTGAAGGCACTGGCGCTTTCTCAGTGTGTTTTGGCTGTACCTGGGCCAGGGGTTAGCTACAAAGAGAAGTGGCTGAGTAGGACTGTGCTCCTGACCTGCACTGAGGTGATGGGGGGGAGGAAGTGCCCCCACCACAAGAGTTTGTTCTGGTTCCCCAAATCCTCGCTATAGGTTCAGAGAGCGGCTCCTCTGTGCTGCGGCTGTGGCTGCTGCAGGCCTGGGGAGGAGGAGGCTGGGGGTGATTTAATGCAGGCCCAGAGAGGAGGCTGAGGCTGCAGGGGTTAGGTGCTGCTTCGTCCACACTCCATCCCCCTGTTGCTTTGTGTTGTTTCCCTCCCAGCATCAGAGCAGCAGGAGAGAGCCTTTACCCTGGGGCTGGCCGGGCTCTTGGGAGAAGGAGTTTACAACTTTGGGGAGCTGGTGAGTTGCTGCTGCCCCACTTGAGCCGCTCTCAGGAGCTGCTTTTACCCCACTGACACCACCCTGCCTGTGCTGCAGCTCATGCACCCCGTCCTGGAGTCGCTGAGGAGCACGGACCGGCAGTGGCTCATTGACACCCTCTATGCCTTCAACAGCGGGAACGTGGAGACCTTCCAGGCCCTGAAGTCAGCGTGGGGCCAGCAGGTGAGTGGGGCTGTTCCAGTGCTGCAGGCCTGCGCTGGGGGTTACAGAGGGAGCTGGATCTTCACCAGCAGAATCCCTGAGGAATCTGGTCACTGGTGTAGTTCCAATGCAGCACAGTGATGATGCTTTCACCTTGGTGTGTGCTGGTCGTTTCTGGCTTCCCTCTGTGCTTGTTTGATTGAGAGAAGTAAAGAGAGGTCTCTTGTGACCCAAGGGCAAAGCAAACCCATCATGTGGTGCTGCAGAGGAAGATAACCCCTGATGTCATTTCCATAATGCCATTCACTCCCAGTATCGAACTGCTTCCAGTGCGAGATAGTGGCTGTCCCTTGAGGAGCGTGGTGGTGGGTGCTAACTGCACTGGCTGTACCAGAGCTGGCTGGCACAGCTGTAGTTCACAGGTTACCTTGTGTTAAAGTAGTAATGAGTTTATTTGTTCTGTTCCATGCCCTTCCAGCCAGACCTGGCTGCAAACGAAGCGTTGCTGCTGCAGAAGATTCAGCTCTTGTGTCTGATGGAGGTGAGCCAGGAGCTGGGGCCTGTTGCAGATGTGGGAGAAGGGAAGGGGCTGCTCCAGCTGCTGTTTGGTGGGGGTGAACCAGTCTGCTCCCTGCTGTGCTCCTTCCTTCACCCCTCCCATAGGAGCTCCTGGCTTTCAGCTCCTGGCTGCCAAGGGTGCCTGTGGATGGTGCCAGGGGGCAAGTGGTGCTGGGGAGAGGCTGCTGCTGTGTGCCCTGCTCACTGGGAGTCCCAGGGGGGTGAGCTCCTTCAGCAGGGTGTGGAGGTGGGGAAGGAAGGAGCAAGCTTTGTGCCTTGAGGATGGGACCTGAAGGGATAACTCGGAGAGTGCGTTCCAGAAACAAGGGTTTCTAAAACACACTGAAAACCTTCATTCTCAGACAGTTTCAAACTCTTTCTTTCCTGTCACTTTGCCTCCCTGGCCCTGGGTCTTCCAAAACTCAACATCGAGTTATCTGAAGCATAACACACCCATGTATCAATGTGTGTGCACATCCCACTTCTGGTGTGTTACTGGGAACCCAAAGGTCCTGTGTTAGCTCAGGGATCTGATTGTGCTGAGGTGTTTCAGCCCTGGCTGGTGTGCTCTGTGTGTGCTGGGGCTGGGGCAGGGGGGGTGTGTGTGTGTGTGTGCAGGAGGCAGCGGTGCTGCTCCTCTCTGCTCACATCGGTGTGTTTGCCCTTGCAGCATCCTGGTTAAAGGGGAGCAGGGCAGGAGCTGGGGCCAGCAGGGCAGGAGCTGGGGCCAGCAGAGCAGGGCAGGGCAGGGCAGGAGCTGGGGCAGTGCAGGGCAGCACGGGGCCGGGTTCTCACTTGCTGCTGTTTGCTTGCCTGCAGATGACCTTCACGCGCCCGGCCAACCACCGGCAGCTCACCTTCGAGGAGATCGCCAGGAGTGCCAAAGTCACCGTGAACGAGGTGAGCTGGGCTGCAGGCACCGGCCTGGCGCCTCTGGGGCTCTCAGTGTATCACAGCATCACAGTATCCCAGTATCCCAGTATGTTAGAGATTGGAAGGGACCTCAGAAGCTCATCCAGTCCAATCCCCCTGCAGAGCAGGAACACCCAGATAAGGTTACACAGGAACGTGTCCAGGCGGGTTTTGAATGTCTCCAGAGAAGGAGACTCCACAACCTCCCTGGGCAGCCTGGTCCAGTGTTCTGTCACCTCACTGAGAAGGAGTTTCAGTGGAACCTCTTGTGTTCCAGTTTGTACCCATTGCCCCTTGTCCTATCATTGTTTGCCACTGAGAAGAGCCTGGCTCCATCCTCGGGACACTCCCCCTTTATATATTTATATACACTAATAAGGTCACCCCTCAGTCTCCTCTTCTCCAAACTATAGAGACCCAGCTCCCTCAGTCTTTCCTCATAAGGGAGATGCTCCACTCCCTTCATCATCTCAGTTGCCCTGCGCTGGACTCTCTCCAGCAGGTCCCTGTCCTTCTTGAACTGAGGGGCCCAGAACTGGACCCAATATTCCAGATGGGGTCTCACCAGGGCAGAGTAGAGGGGAAGGAGGACCTCTCTTGACCTACTGACCACCCCCCTTCTAATACACCCCAGGATGCCATTGGCCTTCTTGGCCACAAGGGCACAGTGTCTGGATGGAGCTGCTCCCGTGGGCCAGCTCCGGTTGGAAATCTCCTCCCTGCTCTTGGGTGTTTGAAGAGCTCCTTAGGAAGGGATCGGCTGCTTTGGTGCTCCTGGTTCTCGGCTGATGCATTCTGAGGACCCTGGGTCCTGGTGTTCAGCTGGAGGAGAGCTCTGGGGGTCTCTTCCCACCTGCTCTGGGTTAGGCTGTGCAGGGCCCTGCCTGCTTTGAGTGTTTCCAGCAAGGGGAAGTGTCCCCCGTGTTTAATTTCTCTCCTGGTGAAGAGTTCCCTGCTGTTACCCAGATGGATCTGAGCTGAAGCAACTCCTGCTGTGCCCGCTGTCCCTTACTGTGCATCCCTGTGGGACGAGTTCCTCCTATCCTCCGTGTTAGTGGGTGCTGGGGAACTGTGGTGGGGTGCCCCCAAGCAACCTCTTACCCAGGCTCAACAAACGCCTCTCCGCAGTGTCAGGGCCTTGGTGGCCCTTGGCTGGGCTCTCCCCAGTCCTGCAGTGTCCCCCTGCACTGGAAGGGGTGATGCAGACCTGACCCAGTGATGCAGCTTTGCTCCGCCAGTGC
Organism: Neopsephotus bourkii; assembly: GCF_033783945.1. NCBI lineage: Eukaryota > Metazoa > Chordata > Aves > Psittaciformes > Psittacidae > Neopsephotus > Neopsephotus bourkii. The sequence continues at coordinate 36,635 of NW_026901188.1, forward strand.
TGAATGGAGCCACCAGGACATGGCTCCCCTTTGTGGCTCCTGCTGACCCCAGCCTCTGCTCCTTCCCCTCAGAGGCCTTGGAGCTGCTTGGGGTTGTTGCAGGGCTCTGCTCGCCCTCACCATGCTTCGTGTGGGCGCAGTCTGTTGGGTTCCTCTCATTGCCAGCACATTCCCCTCAGCTGCATCAGAGCTGGTGCTGCTCCCAGAGGAGCACTGCTCGGGGCTGGCTGCCCCCTCAGCTTCAGGCCTCAGCCACAGCCCTTGGAGCTGGGAGGTTTGCTGCTGCTCCTGTGCTGCTCTGTTCCATGGCTCACCAGGGCACCAGCAGGGATGCGGCAGAAGGTCTTGCTAAAAGAAAGGCACGGGGCACCTCCAGCACTGACCACTGGGCACGCTGTTTAACTGGGAAAGGCCACCACATGGGTTGGGTGCATCCCAGCCCTGCTACATCCACACTGACTGCTCCCCATTCCCTCGTTCTTCCTGGTTTCAGAGGAAAGGGAAACTGCTCGGAGGGAGAAGGAGCCAGCAGAGCCCCCAGGCAGGAGCCTGGCCTGCAGGAGGAGGGGTGGGAGCAGCTCTTGGCTTTGCTGTGCATGGCGAACGCCTCCAAAGGCACAGCGAGTTCAGGGCTTTGCTCCTGTGGGGAACGGGGGGTTCCCAGTTGTTCCCTGGAGTTCTCTGTGCTGGTTTCAGGTGGAGCTGCTGGTGATGAAGGCGCTCTCGGTGGGCCTGGTGAAGGGCAGCATTGATGAAGTGGACAAGAGGGTGCACATGACGTGGGTGCAGCCACGTGTGCTGGACTTGCAACAGGTACTGGACGCAAAGGCACAACTGGTGTGTGCTGGGAGAGCTGGGAGGGGTCACTGCTTGGGAGCTGGGCTCCTTGGTGCTCTTGAGGGTGCTCAGGAGGAAGTGGATGAGCTTTTCCCCATTCCTTTTCCCATTGCTCCTTCAGCCTTTACCCTGTGTGTGTGGTGCCTTGTGTGTGCTGCCCTGAGCAGGAGGCACACAGTGACACTTGACAGCCACACCATGGAGCACGAGTGCTGGGACTGCTTTCCAGAAGGATGCAGGCGTGCGGGTGCTGCTTCAGGCCTCAATGCATGAACCAGTCCTGGAGTGTCAGGGTTGGGGGTGGTGAAGCTGAAGGTGCTGAGTGTCTCACGTGCATCCTCTCAACGTTTTGGGAGACCATTTAGGGGCCTTCACCTCAAAACCCAGACACATCAGTCCGTGGAGCACTGGATGCAAACGGTCCCTTCTGTGCCTTCCCATTTAACCCCCACCCTTGCTGTTCCCATGGTGTAGGATGTTCAGGAGCATCTTTCCCTACACGTGGCAGTTGTGTGGGGTGTGGGGTGTTTGTCCTGGAGGGTGGGCACAGGGGCTGAGGCTGCTGTGGGCTTGCCTTGCAGATCAAAGGGATGAAAGACCGCCTGGAGTTCTGGTGCACGGACGTGAGGAGCATGGAGATGCTGGTGGAGCACCAAGCCCACGACATCCTGACATAGAGCCCCTGCAGTGCCCCGGGAGAGGGAATCCTGCTGCTGCTGGGGCCAGCAGCACTCACCACTGACTCTGTACTGCGTTATACTGGGAGAGGGGGGAGGGGGGGGGGGGGGAGCAGCTCTTGAGGCTCGTTGGGAGGAGTAAGTGGCCTTTTGCTGTGCGAGCCTTTGGTGCTTGAAGTGGGATTTCCCTGCTCACCCGCATGGGTGGCACTGCCCTGGGGCCCCATCCTGCTGCGGGCCAGGGTTCATCCATCACAGTGCTGTGGGAGGATGGGGCTGGGGCCTGTCACGGAGCAGGGGCTGTTTGCTGGGTGAGGGCAGCAGCGGTGCCTGACCTTGTACCTGGTGTTAGGGGGTGGTACTGGCCTTAGGAGGGCTCAGCTGCCCCTGCCCACTGCAGCCTGAAGCAGCCTCCTGCTCCTGCCCGCCCTGCAGCAGAGGGGTTCCCAGGCAGTGGAAGATTCCTGCCCTTGGGGGGGTCTGGGGTTCCCAGCGGCTCCTGTGTGGTGCTGGAATAAACTTCCCTGCCTCCCCTTTCCCCTCTACCTGCGTCTGTGTCCTCAGCGCTTGCACTGAGCCTCTGCTCGGGGGGAAAGCAGAGCGGGTTCGTGGTCAGTGGGTAGCACCTTGTGCTCTGCTTCCTTTATGAAGCTGTAGTCCCAGTGCCTGGGGAAACGGCACTGATGGGAAGGCCCCAGAGAGGCCGGAGATGAGGAGGGTTTGTGCTCTTTTGCCTCTTAACAACTGCTCTTTGTAATGGGGTTGTTTGGCCTGACCCTGTCTTCACACGGATGGGAGGTCATTGTGCCCATGGGAGCTGGAAACGGATCTGAACTGGGGCTACCTCGGAGTGCCTGTTCCATAGAATCATAGAATGGTTTGGGTTGGAAAGGACCTTAAGATCATCCAGTTCCACCCCCTGCCATGGGCAGGGACACCTCACACTAAACCATGGCACCCAAGGCTCTGTCCAACCTGGCCTTGAACACTGCCAGGGATGGAGCATTCACAACCTCCCTGGGCACCCATTCCAGTGCCTCAGCACCCTCACAGGAAAGAATTCCCTCCTTAGATCCAATCTAAACTTCCCCTGTTTCAGTTTGAACCCATTACCCCTTGTCCTGTCACTGCAGTCCCTAATGAAGAGTCCCTCCCCAGCATCCCTATAGGCCCTATTGGATGCATAGTGCTCCTGAGTGCAAGGCAGCAGTGGCAGACAGGGGCTGTAAGTTGGGCAGGGGCAGAGAGGGGCTGTAAGTTGGGCAGGGGCAGAGAGGGGCTGTAAGTTGGGCAGGGGCACGCAGGGCTGTAAGTTGGGCAGAGGTGTGTTCACCTACCGCTAACCTCAGAATCGGGATGATTTCCTTGGGCTCCAAGTGGGTGTTTAAACCCTGCCCCTGTGTGTCCATGGTCAGGGGTTGTGGTGCCCATTCGGTTACTGCTGTGGCTCAGGAGCTCTGCTTGCCTCATCTCTGGGTCACCACAGGGAGCCTCGGGGGCTCTGTGCTGCTTGTGCCTCACTGCTTGGGCTCAGGGGTTCCATGCCAGCAATGGGCAGAAAGAAGCTTGTGGCTGGTGCTGGTTCTGCTCTGCAGGGGCAAAGGGAGCCGTCAGCCGCATCACACCCCCCTGTGCCCCCTTGGGCCTGAGCCTCTTCCTGGCTGGAGCTGTTGAGCTCCGGTTCTGCCCTCGGTGCTGGTTCTGCTCTGCAGGGGCAAAGGGAGCCTTCAGCCCCATCACACTCCCCTGTGCCCCCTTGGGCCTGAGCCTCTTCCTGGCTGGAGCTGTTGAGCTCCGGTTCTGCCCCCGGTGCTGGTTCTGCTCTGCTTGGGCCGGTCCCACTGCTGGGGTGGGGGAACCCCGATGCTGCCGCCTCCTGTGCAGGGCACTGGGACGTTCCCTCCTCCATCCTGTGCTTCAGGGCCCGCTCCTGGGCCACCGACCTCAGGGAGCAGGAGGCACCTGCGATGGGGACACTGCTGCGTTCCATAGGTATGGAGGGAAGGGGCTTCACAAAGCTCCATCCCCTCGGGGGGCCCCTCCCTGCACGCAGGGAATGAAGGAAATGGTCCCAGTGCAGCAGAGCGCAGGCACTGGGGCTGCTGCTGCTCTATTGAGCACCAGAACCTGGAGCCCTGTGTTCTGTGGGAGCCTGGCTGCTGGTGAAGGAAATGGTCCCAGTGCAGCAGAGCGCAGGCACTGGGGCTGCTGCTGCTCTATTGAGCACCAGAACCTGGAGCCCTGTGTTCTGTGGGAGCCTGGCTGCTGGTGAAGGAAATGGTCCCAGTGCAGCAGAGCGCAGGCACTGGGGCTGCTGCTGCTGCTCTATTGAGCACCAGAACCTGGAGCCCTGTGTTCTGTGGGAGCCTGGCTGCTGGTGAAGGAAATGGTCCCAGTGCAGCAGAGCGCAGGCACTGGGGCTGCTGCTCTCTCTATTGAGCACCAGAACCTGGAGCCCTGTGTTCTGTGGGGGCCTGGCCGCTGGTGAAGGAAATGGTCCCAGTGCAGCAGAGCGCAGGCACTGGGGCTGCTGCTGCTCTATTGAGCACCAGAACCTGGAGCCCTGTGTTCTGTGGGAGCCTGGCTGCTGGTGAAGGAAATGGTCCCAGTGCAGCAGAGCGCAGGCACTGGGGCTGCTGCTGCTCTATTGAGCACCAGAACCTGGAGCCCTGTGTTCTGTGGGGGCCTGGCCGCTGGTGAAGGAAATGGTCCCAGTGCAGCAGAGCGCAGGCACTGGGGCTGCTGCTGCTCTATTGAGCACCAGAACCTGGAGCCCTGTGTTCTGTGGGGGCCTGGCCGCTGGTGTGAGCCATGCACGGGGGTGAGGAGCTGCCCCTTGAGCTGTGGCTCAGAGGATGCCAGGGTACCGCAGTGGTGCTGGCTCCCAGAGCCAGTGCTGCTCCCTAACAGCTGATGGGGGAAATGAGCTGTGTTTGGGGCAGGAAGGGGACACCCCGGACCTGCAGCCCCGCTCCATGGGGCCATGGGCGATGTCCCTGCAGCCTGTGAGTGTTTCCTGCCTGGGATTTAACCGGGGTTTGCTCCGGGTCAGTGCCCTGTGTCCCTGGTGCCAGCCCCGCTGCAGGGGGTGAGCTCCAGCCCCATGGGAGACCACAGCTCCCCCATAAAGGAATCGCCTTTGTGGAGCCATGGAATGAGCGAGGCTGGAAAAGACCTTCGGGATCATCGGGTCCAACCTCTCCCAGCAGTGCCAGGGCCAGCACTGAGCCCCGAGCAGGGGTCACATCCGTGCCCTATGGAGGAGCTGAAGCAAACCCAACACCCCCAATGTGAACGGGAACTTTAATGAGCAAAGCCCAAGGGCTCCCCCCCGGCGAAGCTCTGCCCTGGGGCCTTGGTTCCGCTCATGTCTGCTCTCAGCAGGGCCCGGGGCTGCTCTGCTGCCCCTCACTCGGGTCTGCTCTTGTAGTGCTCGATGTTGCCCAGGATCCAGCCTGTCGGGAGCAGGAAGCATCCGAACATGATGGAGAACGCGATGGCTTGTTCCTGCAGGGGGAGACACGGAGGGGCCGTGAGATGGGAGGAGGGGTGGGTGGCACAGCAGGATCATAGAATCATAGAGTAGTTTGGGTTGGAAAGGAGCTTAAGATCATCCAGTTCCAACCCCTGCCATGGGCAGGGACACCTCACACTAACCCATGGCACCCAAGGCTCTGTCCAACCTGGCCTTGAACACTGCCAGGGATGGAGCATTCACAACCTCCCTGGGCACCCATTCCAGTGCCTCACCACCCTCACAGGAAAGAATTTCCTCCTTAGATCCAATCTAAACTTCCCCTGTTTCAGTTTGAACCCATTACCCCTTGTCCTGTCACTGCAGTCCCTAATGAAGAGTCCCTCCCCAGCATCCCTATAGGCCCCCTTCAGACACTGGAAGCTGCTCTGAGGTCTCCACGCAGCTTCTCTTCTCCAGGCTGAACAGCCCCAACTTTCTCAGCCTATCTCCATACAGGAGCTGCTCCAGCCCCTGAGCATCCTCGTGGCCTCCTCTGGACTTGTTCCAACAGTTCCATGTCCTTTTTATGCTGAGGACACCAGAACTGCACACAATGCTCCAGGGGAGGTCTCACGAGAGCAGAGCAGAGGGGCAGGATCAGCTCCTTGGACCTGCTGGTCACGCTCCTTTGGATGCAGCCCAGGATAGGGTTGGTTTCTGGGCTCAAGCGCACACTGAAGCCGGCTCATGTTCATTTTCTCATGGACCAGCACCCCCAAGTCCTTCTCCTTGGGCTGCTCTGAATCTCTTCTCTGATCAATGCACAGCAGGGTCAGTGCCACAGCAGGATCAATGCACAGCAGGATGGGTGCCACAGCAGGGTCAGTGCCACTGCAGGCTTGGTGTCACAGCGGGGTCAGTGTCACAGCAGGATGGGTGCCACAGCAGGATCAATGCACAGCAGGATCAATGGGTGCCACAGCAGGATCAATGGGTGTCACAGCAGGATCAATGGGTGCCACAGCAGGATCAATGGGTGTCACAGCAGGATCAATGGGTGCCACAGCAGGATCAATGGGTGCCACAGCAGGATCAATGGGTGCCACAGCAGGATCAATGGGTGTCACAGCAGGATCAATGGGTGCCACAGCAGGATCAATGGGTGTCACAGCAGGATCAATGGGTGCCACAGCAGGCTCAGTGTCGCAGCAGGATCAATGGGTGTCACAGCAGGATCAATGGGTGCCACAGCAGGATCAATGGGTGCCACAGCAGGATCAATGGGTGTCACAGCAGGATCAATGCACAGCAGGATCAATGGGTGCCACAGCAGGGTGGGTGCCACAGCAGGATCAATGCACAGCAGGATCAATGCACAGCAGGCTCAGTGTCACAGCAGGGTGGGTGGCACAGCAGGATCAATGCACTGCAGGGTCAGTGTCGCAGCAGGATGAGTGTCACAGCAGGATCAATGGGTGCCACAGCAGGGTCAGTGTCGCAGCAGGATGGGTGTCACAGCAGGATCAATGGGTGCCACAGCAGGCTCAGTGTCGCAGCAGGATCAATGGGTGTCACAGCAGGATCAATGGGTGCCACAGCAGGATCAATGGGTGTCACAGCAGGATCAATGGGTGCCACAGCACGGTCAATGGGTGCACAGCAGGATCAATGGGTGTCACAGCAGGATCAATGGGTGCCACAGCCGGGTCAGTGTCACTGCAGGCTCAGTGCCACAGCCGGGTCAGTGCCGCAGCCCCGGGACGCCCGCCCTGTCCCTCTCTGGGGCCGCAGCCGCCCCCGCCTGTCCCTGGCCGCGGGCCCGGGCTCCGCTCCCCGCAGCTGCCCCTGACTTTGAGATGACTTTGGCGGAGCCGCCGGCCCCGGCCCCGAGCCCCTCGCGCTGCCCCCGCTGCCTTCAGGCGCCCACGGGCTCCGGGGCCCGGGGACACAGCGGGGCCGAGCCCCAGGGGCAGGGCCCGGGTCCAGCCGGGGCTCACGGTGCACAGCCCCTGCCCCGAGCTCTGCCCCCCGGCCCGGGCCGTCTCAGGGGATGCAGGGGCCGCGGCCGGCAGCAGCCCCCGTCCTTGCTGGGGGGACACCAGCTCTGGGGTGAGTGCTCCATGGGGGGGGCACGGCCGGGGCTGTCCCTGTGCGGGCTGGGGGTGCTGCCACCCCCTCCCTGCGTCCTTGGGCTGTGCCTTGGCTTTGCCTCCCTGTAGCAGGTCCCTAAAGCCCAGAGGGTAAAACAGGGGCTCAAACAGGAGGAGCGGGTGCGCCTGCTGTGGGGAGCAGACCAGAGCCCGTGCTGCTGCGGGGGAGGCACCCGTCCTCCTCCCCCCCTCCCCTTTTGCCTTAGAACCCCCAAACCAGTTTGCTGCGATGCAGAGGGCGCTTGTGCCCCTCTGACGGGGGGTCCCTGCAGCTGGAGCCCCCCCTTTGTCCCCATGGAGCTGGTGCCCCCCCCGTCCCCCCGTTACTCACGGCAGGCGAGAGCGGGTGCTCCGGGGGCTGGGACCTGATGTGCGCTCGGGGGACCCGCAATGGCCGCAGCAGCGGTGTCAGGAGCCGGGAGCTGCGCTGGAGCCCGGGCATGGCGCTGGCACACGGGGAGGGGACGCGGCTCCTCGCACTGCAGCTGCCCGGCCCGTCACGGCTGTCACCGCTGTCACCCCGACACCGGGCAGGGCCATCCCATTCCCATCCCCGTCACGGGGCCATCCCATCCCTGTCACCGGGCAGGGCCATCCCATTCCCATCACCGGGCAGGACCATCCCATTTCCATCACCGGGCAGGGCCATCCCATTCCCATCCCCGTCACGGGGCCATCCTATCCCCATCACGGGGCCATCCCATCCCCATCACCGGGCAGGGCCATCCCATCCCCGACACCGGGCAGGGCCATCCCATTCCCATCCCCGTCACGGGGCCATCCCATCGCCATCATGGGGCCATCCCATCCCTGTCACTGAGCAGAGCCATCCCATTCCCATCACCGGCAGGGCCATCCCATTCCCATCACCGGGCAGAGCCATCCCATCCCCGACACCGGGCAGGGCCATCCCATCCCTGTCACTGGGCAGGTCCATTCCACCCCTGTCACTGGGCAGGGCCATCCCATTCCCATCCCAGTCACGGGGCCATCCCATCCCTGTCACGGGGCCATCCTATCCCCATCACGGGGCCATCCCATTCCCATCACTGGGCAGGGCCATCCCATCCCTGTCACCGGGCAGGACCATCCCATTCCCATCACCGGGCAGGACCATCCCATCCCCATCACCGGGCAGGGCCATCCCATCCCTGTCACCGGGCAGGGCCATCCCATCCCCATCACGGGGCCATCCCATCCCCATCACGGGGCCATCCCATCCCCATCCCCGGGCCGCTGGCAGCCGCCGCTCTAAAGGGTGCAGCAGCCCCGTCCCCTGCACGGGAGCTTGTCCGTCCCCATCGCCCTCTGCTCACCCTCAGCAGCACCCAACGGTCCACGTCTGAGAGGTCAAAGCCTGCATCCCCACCAGCAAGGTGGGGCCCGGCCATGCTGCTCTGTGTGATCTCCCCTCTCGCTTGTTAAAACCTTTAACACTCAAAGCGCCATGTGCTGGTTTAAGCTGTTGCTGATGCGATGCCGGATCTCTGCCCATAGAGAGCAGGACCTGGCTCATCCCATCTGTGGGGACAGCTTCCCCATCTCCCTTCACTGCCAGTGTTTGCATGGGCTTGAACCCGCACGCACTCAGGCTCCTCCGTACGCGGTGAGCCCCGCTCCCTCAGCCTGGCTCCAGAGCAGAGCCGCTCCAGCCCTCGCAGCAGCTCCGTGGCCTCCTCTGGGCTCGCTCCAGCAGCCCCACATCCTTACGGTGCCCCTCGGCTTCAGCACGGTCCCCCTGTGCGGGGTGACCCCGCCGCGGCCCCTCCTTCAGCAGCAGCTCTGCAGGAGTCCGCACGGACCCGCCCGGGGTTGTTCCCCCCGCAGTCGGGAATGCGCCCTCCTCTCCCGGCTCCTCTTGCAGCTCCAGGGTGTGCAGCAGCCCCTTCAGGTGGGCTCGTCCCTGGCGGAGGTTGGAGCCCTTTGCCCAGGGCAGTTTCTCGGCCAGGAGCAGTTTTGCCCCTGCTCGGGGTCAGATGCTCCGAGCTCGGCCGTGCCTTTGAGGGGGTTCGGCCTCCCTGCGGGAAGGGGATTTGCGGAGTGAAGCTCTTTGAGCGTCCCCTTAGCGAGACGAAGGCAGCGGTGCCCGAGCTGCGGGGTCACTGCGGGTAAAGCGCTGCCCCCGTGTGCTGGAGGAGGCTCCTGCACCCCGGAGCTGCTGGGAACCCACCGCAGCCACCGGCTCAGCCCTGGCCTGGGGCAGGAGGTTCGGGATGGGAATGGACTGAACTTGCTGCAGGAAGCGCTGAGCTCAGATCCTCGGGGGCCAAAGGAGCAGAGCTCGGAGCAGGCACCAAGGGGTGGGCTCCGCTGCTTGCTGCCCATCAGGGTTTCTCCAGGTATTGGCAGCAATAGGATGGATCCAGCCAGGCTCTGCCTGCAGGGAGCATCCTGCTCCTCGGCTGCGGGCTGGAACCTGGCGAGCAGAAGATGCAGGGAGCTCTTTGCGCCTTCCCACCCTTGTTTTGGTGAGGAGAGGACCCAGCAGCTCCTTTCCTTCCCCTGAACACTCACTGCTGCTGCTGCTGCTGCTGCTGCTCCTTCCCTCAGCCTCCTCCCTGGGGTTTTCCGGCAGGAAAAAGCTGCTCCAGGACGTGTCCCTAGGGAAACGCTCCCTTTGGTGCTACTGAGCTCGGTGGGACCCAGAGATAAGACAAACCCAGCCTTTATCTGTGCTCCCCAGACCCTTCCTACCAGCTCACGCCGCATTTCCAGCGTGCTCTCAGACCTTGGTTGATGTCTGTGTTTTGGGGCTCACAGGTGAATCTGGGGGCGCTCTGTATCTACAGAGAACACACTGCCTGACAGCAGTAATAGCGCGGTGGGGCTGGGCTCTGCTCCCAAGGAACAAGGGATGGGACAAGAGGAACCGGCCTCAAGCTGCACCAGGGCAGGGTTAGATGGAGCTGAGGAACAATTCCTGCCCCAGAGGGTGCTCAGGCATTGGAACAGGCTGCCCAGGGCAGGGCTGCAGGCACCGGCCCTGCAAGTGTTCACAAACCCTATAGACGAGGCCTCGGTGCCATGGGTCAGTGGTGGCCTTGGCACTGCTGGGCAATGGTTGGACTGGATGAGCTGGAAGCTCTTTCCCAGCCTGGTTGGTTCCATGGCTCTATGTGCAATGTCTATCCTGTCACTGCTGGGGTAGGGGTTGGACTGGATGAGCTGGAAGCTCTTTCCCAGCCTGGTTGGTTCCATGGCTCTATGTGCAATGTCTATCCTGTCACTGCTGGGGTAGGGGTTGGACTGGATGAGCTGGAAGCTCTTTCCCAGCCTGGTTGGTTCCATGGCTCTATGTGCAATGTCTATCCTGTCACTGCTGGGGTAGGGGTTGGACTGGATGAGCTGGAAGCTCTTTCCCAGCCTGGTTGGTTCCATGGCTCTATGTGCAATGTCTATCCTGTCACTGCTGGGGTAGGGGTTGGACTGGATGAGCTGGAAGCTCTTTCCCAGCCTGGTTGGTTCCATGGCTCTATGTGCAATGTCTATCCTGTCACTGCTGGGGTAGGGGTTGGACTGGATGAGCTGGAAGCTCTTTCCCAGCCTGGTTGGTTCCATGGCTCTATGTGCAATGTCTATCCTGTCACTGCTGGGGTAGGGGTTGGACTGGATGAGCTGGAAGCTCTTTCCCAGCCTGGTTGGTTCCATGGCTCTATGTGCAATGTCTATCCTGTCACTGCTGGGGTAGGGGTTGGACTGGATGAGCTGGAAGCTCTTTCCCAGCCTGGCTGGTTCCATGGCTCTGTGTGCAATGTCTACCCTGTCACTGCTGGCTCTCCCCAAGCTGTTCCCCCTCTCTGAGCACAGGGCAGGGGCTCAGTGTCCCCTTCCTGCTGAGGGCTCTGTGCCTGCAAGGACCAGGCACACTGATGTGGGGCCCCTCTGACACACTGGGGACATGGGCAGGGAGTGATGGGGCTGAGTGGGGAACCTCAAAGCTGCTCCAGCTGCAGGTGTGTGGAGGCTGATGGGTGGAAGCTGGCAAACAGGGAAGGCTTTGGGATAAAAGAGGTCAGGTATCGGGTGGATTTGGAAGGCTCCATCTGCTCGTGAGCATTTACTGAGCTGGAGGCACATCTGGGATCCAGGGGAATATCCATGTATTGCCTGAAGAAGAAGGCTCCTTAAGGGGAGACCTTAGAGCAGCTCCCAGGTCAGGTTGGATGGGGCTTGGAGCAACCTGGTCTAGTGTGACATGTCCCTAACCACAGCAGGCACTTGGAATTGCATGGTTTTAAGGTCCTTTCCAACCTAAACCGTTCTAAGATTCGATATGAAGTGGAAAAGGATCTGGAAATAACGGCAGAAAGTCACTGAGCCCAACAAATGCTAGAGATAAAAACTGGAGGCTGATGTAAGGTGCATGAGATGCACACGGGCTGTGAGTGGGGGGAACCCCTCATGAGCCATTTCCTGCTCATGGTGGCTGCATCTGGGCTCAAAGGAGTTGTTTCCATTGGTCCTGGGGCTCATCAGGATCAGTGTCTGCACCTGGGAACACAGATGGCACAGGTTACCTTGTTGGTACCTGTGTATTATAATGACCAACAGTGCTGGGTAACCTTGTTACTGCCACTTGGGTTCAAACTTAAACAGGGGGTGCTTAGGTTAGGTTCAAGGAAGGAATTCTTCCCTGTGAGGGTGCTGAGGCGCTGGCACAGGGTGCCCAGAGAAGCTGTGGCTGCCCCATCCCTGGCAGTGCTCAAGGCCAGGTTGGACACAGGGGCTTGGAGCAAGCTGCTCCAGTGGAAGGGGTCCCTGCCCTGGCAGGGGCTGGAGCTGGAGGAGCTTTGAGGTCCCTTCAATCCAAACCGTTCCCTGTTCTATGGTTCTGGGACCTCTCTGGGGACCTCTCGGTGCAAGCCGCTTTGCCCGTGGCAGGGCTGTGGAAGCAGCAGCGCTGGTGCCCTGCGGTGCAGGACGCTGGAGCAGGGGAGCCGGAGCAGGGTGCTCGCAGGCACCGCCTCAGCTCCGGTCCGTGCCGCAGCCGGGTCACGGGGAGGCAGCGGCGAACGGAGCCCAAGCTGGAACCTGGCTCCGTTCCCTCCGCAGCGCCTGAGGAGCAGGGTCAGGGCGTGCAGGGACAAGGAGCCGCTGCCTCGCTCGGGTGAGTTCGGGGGTGCAGCACCGGGGGAAGCGCTGCTCCCGTGCCGGTTCCTCCTTCCCCGCTGTGAGCCCTGGGCCGGGCCCGGTTTCACCATTACCGGTTGTCCCAGGAGGGGAAAAAAGTTGTTTCCTTCCTTCCTCCTCCGTCGGGCAACTTCCGTCCCGTCCCGCCACGGGGCCCGCGGAGCAGGGCCGGACCCAGGCAGGATCCGTCCTCTCCTCGGAGCCGCTCCCTCTGGGTTCGCCTTTGTTTGGTCGCAGTTCCCGGGGCAGAGCGGGGGTTTCTCCCCCGTTCAGCCCTGGTTGAGGAAAGCACCGGGGCCGTCAGCAGCCGCTGCGGTCGGGAGGGGGGCGGGTTTGGGGTGCTCAGGCCGGGCCGGGCTTCCACCGCCGCTTGGGGTGTCCCTGGGTGCTTTTGCTTTACCCTTCCTGTGTTACTGCAGTTCCTAGCGGTGCCTGCCCCAGCGGCAGCTCCCTTCTGTAAGGTGCCTTTTATAAATGTCTCTTTATATATCCTTAAATGTATGTATATGTAGATATGTATTTGTATATGTAGTTATAAAAATGCCCTACCCCAGAATCCAGGAACTGGGGGTGAGCTCGAGGTGCAGGAGTGAGGGGGAGCACAGGGGGGCAGTGAGCTGCGGAGGCCACAGAGCAGTGTTTAATAGCGCTGGGGGGAGAGGAAGGAAGAAGAGGAAGGTGGCTGGGTTGTGTTGGTGAGATCCTGTCACGGCAAAGGCAGCAGAAGAGGAACAGGAGGGGAACGGGAGAAGTGCTGGGGCCCGCGATGCTTGGTGAGGTTTGGGTGAGCTGGAGGTGGTTGGAGCGAAGAGGAACAAGGGGAGCTGCAGGAGGAGGGGATGCTCCTGCCCCGGCGCTGGGATGGAGGAGGTGGGGTCTGAAGGGATGCTCGCAGCAGTGGGGACCGCAGGATGGTGCCGGGGCTGGAGGGGGCCGCGCTCAGCCCCGCTGTGCCCCTGACCCTGAGTTGTGCCGCAGGGCGCTGGGGCCATGGCTGACGGCAGCGAGGACCCGGCCGTGTTCTCCTCCTCCTCTCTGCCCGCGGACCCGCGGCTCCTGGCCACGGTCACCAACGCTTACCTGGGCACACGCGTGTACCGCGAGGTCCTGCACGTGAGCGGCGTGTACAGCGGTGCCGCGGGCGATGCGCACCGCGCCGACGTGCCCAGCCCCGCCAACGTGCGCATGGCGGTGCCCGGCGAGGGCGGCCTGGAGGAGACCTTCACCCTGGACACCCGCACGGGTAACGGTGGGGCCGGGCAGGGTGTAAACTAACCCCGGTCCTGCTGCCTCCCTGCGCGCCTTCCCCCCGGGGCACCCATCGCTCCTCCCTCAGCCGCCGCTGCCTCTCTTCTGGAAGTTAAAGCCTCTTCGCCTCTCCCACAGGGCCCCATCTCTCTCCTCCCCGCTCTCTGCTCGCCTGCGGGTGTTCTTCCAAACCCACACTGGAGCAAGTGGGAAGCTCCCCTTTCTTGTGAGGATAAGAGTGATGTCCAGGCTGCATCAGTCCCTGCTTTAGCCAGGCTGAGCAAACACTGTTTGATCATAAAGCCTGATGGAACATTGTGCAGCACAAATCGTTCCCCAGTGGCTTGGCCAGATTCAGTGTGTTAATGGTGTCTGGTCAAAAGCTGTGTTTGGATCTGGACCTAAGGCAGTTCCTTTACCAGTAGGAAGCAGACAATAGGGGCAGAATGGGGAGCCTGGGGCAGAGCATCAGGTCCTGATGGTTCTGAAGGCTGATGGCTCTCGTTGTGCTTACAGGAACCTTCAGCCATGAGCTTCGGTCAACAGATTACGTGGCCACCCAGCAGATCTACGCTCACTATTCCCTTGTCCACTTGCTGGTGGTCAGCATCACCATCCGGCGGTCGGCTCCCACCACCCGACCCATCACCATCCAGCTCCAGACTCCCTTTGAGCCAAAGAGCCAGGACTTGGACCTGAAACAGGGACCCGACTTCCAGGGAGCACAGTGAGTTGGATCAGGGGGGCCTGGCCCTGAATGCATCCTGCATGGGCTGCTGTGCACTGTGTTAGGGGATGCGTGGCAAGAGTAAGGCTGGAGCCAGGCTGGGTGGGGTGGAGGCTGGTGCAAACCTGCTTCTTCACATAGGGCATATAAAACAAACCCCAAATCCAGCACAGAAACGCATTCATTACCTGCCACCCCGGGATTATTCCTGCCACTGGCATGAAAAAGGGCAGCGAGGGCCGCAGGGGGGGGTGTGATTGCACAGGAATGGGTTTGGCTTTGGAGGAGGTTCTGTTGCCAGCCCAATGCCTGGTGTGCCAGAAGCCAGCGCTCACGCACACGGGGGGCACGGGGGGTTTAGTCTGGATCCACGCAGGTTTGGGTGCTGGGGGGGGGGGTCCCAAAAGTCAAGTGCCCCCGAGTCACGTCCTGCATCGTGCTTGTGTCCAAAGCCGGTGCTGAGTCAGCAGGTTCTGAGGGCAGGCTCCGTGCAGGGACTGGTTACTAATTAGCATGTACCCTAATGAACTTAGCACCCTTTCACATGCTCAGCCTGGGGTCTAACCTGGGCAAGGGGCTCTTTGACCTGTGAGGGTTCTAATGACAGCTTGGTTGAGGACTCCCGGACCTGGTACCTTCTTGCCGGGCTGGCCACATATTTGAAGCATCTTGACTCTTACCATCCTTGAGCCCAACCTTTCCAGGGTGTCCTTGAGTAAACCATGCCAAGCGTTCCACCTGAGCTGCCCACCACAGTTAGAGCCCCAAAGCTGCCGAATTTTAGCATAAATAACTTGTTGAGAAGTTCCCATGTCCTTGAAGCCGTGTGCATCAGTTCTAGGGACAGAGTGGCCTCTAAAAGATGTGGTTGTCTTCAAGATGACCTCTCCAAGTGGCTGGTTGGGACTGGGGACCGGTTGTAATGAAGTTCAGTCTCATTTCTGGGGCTGCAGCACGGGGATGATGGAGCTTCCATCCTGGGTGGGAGCCGGAGCCTGCCCTCGGCTGCCGGGACAGGTCCCTGCGGCTCGGGTGTCCGTGCTCCAGCCCCGCAATCTCTGCTCGCCTCTCCCTGCCCTTGCTGTCCCCGCAGCTACGTCTATGGGAGGACGCTGGTTCCCGAGGTGCGGGGGGGGCCCTGTCCCGCCGTTCACATGCTCTGGACGCCGGTGCCCGGGGCGCTGACGCTGCGCGGGGAGGAGCGGGAGCGGTGCTGGCAGTTCCTGACGGCCGTGGCCGGCAGCGAGGAGGGGGCCGAGGGCAGCTACCGGCGGGGCCAGGCCTGCGCGGCCGCGGGGTCCCTGCACCGGCGCCACGCCCGCGCCTGGGCCGCGCTGTGGGGGGGCTGCAGCGTGGAGCTGGCCGGGCCCCTGCGGCTGCGGCGGGCGCTGCGCGGGAGCCTCTTCTACCTCCTGAGCTCCATCGCCCCGCAGCCGGCGCTGCCCTCCCACGGCATCAGCCCCGGCGGGGTCGCCAACGGCGGGCGCGGAGAGGACTACTGGGGCCACGTCTTCTGGGACCAGGTCAGTGCCGCCGCGGTACCCGGGGCTGGCGTCGCGCAGCGGGCGGGATGCAGGATGCAGGATGCTGCGATGCCGCCCCCGGCAGGAGGATGCTCTCCCTCCCGCTCCATTCAAAGAGCTGCCCAGACCCAGCTCCGTCCCGGGGTTTCCTCATCCAGGCTGTCTCCCACTCAAAAGTGAATTGTTGAAATTGAAGCTGGGTGCCTGGGGCTGCTGCAGGGACATTAGGGGTGAGACCCCACCACAGGGCGCTCCCCTTCCCCACTCTGAGGTCTGGGGCTGGGATACAGGTTGGTAGCCCCAGGGTGCTCCAGTGACTGGCACAGAGCCCAGGCACCAACAGCTCTTTGAAAGGAAGCAAGTTGAAACCTGCCTTTCCCCTCCCAGCTTTGGTGCCATCAGCAGGCCCTGAACCACTGGAAAAAGAAGTGTTTTCTGTGATGGGCACGTGCAGCCCTTGAGCATGGGTTTGGGGTGTGCTCAGTAAGCTGGATGGGCAGGGTGGCTTTGTCCCACCAGGGGCTTAGACCTGCTCTGGGGCAGCCACACCAGCGGGTGCTCAGCTCCATTGCATGGTGTGAGCAGGAGACACTGGGTGGTGTTGAGGCTCCTGCTCCCGGTCTGGTGGGGCTGGATCCAGTCCGTTACCAGCCTTGGTCAGTATCTGAGGGCAGAAGCTCTTCCCTGTGAGGGTGCTGAGGCACTGGCACAGGGTGCCCAGAGAAGCTGTGGCTGCCCCATCCCTGGCAGTGCTCAAGGCCAGGTTGGACACAGGGGCTTGGAGCAAGCTGCTCCAGTGGAAGGGGTCCCTGCCCTGGCAGGGGTTGGAGCTGGAGGAGCTTTAAGGTCTCTTCAACCCAAACCAGGCTGCCAAGGACTCCAGCCCCTGCTCCGTGCTTTGCACTGATCCACGCACCCCCAAAGCTGCAGCAAAACCTGCTCTGGTTGCACTGATTCTGCTCAGGGGATTTTAACACTGGCCCTTCGGTCCCTCCTGCTCCAGAGGTCCCAGGTGAAGCCACCCGGTGCTGGCTTTGGGTGCTTGGAGACCCTCGCCCACCATCCCTGGACACGCACACCTCTAACATCTTACTGGGGTCCTTCCATCCCCATAGAGGCTGGTGACTCATGGGGCTGCAGCTTCCACTGGTGGTTGTGGCCTCTGTGTCTCCTGCTCTGTGCTTCATCAGCAGAGCGCAGGACACTGGCACATCCCAGACCTCGGATGAGCACTGCTCAGCCTCAGCTGAGCACCAGTTACCAGCGTTCATCCCCTGCCAAAGGCAGGGCACAGCAAGGGCTCTGAACCTGGGCTGTAAACGGGTTTCAGTTCCAGCTGAGGCACATCTGGGTGAAGGCTGCAGCTCCCAGGCTCAGGTCCAGCAGATCCAGCCCTTGCTGTGTCGTCTTTGGCATTAACTTCTTACTGCAGCTGAGTAACTGATCTCTCTCAGCACCTGCAGTGGTCAGGGGCTTCCCATGCACCTTGTGTGTTCTTCCTGCTGATGCGTTGGGTTTGACCCTCTCCAGAGCCTCCCTTGTCTTGCACGATGGGAGGTCCCCCTGGGATCCTCCTAGGAGACCCGAGAGCAGCAGGCATGGGCAGGAGCAGTTCCATGTGGATTTATCCCTCCTGTTGATCCCATGGAATGGCACCTCTCAGGAGTAGCAAAATCGCAGTCAGAGCATTTGGGATGGAGGGTGAACTGAAGGCAGCGTTTGGGTGCCCCCCAACCCCTCCATCTGCTTCCAGGAGATCTGGGTATTCCCGAACATCCTGCTGTTCTATCCCGAGGCTGCCCGAGCCATGCTGGAGTACCGCATCCGGACGCTGGAAGGAGCCCTGCACAACGCACGGGAGCAAGGCTACGAGGTGGGGATGGGGACGGGGATGGGGGTGCTGGGCCCCCATGGGCACCGTGCTGGGCTCCGGGCTGAGCCGGGCGCTGCTCCCCCGGGCTCTGCTCCTGGCAGGGCGCGAAGTTCCCATGGGAGAGCGCAGCCACCGGCCGGGAAGTCTGCCCTGAGGAGATCTACGGAGCCCAGGAAATCCACATCAGCGGGGACGTGCTGGTGGCCTTCGAGCAGTATTACCACACCACGCAGGTACCGGCGGCTCGGCGCTGGCACTGCTCCACAGGAGCTCTGCTGCTCTCTGCTCCCATCAGTTACTGGTGGTGCCTCCGCTCCCTCCTCCAGCCCTGCCTGCTCTGGGTGGCTCAGCATCCTCTTGGCTCAAGCCAGCCCGGTTTTCTGCCCTTTCCTCCTGCTGCATCCATCTGAGAGCTCCTGTCCTGCGGCTGGGCTGGCTCTGGGCACCCTCCCTCACCCCCTGCTTCCCTCTGGCTGGGGCTGCTCCAGGACCAGAAGCTGTTCAGGGAGGATGGAGGCTGGAGGCTGGTGTGTGCCGTGGCTCAGTACTGGTGCAGCAGGATGGTGTGGAGCGAGGAGGAGCAGTGCTACCACATCAGAGGTACCGCTGCCAGGCCCGTCTGTAGGGATGGGATTGTGAGCAGAGGCTTGGGGCCACCCCCCCAGACCTGGCCTGGGGCACGGGGCTGCTGCCCTCTGGAATATCGCAGGGGTAATGGCTGTGTCCGTGCAAACACAGGACAAGATGCTCGGCTCTCTTCCAGCGCTAGAGTCTCTCAGCCCCTTCCCACTCACGGGACACCTCTAAATGTCCTCTTCCATGCTGATGCCACAAGCATGGGCGATGCCTTTGTGCCCGGTGGCACAGAGTGCAGGGGTTTAGAGGGGAAGGACTCGGCTCCAAGGGAGTTCAGTCCCATGCAGGACCCGTGGGGCTGTTGGTGCTGACCAAGGTCAGGCGCTGATGCAGGGGGCAGGGTACAGGGTCTCCTGCGGCACCGGTCCTGCTGCAGCACCTTGTGTGAGCGAGTCCAAGCTGGCCCTGGGGGGGAGCAGGGGGTGTCTGTGGGAGGAGGGTCTGGAGGAGCAAGGCTGGGGTAGAGCGAAGGGGTCTCCATGGGGCTGGAGGAGCCTGTGGGGTGGCTGCAGGCTGGCTCCGGTGCGGCTGAGCCCGGTGCTCCCAGCAGTCACGCGTTCAGATGTCCGGTTTCATGCACCTCTCGGGAAGGGGCCTTCTCTCCTCCTGGGCACGGGCTGCAGGAGGGCAGCCAAGGACGGGGCTGAGCTTGTGCATAGGGGAAGCTGAGCGGCTTGACTGCATGAGCGCCTCGGGGGCCGCCTCGCCTGGGCAGCGGGGGGTGCCTGCAGGCCGAGGTGCCGGGGCTGTGGTGCAGGTCCCTGCGCTCCTCTCCCGTTGCTCCCCAGATGTGATGCCCCCGGATGAGCACCACTGCCACGTTGACAACTCCGCGTACACCAACGCCGTGGCCCAGCGGAGGTAACGCCCGTGCCCTGCCCCAGCTCCCCCCTTCCTGCCCCGCTGCCCCCTTCCTGCCCCGGGGATCCTGCATGGAACGCGCCCTCCTGCTCTCCCCCTGCCTCTGTCGGAGCTGGCCCCTTTGCCTGCCCTTAGAAGGAGCTGCCCCATGGAGGTTCATTGGAGCTGCCTCAGGTGCCCGCATGAGGGCGGTTCCGCTCCACAGGAGGGTTTCTCTGCCTGTGCTCTATGGGATGCCCATGCAGGCAGGCAGTGGGGGGCCCCTGAGGCTGGAGGAGCAGGTCCCCAGCACCAGCAATGGAGGCTGCTACCCCGGGCTGTGCTCTCTCAGAGAACCCTTTCTCTGTGGCTCAATCAGTTCTTTCTGTTCCCTTCCTCCTGCTCCCCGCTGCGAGGGGTCCCAGGCCCCCGTCCATGACGGGCACCATTGTTCAGCTTGACTTTTGCAGCCCATTTGGCTCGAGACTTGTTGATCCCAGTGCCCGAGCAGTGGCTGCGCCGCGCCAGCAGCATCAAAGTGCCCTTTGATGCGGGGAGGGAATACCATCCCGAGTATGACGGCTACCGGCCGGGTGAGCGCAGGGCAGCGGCATGCAGAGCCTGCTGTCAATGGGTTCTGCCTCTCGGTTGTTGTTTCTCATTTGTGGCCTTATCAAACTGGGACATTTGGGAACACGGAGAGCAGGAAGAGACCTTTGGTGCTGGGGTGCAGTGATGGGGTTGCTGTGAGCCCATTGCAGATGGGTCTCACCTTCCTGCTGTGCGTTACCCTTCCAGCAGCCCCTGGCCTCTGGGAGGGAAGGGGCTGGTTCCAGTGGAAGTGGCCCAGTTTGGTGCCCCTGTTCTCCCCACGAGGGGCAGGGTAACCTGGGAGCTGTTCCTTTGTGGCCGAGGTTTGGGTGCTGTCAGCCTGGGTGCTGCCTCAGCACTGAGGGCAGACCATGGGCTGCTGCTCCGCTCTGCCGTGGCAAGGCAGCGGGGATGCACGGCCTGCCCGATGTGGTGTCTGCTGTGCAGGTCTCTGCATGCGGGTTTGTTCCCATCAGTAAGCAGGCCATCGGTGTGCCCGTTGTTCCCGGCTGGAATCAGGCCCTGACCGAGCCCATCCCCAGGTGAGCCGGTGAAGCAAGCGGACGTGGTCCTGCTCGGCTTCCCGCTGATGCACCCCATGAGCCCTGAGGTCCGGAGAAACGACCTGGAGATGTACGAGCCCGTCACAGAGCTGCACGGCCCAGCCATGACCTGGGTGAGCGGGGCAATGCCTGTGTGGGGTTCACAGCATCAGGGAGTGCCAGCCTGGTTCGGGTTGAAGGGACCTGGAAGCTCCGGTTCCAGCTGGAGGCTCTCTCCTGCAGAGCATGTTTGCCGTGGGCTGGCTGGAGCTGAAGGAGGTGCAGAGAGCCCAGGCCCTGCTCAACAAATGCTTCAGTAACATCACGGAGCCCTTCAAGGTGAGCTGGGGTTTGAGTCCCACCCGTGATGCCCCAGCCTGGCTCTGCCCGGCTGTTCTCCATGGGTCACATCACACCGAGAGGCACCACAAGGGTCTGTGCTGGCTGCATGCGTGGTCCCTGGGTTAGTGCTGCATTGAGCTGCGTGGGTGCACGCTCGGTCTCCTCTCTGTGTGCTTCCCAGAGCAATAAGGGGGCATCAGCTTCCTACTGGGCAATACAAAGCCCAGGGCCGGTATCATCCCCCCGGCTTCCATCTGCTGCCAGGGATGGGATGGAACGGGGGTGGTGATGTTTAGAGATGCATCAGAGGCTGCCCAGTGCAGGGTGGGCAGCAGGGCATGGGCACTGCAGCACCCCAGGTACATGACACTGACAGCAGTCAGTGCACACAGAGCCCCAGGCCCATGGAGGTCCCAGTGCCAGGGCTGAGTCCTCCTTCCTCTCACTGGAGCAGATCTGGGTGGAGAACTCGGACGGGTCAGGAGCCGTGAACTTCTTGACGGGGATGGGTGGATTCCTGCAGGCCATCCTCTTCGGCTACACCGGCTTCAGGTGAGGCCCCGCTTGTGTCACTGTGGTTCCTAAGCTATGACATGGGCTTGAGCTCTCACCTTTGAGCCGGAGCGATGGAAGGGAAAGGGACTCGCGGCATCCAGAGCATCCTCCAGAGCTCCCAGCAGGCAGTGACCAGACAGGAGCGCTGCTGATGATCCTGGAGGAAGTGTGGCTCCTGGTGGAGGTCAGGGTGGAATTCCCAGCTTTGGTCCCTTTCTCCTCCAGCCACATCAGTATGAGAGGCACTGGGTTCCAAAGGAGACAAAGGTGGGCTAACACTGAGCTCCTCCATCCTCTCTCTATGATCTCAGGGCTGTGCTCAGCCTGCCTCATGTTGATGTCTGCAGCAGAAACGCATCCAGAGCTGCCCATTCCATGGGTGGTTGTAGCCATGGTTTCTTGGCTCAGTGTGGCTGAAGCTTCCAGGCTAGGAACCACCAATTGATCTGGCTGTTGGTCAACCAATGGAAGAGGAAGTCCATACAGGCACCTTATGGGCAAACCCAAGCCTGCTTCTTTTATACCTTATACCTCCACCCCTTACAAAGGGGACCTTTGCAAATAGAGACCCTGGTCCTCTCTGCCACACTGGGCTGCCATAGGCCTATTCCCACTCTAAAGACTGGGAATGGAGTTGGGGAAGGTAAGAGACTTCCCAGGACACTTGGGAAGCTCAATGGCATTCCCTGGGTCTGCTTCTGGCTTAGCTGGAGCCTCAGCCCGTGTCCTTTGGACGTGGTGCAGCACAGCCTCACGCAGCCCCTCTGAGGCCGCATCCTGGTGCACACAGGAGGCTCTGCAGGTCCCTGTGGAGGAGGGCGCTCACCGGCATCCCCCAGTGTTAGAGCACCTCGGGGACACATCAAGCTCTTCCCCTCATTTCCACCCTCTCCTGCCCAAAGCAGCCGGCCCTGGAGCACGTTCTTGGTTGGAGTGGGGATGGAGCCCGCCCGTTCCTTGGTGGAGCTGGGAGCGAGCTGCCTGTGCCCAGCTCGGTGCCCTCATCCGTGCTGGGGGGCTGCAGATGCTCTGTATGTGTGTGTGTGTGTGTGTGTGTGTGTGTGTGTGTGTGTGTGGGTCGGGCCCCTTGGCACCGGCTCA
Source organism: Neopsephotus bourkii (assembly GCF_033783945.1). Classification (NCBI taxonomy): domain Eukaryota; kingdom Metazoa; phylum Chordata; class Aves; order Psittaciformes; family Psittacidae; genus Neopsephotus; species Neopsephotus bourkii. The sequence continues at coordinate 58,864 of NW_026901188.1, forward strand.
AGCCGCAGGCACTGGGGCTGCAGCCGGGTGTGCAGGGGTGTTGAGGTGCCATTAAGCAGCCCTCAAGGCTGGGTTCGTGCCCCATGGAAGCATGGCCCAGGCTGGCGCAGTGCCTGAGGCTCTCCAGTCCTCGAGCCTCTCTCGAGTCCCCTCCAGTCCATTGAGCACACTGGAGGTGATGGTCGAGAGCTCTTAGGTAAGATCTGAGGGGGAGATAGCGGTGACCTCTGCCTCTTCTCATCCAGAACACACAAACGGCTCCATCTGACTTTGGGTGAGGCCTTGGGTTCAAGCTGTTGGCTTGGGTTTGATCTCTCGGTGGAGGAGCTCCTGTAGCGGTGCTGAGCCCCAAAACCTGAGGGGAGTGGAGCTGAGGTGGGTTCCTGGGGGTTGCTTTGCTGGCCTGATCCGGTCACAGCCGGAGGGGAGGTGAGGACCAGGCTCTGTGGGAGCATCCCCATTGGGGTGGCCCATTACAGGCAATGGGGCAGTGCTCAGGGCAGGTGCGGCTCAGGAGCTGAGGACCATGCCTAGGAGCATCTCCACCAGGTGTGGGGTGAGCTCCTGCATCCCCTGCCCTGTGTTCTGTGGCTGTCAGAGCAATGGCAGCAAGTGAGTACAGGGACTTGTGATGGGTACCTCAGCTGAACCTGCATCCCATTGTCCCAGGCTATGATCCAGGCTGAACCTGCATCCCATCATCCCAGCCCATGAGGCTGAACCTGTGTCCCATGATCCCAGCCTATGAGGCTGAACCTGCATCCCATCATCCCAGCTCATGAGGCTGAACCTGCATCCCATCATCCCAGCCCATGAGGCTGAACCTGCATCTCATGATCCAGCCCATGAGGCTGAACCTGCATCTCATGATCCAGCCCATGAGGCTGAACCTGCATCCCATCATCCCAGCCCATTTGGCTGAACCTGCATCCCACAATCCCAGCCCATGAGGCTGAACCTGCATCCCACGATCGCATCCCATGAGGCTGAACCTGCATCCCACAATCCCAGCCCATGAGGCTGAACCTGCATCTCATGATTGCATCCCATGAGGCTGAACCTGCATCCCACGATCCCAGCCACAGCCACCTCCCAAGCTCCTCACTCATTGCAGTGCATGGCCAGTGCAGGTCTGTGTGACCGGGTTCAATGGCAATCCCTGCCCAAGGCCACCCGTGCCGGTGCCCTGTCCCCCTTCCCCTCTCAGAGCAGGGCATTCCCAGAGCTTCCCAGCAGAGGTGCTGGGGCTGGCCCAGAAGCCGCAGTGGGACCCGAGCTGCTCTGCAATGGAAAACAGCATTTTCCTCTCTTTGTTCCTTTTTTATCCAAATAACCCAGCAGAGCAGAGGCCACAGAGCCCAAGGAGGACCTGGAAGGGACAGGAATGCTTTAGGGCCATAAGAGCACAGCCCAAGTTGGTCTTCACCGGGTGCTTCATTGGTGTGCTCTGATTTGCCCAGAGACCCTTGGGATGCACTAAGGACTGAATTCTGTATGTGAAGGGACACCAGGAGGGACATATCTGAAGGGATATCCAAGTCCTGATGCTCCAGTGTCTGAAGGGGCTGCAAGGATGCAGGAGAGGGACTGGAGTGATGGGACAGGGGGTGATGGGTTCAGACTGAAACAGGGGAAGCTCAGGCTGAGCTCTTAGGCAGAAGCTCTTCCCTGTGAGGGTGCTGAGGCGCTGGCACAGGGTGCCCAGAGAAGCTGTGGCTGCCCCATCCCTGGCAGTGCTCAAGGCCAGGTTGGACACAGGGGCTTGGAGCAAGCTGCTCCAGTGGAAGGGGTCCCTGCCCTGGCAGGGGTTGGGGCTGGAGGAGCTTTAAGTTCCCTTCATCCCAAACCATTCCATGATTCTGTGACTCTTTCTGCCCACAGAGGCACAGGGTAACGGGAGGTGCCTCTGGGCTGTGTCTGTCTCTGTGGGGAGGTGGCTGCCCCCCCCCCAGCTGCTTTCCCTCGTGGCCCCCCCTTGCTCCCATCACTGATGTGCCGCGGCCTTTCCAGGATCACAAGGTCCAGGCTCCGCTTCGACCCGGCCTTTCCCGACGACGTCCACGAGCTGAAGGTCACCGGCGTCTCCTACTTGGGCAACAAACTCGGCTTCAGCATCACCAGAGAGGAGATGGGGATCGAAGTGACCGCGAGCCCCGGGGCCCCTGCGGCACTGCCCCTGGAGGCGGTGCTGGAGGAGTCGGGGCAGCGCCTGCCCCTGCGCAGAGGTGCGGTGCCACGGCCGGGGCTGCTGCTGCTGCAGCTGCTGCTGCTGCTGCTGCTGCAGCGAGGGCCATGGGGGGGTCCCAGGGCTCAGGCTGGGTCTGTTGCAGGGCAGAGGATCTCGCTCCCCACGGCTGCCGGCTGGATCCAGAGATCAGCCCCTGGCACCTCCTGAACCTCGGCTGCTCTGCGCCGGAGCAGGGGCAAACTGAGGAGAGGATGGCGGAGAGGGGAAGGGGGGTCCCAGGCTGGGCCATAAACCCTCTGTCCCATGGGGCTGTGTGTGCTCTGGGTCCCTGTGCCCCCAGCACGGGTGCTGGGCTCAGAGCTGGCCTGGCAGCAGCTCCAAGAGGCTGAGCATCCTCGTAAGCAGCCCAGCATCCAGTGTGCTCACTGCTGTGTCCTGCAGTGTCTTGGCTTAAGGCATTCCCCATGTCCTGGGAAGCCCCGAGGGCAAGGAAGGGAAGGGCTGTGCCCATGTACCCGTGCAAATGGGGGCACCATACCTGCAGACCCAGCCTGCACCTTGCAGCATCCCCTTTGCTGGGTCAGGGTGGGGATGTCGATGGCATTCCCGGCCCGCCTGGGTCTGTCCTCACCAAACAAACCCCAGGAATCTCGGCTGGATCCCACAGTCTATAAAAAGCCCCTTGGCCGCTCCCTGCCGCAGGCACCATGTGGGAATGCTTTGGGAAGGAGGAGAAGTGAGTCCCCTGCCCTGTAATTACACTGGTTCCTGGTCAGGCCTCGTCACCAGTCACCCAACCCCTAATCAACGGCAGGGCAGCGTCCCTTTCATCCCCTCATCCCGATGACAGCCCCATGGGCTCGATCTGGCTTTGTGTGGGGCTGGCGATAAAGCCCCCCTGGCCTCTGGCTGCTTTAGGCCGGGTGGCACGGAGCATCACAGGGATTACTTCTTGTCCTGGCTGTGACGAGCCCGATCAGAGCGTGAAACCCCCGTGTTCACCGCGCCCCTTTCACCCCCCTGCACGACAGAGGCACCCCGAGGCTTGGTGTGAGGTGTGGGGTGTTTAATGAGCGCTGCCCGCGGCGGGGATGCTCTGTGCGTGCACACAGGGTAGAGGCAGGTGAAACCGAGCTGTGGGGCTGGGGGCGCTGCTGCAGCAGGGCCGATGTGGGGCTGAGCCCCCCCCCGCCCCAGCTCAGTGGCCACAGCGCTGGGTCACCTTGGACCAGGGGCCTTGGGGGGGGCACCAGCCCCGCGAAGGGGTCTCCACAAGCCCTTCGCCCCCATCACTTGTCCTCGTCGTCGCTGCCGTTGAGCTGGTAGGTGAAGAAGCCGACGGAGTCCTGGGCGAGCTGGGCCAGGTGGATGACGCCGGTGATGGCCAGCGCGGCCAGCACCAGCGGCAGCAGCAGGCTGCACGCCGTGGCCAGCACGTTGTAGCACCGCGCCTTGGAGCTCAGGCGCCGGGCGGCCTCCACGTCCCCGGCCACCCTCCGGTCCCGCGCCTGCAATGCCAGAGAAGGGGCAGCAGTGCCCCTGTGCCCTCCCCGTGTCCCCCCCCCAAGCCGGGGTACGTGGCTTTGCCCTATCGCAGCCCATGAGCAGTGCCAGGAGCGTGGCTGGATCCATCCCTGCTCTTTGCCAATGGGATTTTCCCTCCTGCGTATTCCAGAGCCCCACTGGTGCAGCCCTGACTTCCCCCATCTTTCCACCCTGGCCCAGTCGGGCACATGGGGGGGCTGGAGGCACCCCAGCACCTTCTAGAAGCAGCGGTTGGTCCTCCAGCAGTGGCAGGAGGCTGTGGTTACCTACGGGGGTCTCATAGCCTTAGCAGGAAAGGTGTGGGGGGGATTTACTTTGTCCCCTCAAGCAGCCTCCGAGGGCGCTGGGCTCTGGTTCCCCCACCCCAGCCCGCCCAGGGGAGCTCCTCGGGAAGCCGATCCCTTGGCACCAGCACGGGGAGGGCTCCCCGGTGCCTCCCCATGGGTCCCCCCTGCCTCACGGCCCTACCTTGACGGAGAAGGCGAGCGCCACGAAGCCGAGGCAGCAGAAGTTCATGTAGATGGTGTTGAAGATGGACCAGACGAGGTGGTCGCGGGGCAGCGGGGACCGCTCCCGCTTGCGCTCGTCCTCCCGCGGGTACGAGGTGTCCATGGCCACGGTGAGGGGCACCCCGCGGCTCTCCGGCTGCACCAGCCCGGCTGCGGCAGCGGCGCGGGGCCGCCCCTTATATAGCCCCCGGCTGCGGCTCCTCTATATATAAACCTGGGAATTACAGCCCTGGCGGGGCTGCGGTTGTCCCTCGGCTTGGCTGGGACACGGGACACGGGACACACACGCTGGGGACTGTGAGCCCATGGGGTTTACATCCAACCTTCCCCCTGCAGCGAGGACCCTCGGGGAGGACGGAGCCCTGGGGTGACTTTGAACCCAAGTGACCGCCACCCCGAGGGGTCGGAACCCGGTGCCTCCAGCCCGGTCCCCCCGGTGGTCCCGGCTGGGAAAGCCCCTCGCTGGCAGCGCCCGAGGCGTTGAACGGGAAGTGAGAGCCGGGATGCGGAGGAGCCGCTCGCACGGGCTCCGCTGGAAGCGGGAAGCGCTCGGGGCTGCGGCAGGACGGGGTTTGTGCTGCCCGGGAAACGGGGGCGCTGATTGATCGCTTCCCCTGTTCCCGAGCTTCCTGAAGGAACCTGGTGGGGATCCGGGCTGGGAGCGCTCAGCACCGCAGCGGGTGCAGGCAGGGAGCCGGCAGCTCCGCAGCTGCCCCAGCGGTGCACAAGGACCCTCTCCTCCTTCCCCGCTGTAAATGAGGTGACAAACGAGGGGCTTTGCGCTCAAGCTTTATTGTGGCAGCGGTGACCTGTACGTGTGTCACCAGCAGCGCTCTGGGGCTTGTCCCCGCCTGTGTCCCAGCCGTCCCCTTGCACGGCGGTGGAGCGCGGGTAGTGAGGGGGCACCGATCCTCTCCCTCTGCCCCCAAGCGGGGGCATCGTGGGGGTCACAGCAGCACCCCGGGGGTGGCAGCAAGCAGGGCCGTGGCCACGCAGTGTGCTCAGATGGTGGCGAGCACCATGGAGATGATGAAGATGATGGTGACCAAGAGGGTGAGGACCAGCAGCACGGAGCAGATGATGTTCAGCACCTTGGCACGGGTGCCGTGCTGCCGGGCACCCTCCATGTCCCCCAGCACCTTGCAGTCACGGGCCTGGGGGGCAAATGAGGGGCTCAGCGGTTACAGGGAGTTGTGGGGGGCGACACATCCAGGGGGTTGGTGGTGGGACCTCTGGGATGCATTACCCCAGCGTAGAGAGTGAAGCCACCAGCACTGCCCGTCCCCATCCCCAGGGTGGGCAGGTTTGGGGAGCTGCAGTGGGGGAAGATCGGGTCTGGGGTTCCAGGGCTGGACGGCATCAGTGGGGCTGGGATGGGAGGGTGGAGCTGGGGGTGCCAGGGCTGGGCAGCATCAGTGGGGCTGGGATGGGAGAGTGGAACTGGGGGTCCAGGGTTGGGCAGCATCGGTGGGGCTGGGATGGGAGAGTGGAGCTGGGGGTGCCAGGGCTGGGCAGCATCAGTGGGGCTGGGATGGGAGGGTGGAGCTGGGGGTCCAGGGTTGGGCAGCATCGGTGGGGCTGGGATGGGAGAGTGGAACTGGGGGTCCCAGGGCTGGGCAGCATCGGTGGGGCTGGGATGGGAGAGTGGAGCTGGGGGTCCAGGGCTGGGCAGCATCAGTGGGGCTGGGATGGGAGAGTGGAGCTGGGGGTGCCAGGGCTGGGCAGCATCAGTGGGGCTGGGATGGGAGAGTGGAACTGGGGGTCCAGGGTTGGGCAGCATCGGTGGGGCTGGGATGGGAGAGTGGAGCTGGGGGTCCAGGGTTGGGCAGCATCGGTGGGGCTGGGATGGGAGAGTGGAGCTGGGGGTCCAGGGCTGGGCAGCATCAGTGGGGCTGGGATGGGAGAGTGGAGCTGGGGGTCCCGGGATGGGACCATGAGGGGAATGGTGAGGATAGGGCTGCGGCGGGGTGTCCGGTTCGGTGTAGGGGCGTCTCATGTCCGGCTGTATCCGGGTTGGGTCGCGGTAGGGGGGTCCGATTTGGCTCGGGGTGTCCCGGGGCGCCCTTTCCGGTTGGAGGGGACGGGTCTGGGTCGGGGTTGTCGGATGGGGGTCCCCGGTGTCCCCCCCTCACCTTGATGGAGTGGACGAGCGCAGGGAAGCAGAAGCAGCCGAGGAAGGTGAGCCCGAAGCCCAGGAGCACGTTAAAGAGCGACCAGAGCACGTAGTCCCGGGGAGGCTCAACGGGGCCGCTGGCGGGGGTGGCGCCGGCCCCGGGGGGCTGCAGCGGGATCGACACCTCCACCTGCCGCGGCTTCATGGTGGTGCCACTGCGGGACGAAGGGAGCGGGATGGGTCCCGCACCGCCCGCAGCGCCGGAGCCTCCCGAGCCGGGACCGGTCCCGCACCGCCCGCAGCACCGGACCCTCCGAGCCGGCACCGGCCCCGCACCGCCGGGGGACCCGAGCGGGGTTAAGGGGAGCTGGGGCTGCGCACCGGGGTCGGGGGCTCCGCTCCCGCTGGTTTCGGTGCGCGCCGGGAGCTCCCGCTGCAGAGCAAGGTCCGGGGTAGAAAGAGAAAGAAGGAAGCGCCGGGGAGGCGAAACCCGCCTGTAGCAGGCGAGCCCGGGGAGCGCAGCTTCAGAGCACGTGGGGTCGGGACCAGCAGCATCCTTCCTGCTGGGGGCCCGGTCCTGGCGCCAGGGACGGTGCGGAGGAGCGGCCCCGATGGCTGCTGAGGAACGCGGGTTCCCGTCGGGGGCTGGACGGTTCCACACCCGTTCCCATGGGTAGCACTGGGGTGGGGATGAGCCCCCCGGTCTGCAGGGCTGAACCCACCGGGAACCAAAGGTCCCTTTTAACCTTTCCACGCCTGGAGGAGATGCACAAGGGGGTGGCTGGAGGCAGGCGAGGGCAAGGGGGGGTGTTCTGGGGGTGTTTGTGCTCCAGCCCCAATGCCTCATGTACGGCACTGCAGGAAAAGCTGCTCACAGAAGCTCAGTGGGGGTTCCCCATGTTGGGTATTGGGGTGCTGGCCAGGGACAGCCACAGGGACTGAGAGCAGCCAGTTTGCTCCTTATCCATCTGTTCTGAGCACCCATACAAGTGTCAATACAAGCAGTTGACCCAGTGGAGGGAAAGGTTGGGATCCAGAGGGACCTGGATGCGCTGGAGAGGTGGGAACCTCATGGAGTTCAACAAGGCCAAGTGCAAGGTTCTGCTTCCAACAGGGATACGGGACTGGGGCTCCCTGCTGGGGTCAGCCCAGAGCATCCCAAGAAGCCCCAGGACTTCTCTGCCCGTGTTGGCTGATTGAGGAGCTGGGGAGAGCTCCAGCGTGCAGTGACCCCAAACCGGTGCCATTCCCAGGGGCACCCACCCCGCGGCAGCGATGTGCTGCGAGGGATTTGGGCAGAACAAGCTGGATGCAGCTCCCGTGGGCCCAGGAGGAGCGGGAAGGGGCAGGAATGTGCGGGATGCAGCACATCCCACCGGAACCTCGCCAGCCCCTTGTGCAAGGGCTGCGGCCGCTGCCAGCGCTGCGGGGCCTGAGCCGGGTCCCGGGGGCTCAGCGTGAGGGTTCGGGGCTCATGAACAGCTCCTCGGGCCCTGATGGGGGGATCACACCCGCGGGATGCCCCTGTGGGCAGAGGCAGCCTCCCCGCAGCCTCCCCGCGGCTTCCCCCCAAGGAAGCAGCGCAGGAACGGGTGATTCACCAGGAGGCGGCTCCGCACAAGCCCCGTTGTTGCGGTGGGGCCGCGGGCACCGCCTCCCGAGCGCGGCTCCGTGTTCTTGGGAGTGAAAGGCCTCATTCCGCATCCTCCTGGCCCCCAGCCCCGGGGCTCTGAGGATGAGGAGCACAAAGGATTCCAGCGAGCTTTGCGAAGGGGGAGCCGGGCCAGCCGCGTGCTTGAGGCCCTGCCAGATGGGGCTGTGCCAGGCTCTGCCATGGGGTCCCGTTGGAGGCTGGTGGAGCCGGGCAGGGCCATGTGCTGGCATGGGGCTGCTGCCTCTCCCCACAGCACCTTGGTGACGGCGATGGCTGTGCGAAGGGTGGGTGCTTGTGGTCCAGTAGAGCCCCGTGGAGCCATTGCTCCGTCCCCACTGGTGGGATGGGGAGAGAAGGGGAAAGTACAAGTGAGGAAATGCGTGGGCTGGGATCGAGATACCTCAATAGGGAAAGCAAAAGCAAACTAAGGAATTCCTTCACCCTTCCCGTCCCAGGTGGGGGTTCAGCCATGCCCAGGACTCCCGCACCATGGCCACTTGGGAAGACAACATTGATCTGAATATCCCCTTTCCTCCTTCCCCTAACCTCATAGCGTGACACCACATGGTTTGGGATCCCCCAGGGTCAGCTGGGATCACCCATCCCGGCTGTCCCCACCCATCTCTTTGTGCCCCCCCGCCTGCTCGCTGGAGGAGCAGCAGAGCCCTTGGCGCTGTGTGAGAGCTGCTCAGCAACAACCAAACATCCTGTGTTACTCACCCTGTTTCCAGCACAAACCCAAACCAGTCCCAGCGCAGCCACTGGGAGGGAAATCAAACCTGTCCCAGCCAAACCCAGCACAATGCGAGCAAGGTTTAGGGGGGGTTCCTGTTGCACTTTGCCCCCATGATCTGGGATGGAGCCACATCGCTCACAGCTTCCCCTTCCCTCTGGAGGCACATCCGGACCCCGCTGATGCACGCATGGCTACGCAGTCCTGATGCAGCTCCTCTGGCTCAAGCCCTTTGCACGGCCCCACAGCCCGAAGTCACAGAGCCATGGAACCAACCAGGCTGGGAAAGCCCTTTCAGCTCATCCAGTCCAACCCCTACCCCAGCAGTGCCAAGGCCACCCCTAACCCATGGCACCGCGGCCTCGTCTATAGGGTTTGTGAGCACTTGCAGGGCCGGTGCCTGCAGCCCTGCCCTGGGCAGCCTGTTCCAATGCCTGAGCACCCTCTGGGGCAGGAATTGTTCCTCAGCTCCATCTAACCCTGCCCTGGTGCAGCTTGAGGCCGGTTCCTCTTGTCCCATCCCTTGTTCCTTGGGAGCAGAGCCCAGCCCCTCCTGGCTCCATCCTCCCGGTGACACCCAGCAGAGGTGAGGTGCTACTTGCATCCTTGGGGTGAAGGTGAACCTTACAAGCACTTTATATCCCCTGTGGCTGCCTCTTCCCCACAAGTACCCAGCTTCCCCGAACTCAGTGCATCCTTGAGCATCACCCCCATGATGGTCCTTGCCAAGGGCAGATCCTGTTTCTCAGCCAAGCTGGGGTGGGGAGATCCCAACCCCCTCCCCCTGCCAAAATGAACCCGAGCCGGTGGCAAAAGTGAAAGAAACCTTTATTTGAACCAGGTTTTTGGGAGGACGCATTTCTCCTCTGGGGCCCTTGGGGGCCATAAATCAGGGTGAAGCAGCAAGCAGGAAAACAAGCTCTGCCCCTTTGCTATAGGCAGTTTATGGGAGCTCAGCTCCCAGAGTGCATCCATGCACCTTCAGGGAGGCAAAGAAAGGCTCCACAGGGGCTGTGAGCAGCGAGGGAAGGAGGACAGGATCCCAGCAGGCTCCGCAGTGCTCCAAGGAGGTGTCGCTGTGCCTGTGCAGCGAGGAGGGGGCTAATTGGGGCCATAGAAGGGGTGATGCTCCTGCTCGTTCATGAAGCCCCTCATGGCGGTGATGGCGCCATTGGCGGTGAGGATGAAGATGAAGATGGTGAGGGCGAAGAGGGCGATGCTGAGCACCAGGGCGGTGATGTTGAGCTGCTTGGCAGTGGAGCCATAGCTCAGCGCTCCACTGTAGTCACCGAGCACTTTGCGGTCCCTGGACTGGAGGAGCCGGAGACAGTCAGTGGGGATGGGGGGGACAGTGGGGATGAGGGGGACAGTCAGTGGGGATGGGGGGACAGTCAGTGGGGATGGGGGGGACAGTCAGTGGGGATGGGGGGGACAGTGGGGATGAGGGGGACAGTCAGTGGGGATGGGGGGGACAGTGGGGATGAGGGGGACAGTCAGTGGGGATGGGGGGGACAGTCAGTGGGGATGGGGGGTACAGTCAGTGGGGATGGGGGGGACAGTCAGTGGGGATGGGGTGAAGGGGACAATCAGTGGGGATGGGGGGGACAGTCAGCGGGGACGGGGGGGACAGTCAGTGGGGATGGGGGGGACAGTCAGTGGGGATGGGGTGAAGGGGACAATCAGTGGGGATGAGGGGGACAGTCAGTGGGGACGGGGTGAAGGGGACAATCAGTGGGGTTGGGGGAGCCTATGGAGGGGGACACTCGGGGGGCTCAAGGTTGCAAGTAGATGGGAAAGGTGCTGACCCCTTCTTCAGAGCCTCCAGCCAGGGCCAATGGTCCATGGGGGGGCTTTGGGCACCCTTGTGTTTGGGGCTTTGTGAGACTGACTCATGGAGCTACCTGGGACTGGGGGCTCTGTGGGTCCGTGAGGGCTCTGTGGGGTCTATGGGGCACCCCGGGGTTGGGGCTCTATGGGGTCTCCCTCACTTTGGGGGACTCTATGGGGTCTCCCTGGGCTCGGAGTCTCAGCGGGGTCTCCGGGGCCGCCCCCATCCCATCGGATCGGTGATGCCCGGCTCCCCACGCCCTCCCCCGATGGGAACCCCGTCCCCAGGGGCCCCCCACCTTCACGGAGTAGACGAGCGCCATGAAGCCGAGGCAGCAGACGTTGGCGTACAGCGTGCTGCAGATGGACCACGCGAGGTGGTCGCGGGGCGGGGGCTCCGGGGGGGACTCCACCGGTATCACGGCGCTCCGAGGCAGCCCCTGCATGTCCAGCGCCGCCGGCAGCTGCTCGTAGGGCGCCCGCGACCGCTCCATCCCGCGTGCGGCTCCAGGGAAGGTTCCGGGGCAGGCTCCGGGCTCCTCGGTTTCGTTTTCCCGAGACCAAGAGCGAGGCGGGGCGGTCCCTCCGTGACCCTCCCCCCCTTCCTGTGCTCTCCCCCCTTTGATGTTTTCTGTTTTCTCCACCCCTCCCTTCCATGGTCCCTCCTTTACCCCCTTCCTTGCCCCCTTTTTCCTTGCTCTCTGCTTCCCTCGTCCCTCTCTTTGCCGCCTCCCGGGGGCCGTCTGGGGACAACCCCGAGCGTTTTGGGGTGCTTGGCACAGGAACCCGGAATAAGGTCCCGTCCCCATGGCGCAGGGAACCCCCTTCCCTCACGCCTTTAGCCCCACATCCCCGCTCCCGCACTCCGGCTGCTGGAGTTTCGGTGCAAGTGGTCCAGGCCGATAGGGCACAACTTCATGGGGTTGAAGGGACCTTAAATCCCCTCCAGCTCCAACCCCTGCCAGGGCAGGACCCCTTCCACTGGAGCAGCTTGCTCCAAGCCCCTGTGTCCAACCTGGCCTTGAGCACTGCCAGGGATGGGGCAGCCACAGCTTCTCTGGGCACCCTGTGCCAGCGCCTCAGCACCCTCACAGGGAAGAGCTTCTGCCTAAGAGCTCAGCTCAGTCTCCCCTCGGGCAGGTTCAAGCCATTCCCCTTGGCCTGTCCCTACAGGCCCTTGTCCCAAGCCCCTCTCCAGGTTCCCTGCAGCCCCTTTAGGCACTGGAGCTGCTCTCAGGTCTCCCCTTCTGTCCTGGGTTCAGCAGGAGCAGTCATTTTTGTCCTTCTTGGTAGCTGGTGCAGTGCTGTGTTCTGACTTTTGGGCTGGGAACAGAGCTGATAACAATGATGTTCTGGTTTGGCCAAGGGCTTTGGGAGCCTCTTGCTCTGCCAGGGAGGAGGGGAAGCCGGGAGGAAGCAGAGACAGGACACCTGACCCAAACTGACCCAAGAGGTATTCCATAGCACAGCATGTCATGGCCAGGAGGGAACTGGGAGTTACCCGGAAGGGCTAGGGACTGAGGGGTTGGAGGAGGTATCGGTCAGTGCTTGGTCGTGCTGGGGGGGTCGAGTTATCGGTCGCCTGGTGCTGAGGTGTTGTATTCTCTTCCCTTGTTATTTCCTTTATCATTACTCATATTGGTGGTAGCAGCAGTGATTTGTGTTATACCTTAGTTACTGAACTGTTATCTCGACCCATGGGAGTTGCATTCTTTCTGATTCTCCTCTCTGTCCCTCCGGGAATAGGGGGAGGGCAAGAGGGGGGGAGTGAGTGAAGAGCTGTCTGGCTGGGGTTAAACCACGACACCTTCACACAGCAGAGGGGCAGGATCCCCTCCTGGAGCTGCTGTTCACGCTCTGGGGGCGCAGCCCAGCACACGGGGGGGTTCTGGGCTCAAGGGTTCACTGAAGCCAGGTCATGGGGAGCTGCTCCTTACCCAAGAGCCCAAGTCCTGCTCCTCAGGGCTGCTCTCAATCCATTCCCATCTGAAGCTATTACACAGATGGACCTCCGTAGTATGGCAGAGTATTACCTTTGTTAGTGCACTTTAATTCATGTTATATATCTTCACTGTATTCTATAAGGAGGTAATAAAGTTTTACAGGCAACTCTGGGATTCTTCATGCTTAAATAAACCAAACCAAAGGACAACCCAGCCCTGGGCAGGACTTTGCTTCTCAGCAGCTTCAAGCTGTCCTCAAAGGATAAAGGATGTCCCTGGACAGGCAGGATCCCACAGCATCCTATCGCTGTGACACATCCCGGGCATCCCAGTAACTCCATCAATAGGGACCCCAGGGACACCGGGACTTGGTGATGAGCCCAGTCACTGCTGGAGCACTGAGAGGGTGTAAGAGCCCTCTCTCTGTAAAGGCACATCTGGGGTGCTCTGGTCAGGCTGGGACCGCATGTGCATGGGTATTTGCTGTGTTGTTCTACCCTGCATGTCCCACTTCCCCCCTTCATTAGCATGAACTTTTCGGGATGACACATCGACATTCCCAAACCTCCTGCCCCCGCCCCAGGGCCACTGGGAAGAGGCTGAATTGAGGTCCCATGAGCGAAGGCTGCACAGTGGCCTCCTGCTCAGCGGGCTGGAGAGGTGCAAGAAGCAGGGGTAACAACCTCTTCATTGCGCCAGATGTGCCTCTTCCACATCCATTGTCCAGAGATCCCCTTCATCCCGGCCTCCTCCTCCTCCCTAACGGGACCGAGGTTCCTGCTCGGTGCCCTCCACCCCCGTTGGGCTGAACTGGGCTCAGTTACCAGCTAATTACCCTGCGAGGGAAGGAGCGCAGAGAGCAGCGATCCAGAGCTCTGGTGCCCTCTAGTTTCCCAGCTGTGGATGTGGTTTTTTTCCTCTGTTAACTGATTTCCCCCGGTTTTTGTCCCCCGCTTTAGCCGCAGCGAGGAGGAGGGGCTGCCTGGGCTTGTGCGGCGGGGAAGGAGAGCAGGAAACGAAACCAACCCGCTCTGTTCTCTGGCCGAGGCAAGAACCGGCCCCTGCATCGGTGACCTGAGTTGTGGCCGGTCTTAGCCTGGCTGTGCACAGGCGACCCCGGGGCCGTGGCGAGCAGCTCCTCCGAGGCACACGGTCCGTGACTCCGCCACCAGCGGCGACGCCGCGGTCACCGTGGGCATAATTAAGTTCGACTGTTAATTAGTGTTGTGCTTTGCACAGGGCGAGCTCCAGCCCTCGCACTTCCCGATGGCCGAGGGGGTTCCTGCATTCATTCCCACGGGATGCCCGCACCCAGCATAGAGGACCAGGGCGATCCCATCCCTACGTGATCCCTGCAAGAGGGGGTCGGGGGGATCCCTGCACCCACCGGGGCAGGGCGGGGATGCTCGCATCCATGAGGAGGGATCCCAGACATCCCCCCCCGCCCCAGACCGGACCCGGCGCGGTCGGGCTCCGCAGGTCCTGCCACAGCCGCGCCGGAACGTACCATCCCCGCCGCGGGGGGAACGGGTCGGGGGTCGGCCCCGCCGATGCCCGTGTTACCCATCCCGCCGCCCCCCGGCTCTCCCCCGCTCGCAGAGTCCTTCCCGTCGCTTCCGCCGCGCACGGATATGGACGGGATGGGAATGGGATCAGGGACACAGCCAAACCCCCCCGCGCCCCACATGGCCTCGCCCGCGGCGCCTCGCAGGGATGCCGGCCCGTTGGCGTGGAGACGCGCGGCGCTCTGCGGGCTCCTCCCCCTAGGGGCTCCCATTGGCTGCGATCCCGAGCTGGGCGCCCCGCAATTGGCCGGCGGTGCCGTCGCTCGGGCCGAGGGGGCGTGGCTGCGGCGGCATTGGGGCGGTCCCGGTCCGCACCACCCGCGCCCCGCCCGGGCCCGCTCATTCATTCCCCACCCGCGGTACCGGCGCCACGGGCCGGCGGCGATGCCCCGGGCGGTCGGGGGCCACCGCGCCGAGCCGCCCCGCTGCCGTCGCGGCCGGCCCGGAACGAGCGGGCTGGGCGGGCGGGGGGCTCGATGGGCCGCGGCTAGGCCGGCGGCGGCGGCGATGCGGGCGGCAGGATGCCGCGGCTCCCGGTGAAGAAGCTCCGGAAGCAGCTGAAGCTGCTGCTGCTGCTGGTGCTGCTCACCTTCGCCGTCTGGTTCACCTACCTCCACATCAGCCTGGTGCGCCAGGGCCGCGCCCTGCGCCTCCCCTTCGCCTACGGCAGAGGTAACGGGGGGGGGGGCGAGGCGGTCGACCCTCCCTTTAACGGCGGGGGGCACTCCCCGATCCCCATCACCCCTCGGTGCGAGCTCTCGGTGCGGTTTGGGGTCCCCCTCAAAGAGCGGGGGATGCCCCCCACGGCGCTGGGCTCCCTGAACCCCCCCGGTTCCGCTCTCACCCAGCGCCCCCAAGGTGGGACCCCCCCCCAAGGTGAAACCCCTCCTCGCAGGGCGGGTCCATCCCGCATCACCCGGGTGGGTCTGGGGAGAGCAGGACCCCACCGCGGGCACCTCGTGCTCTGCCCTTGTGCCTTTGGGATCGGGGGGGATCCAGGGACACCCAGGGTGGTCCCCAGACAGCCTTGGGGGGGGGGTGTTCATCCTTTCTCTCGAGCGGCCCCGTCCTCGTTTTTCCGCCCGCCGCTTGGCTGCGATGACAAAGAGGCCATTTATAGCCACTGTCGCTGCCTGGAAGGGGCAAACCCAACCCGCCCATCCTTGCCCAGCAGTCTCTCAGCTTGTGCTTCCCTATCCAAATAACCCCCTTCCTGCTCCGACCCTCTGGACACCCGGGATGCGATCCGGGATGCTCCGAGGGGCAGGTGCTGGTGCCCTGCGGTTCCGCTTTGTGGTGAATTGCTCCCAGTTTTACCTTTGCAGACCTCATTGGGCTGCTTGGAGGGGACGTGAAACTCCATGGAATATTTGGTGTGTGCAACTTGAGCTGCAGCGGTTCTGCTCGGGCTGCACTTGTGGGGCTTGTCCTAAAAAGATAGGAAGGAATTGGTGCTTATTTAGGCAGGGAATGGCGGGGAATGGCTTCCCTGGGCGCTCGGCGCAGCCCTGGAGGTTGGGAAACCCGAAGTTTCCCACCGGAGCGGCAGTATGATCCTGCAGATTCTGGGGCCTTACGGGGAAATGGGGATAGCGCCGATGGGAGCAGCAGGGACCCTGCATCCGTCCCAGCAGAGGAGGGGTGCGGGGAGGCTGCGCCGCTGCTTCCCCTTCCCCGCTGCAGGGTCGAGCCCCATGGCAAAGCCACAAGTAGCAGCGGTCTGACCGCAAAGCGGCTGCCCGGGGTTATCCTGGGTCATCCCGGGTTATCCCGGTTGAGGCAGGGCCGAGCTCTTCCTCTTTCGGCTCCGGCGGCCTCGGGCAGGGGGAGACGGCACCGCAGGATTTCCTGGCACGGGAGGATGCTCGGCGCGGTGCCTGCGTGCGCCGCTGCCTGCCCGGGGGGGGTGAGGTGCTGGGCCCTGTTCCTGCCCTCCCTCACCTCCTCCCTACGTGCGCGGCATCGCAGCCTGTCCCGCGGGATGCTCCAAGGGGGCTGTGCGGCTGCTGCGGCTTCTGCAGGGGAAGCTGGACCTCGCCTGGGCTGGGTCCTGCCTTTCCGTGCGCAGGGAGATGCTGCTGCTTGCACTGGGGTGCTGAAAGCCCTGGGAGCGTGGGGCAAAGACAGGGTTCAGGTCCCACGGAGGCTTTTGGGAGTGCAGTGATGGAGAGGGGCTGGTGGAAGGGGATGGGATGGGTGGAGGCTGGGGAAGGGGTTTGGTCACACGTAGATGGACCCTGGTCCTGCTGCTGCATCCCAGTACATGATGCTCCCCTGCGCTTAGTGGGTATCCCTGGGTGAGCAAGTGGGAGGATGGGGGGGGTCACTCTGCCCTCCTGGCTCCTGTGTCTCCTTCCTCTTCCTTCCCAATCCATGGCATCTCGCCCCATCTGGGACCTGTTGTGGGGAGCTCTGGTGTGTCCTGGTCCCAGATCCCATAGGGATGGGGTAGGGTGCTCATCCCTGGATCTGGAGAGGGTGCTGGGCTCTTCAGCATCCCCCAGGGGCCTGTGCACCAGAAGGTGCCTGAGATTCGGAGATTGGGGTTGGATTTTTGGCCTCCATGAGCCAGAACCTGCTGCTGAGGCCTCATCACACAGAGGTTAATTACTCATTAGATGAAGTGTCACCAGCAGATGGGGACCCGGCAGTGGGGTCTGGGGGAGCACAGTGAAGATGGGGTGCTATTATTTGGGGTACCAGTGTCCCCTTGCCCCATAGCAGCCCCACATGGCGCCAGAGCATTTGGGGACTGCTGGTGCCCTGGGAAACTCCCCCCTCTCCTCATCTTCTACAAGTAGATAATTACCCTTCTCTGCCTAATTGAGCACACAGATTCCTCATCTGGAATAATGAGGCCATTACGGTGCTCTCCCGGCTGGAAACACTCTGAGGCGATGGGGTGGGAATGTTGGTGTGCCAGGTGGGGAGAAAGGGGGAAAAATGCCAGTGAAACCCTCAGATGGCTCTCGGCAGGGGCTGGTCCTGCTCCTGCACCCGTCCCACTGGGGCAAGTGGGATATTGGTGGTGCTGAGGGCTGGGTTCTGGGGTCGTTTAGGACTGGATGAGCACAGGATGCATCCCAGAGGATGCCGAAGCTAATTCATGGCTGAAGCAGGGCCACCTGGGGAGGAAAACCCATGTGGGCCTCTTGATACCGCCTGGAGCTGGCTCTGTGCATCCTCGTGGATTCAGCCTGGAGAGGAGCCTCTGTGCATGGGATCCAGCGAGTCCCAAACCCGCGCTGAGCCGGGGCTGTGGTGGTTGGATGCTCTTTGTTCGGCTCAGCCTGCAGAGCCTCGTCCTTCCCATCCCTCCCTGGGGAATCGGCCTTGGGGCTCTCGCAAGCCGGGAGGAGGTTTGGGATGAGCACAGCAGCGTCCGGGATAGCGCGGCCCCTCTGGGCAGCGGCTCTGAGGATCGGGTTTTAACTGGGAGGCTGAAGCGCTGCGGCCGCCGCGGGCTCCATCCCTTTTGTCAGGGATGCAGGCAGCAGGGGGGGAGAGGATGAGAAAGAGCCCTTTGAAGAGGAAGGGCAGCGGGGTTTGTGAGGAGCTGGTGCTGCTTCCTTGCTCTTGGCATCGCCCATTCTCCTATCCCTGCTTGTTAAGGCAGCGTTCCCTGGATGGACACCCCCTCGGTGCCGGGGAAGGGAGGGTTTGGAGCTGAAAGCTGCCCAAAAGGAGGGTTTGGGGCCAGGGGAAGGGGCTGGTTTGGTGTCACCAGGACCCTTCCTCCATCTGTGCTCTTTGTCACTGCGCTGGCCCTGCCAAGCACGAGCAGATGGGAAGCAGTTGGATGAATGGATGGATGGAGGAATGGATGGATGGAGGAATGGATGGATGGAGGAATGGATGGATGGAGGAATGGATGGATGGAGGAATGGATGGAGGAATGGATGGATGGAGGAATGGATGGATGGATGGATGGATGGATGGATGGATGGATGGAGGAATGAGCCCCATCTTTCGGCTGGGGGGGGGGGGCTGGGGGTGTCTTGGGGCTCTTTGGCAGGTGATGGGGGAGAAGTATGAGAAAAATTTGGCACACGCCTGTCGTGGGTGGTTCAAAGGCACCGATTTGGCTCCTAAGAGGCACAAGAGGCTTTGAACCTCCCCCAGACCTGGTCCCTTGGCAGTTGTGGGGGGTCCCCAAAAAGTCCTTTGAAGCTGGGGGAGATGTGGGGGGCTCCAGGGCTTGGTAAAGTGAACTGAAATCAAGTGGGTTGTGTGGGGTGGTTTATCCTGAGCTGCCCTCCTGCTGCTGCTGTGAGCACCCCAGGGTGGGATGGGGCAGGGTGCCTGCTCCTGGTCCCTTCTCTGCTCTGCCCATAGCTACCTGGAGTGGCAGTGTGGGGACCCCAGCTGTGCTCAGTGCTGGAGCCCATCCTCCTGCACACAGGGTGTGGGGGGAGCTCAGATCTCCCCTCGTAACCAGGGAAAGGGATTTGGGTCCTGCCCAAAACATCCGAGGTTGGGGTGGCCGAGGGTGGGGGCAGATCCCTGGGGATTCATCCTGAGCATGAAGGGCAGGAGCAGGGATGCAGCTTTCCCAGGGATGCTTCACCCTTTGCTTTGTCCTGCTGGGAGCTGCATGGTCCCTCCCCAGGGGAAGGATGATGCTGTGGGTGCGATTGCTGCTCCGGTCCCTGCAGAAGCCTCTGGAATTGGGGATGCTTTTGGCACGTGTGCCCATGTGGGACATGTCCACGGGTCCCGCTGGGCCTTGGTGACAGCAGGAAGGGAGAGCAGAGCTCTGTCCCTTCATCGCTTCTCAGCCACAGAGGCTCTTCAAGTCCTGGCAGCTTAAAGCCTTTTAAGAACATGAAAAGACATAAAACAAGCGATAAAACACATCTGCTGTCCCCTTTCATGTGGGCCTTTGCTGTCAGTTAATTCTGTGCTGTTTTCCTCCTCCTGGGGCTGCGTTTGAAGCCTCCTTTAACTGTGGAGCTGTCGATGCTCTGCAGCGAGCCAGGGTCACTGTCGCCTCCTCTGTGCCTAGGAAGAAGGCAGATCCATATGGAAAAGGGGCCTTTGGAAGGCCCGGCTGGCCAAGCGCTGTGGTGACGGGTCCTCTGGCTGCACCATGTTCCTCTGGCCTGGCTGTGCTGTGATGGGGTTGAGGTGGTATCAAAGGACCCATCACCCACTCATCCGGCACGGATCCCGAGGGATCTGATGTGGTGCGGTATTTGCTCGCTGCTGGTGTCCAAAGGGATGTGAGCGCATCCCGAGCCAGTGCCAGCTGCGTGGCTGCAGTCACAGCCCCATCCTGTGCTGCTGGCTCCGGCATCAAAGAGCAATTGAGGGAGCGTGGTGGTGATGGAGTGGTGAGAGCTGGGCTGGGGCAGCCTGGAGGAGAGAAGGCTCCTGAAGGGGAGACCTGAGAGCAGCTCCAGTGCCTAAAGGGGCTGCAGGGAACCTGGAGAGGGGCTTGGGACAAGGGCCTGTAGGGCCAGGCCAAGGGGAATGGCTTGAACCTGCCCGAGGGGAGACTGAGCTGAGCTCTTAGGCAGAAGCTCTTCCCTGTGAGGGTGCTGAGGCGCTGGCACAGGGTGCCCAGAGAAGCTGTGGCTGCCCCATCCCTGGCAGTGCTCAAGGCCAGGTTGGACACAGGGGCTTGGAGCAAGCTGCTCCAGTGGAAGGGGTCCCTGCCCTGGCAGGGGTTGGAGCTGGAGGAGCTTTGAGGTCTCTTCCAGCACAAACCACTCTGGGATTCCATGGTGAGTGTGTGGTCCCGCTGGAGCTGCTCCGGCTCCTTTGGTGCTGGTGGTGCCTGGAGGGCAGAGGGTGCTAAGTGAGGTGTGAGCTGGGGTCAGCCGGGAGGATCCGGTTGCTGTTGGTGCATAGGAAGGACCTGGGACCCTGAGCCCAGTGTCATGGACAGCATGGGGACACCAGGGCTGCCTCTCCTGGCTGTTTGTCAGCTCGAGCGCTCTCATGGCAGCTCCACTGTCAGCCCTGAGTGCTCCGGCATCGATTTCCATTGCTGCACCCGAGAGGGACATCCCGGGCAGGGTAAAGAGCTTGAAATGAATTGGTTTGGGGTAGACAGGAGTAAAATCCCTCACTCCTCCACCTGATGCATCCCCAGCATCCCTGTGATGGCAGCGAGCCCCATTCACCTCGGCCCCATCCGTGTCACTGCTGTCCCTGGGCCATGTCCCGGGGCTGCGGAGCGGGAGCATCCTGGGGTTCTCCTGGCGGGCAGCGCTGTTACTGCCCCAGAGCTGGATCAGGGCTGCAGGGGGGGGTTCTCCCATTCCCGCAGCAGAGGGGCAGGATCCCCTCCCGGAGCTGCTGCTCACGCTCTGGGGGTGCACCCAGCACACGGGGGGGGGGGTCTGGGCTCAAGCACTCACTGAAGCTGGGTCATGGGGAGCTGCTCCTCGGGCTTCATCCCATCTCCCCCAGCTGGGATGACCCCGATGCAGGAGCAGGACCTTGCCCTCGGCCTGGCTGGGCTCCGTGCTCCTGTGAGCTCCTCTCCCCCGTGCCAGGGCAGCTCAGGCTCTGGGTACGGGTGCTGAGAGCAGAGCAGTGAGCACGGGGGGAGCTGCAGGAGGACGCCAGGGGCAGCTCCAGCCGCGCTGGAGGCTTTGGGAAGCGTCCAGGAAGCTGCCGGAGAGCTCCCGGCTCCAAAAGGCAAGGGAAGAAAGGGGCAGTGTTCGGGGGAGAGCTGCAGGGAGCTGGGGCAGGAGCCTCTGTGAAAGGGGCTCTGTGCTCCCCAGGGCATGAGGGATGTGGCTGCCATAGGGGAAGGGGAAACCCTTCTCCCCTGGGCTCTGTGCTGTGTGATGGGGTCGGTCCTTGGTCTCTTGCACCCATCCCGAGCACTGCTCCTGGCCCTGGCTCGCTGTCTGGAGGCTGCTGTGACTCAGAGCTGGCTGGTTCCATGGCGTGTGCAGCTCCTGCCCCTGCTCCCGGCTCTGACAGCATCAGCATCGCTCCGTGCTCGCTGGGAAGAGCTCTTAATGCATCCCCATGCAGCATCCCCATGCAGCATCCCTCCGGGTGATGCCGTCCTGGCGCAAATGGGTCCCTCGCTCATCCTCCAGACCTTCCCCCATCCTCTCTCCCCCCGCTGCCTGCCTTTGTGTGGCCTTTGTGCTCCCTCTGAGAGGACAAGAGGCAGTTTTATCGCTGGATTGGTTGTTGCACGGTGCTGGCTGCGGGTCCTTGTGTGGCTGGGGGATGCTGGGGAGCAGCCACGCGGTGCTGGGGGGGATGCAAAGAGAGAACAAAGCCGGGGGAAGCCAAACCCCTTCCTCCTGGTGCTGCTTTCTCCTCTTCTCATGGCCCTTGACCTGCTCCTCTCGTGAGCTTCAAACCAAAGGGTCTCTACGCTTTGGAAGGGAGGAGCAAAGAGATGCTCAGTGGTACCCGGTGCCCTCTCCTCCCCTTCCCAAGGGCGTTCATTCCCAGTTCCCACACAGGCTCATCAGCACTTGGGCGTTTGGTTAGGGCTGCCCTTGGCCTTCCCATCCAGCGTTTAAATAGCAGGGAACAAGCTCAGTGCAGAGCCTGGAAGCCTTTTCCTGGGGCCTGGCTGGTGCTTTCGCTCCCTGTGGGATGCGGCACCTCTCGGAGCGAGGGCTTCCCTCCCCACCTGGAGAAGAGAGGGTTTCACTGAGGGCCCTCGGGCTTTGAGCCTGAGCTACTCAAACCCCATCAGAGCAGCGGTGCTGTTTAACTTGGACACAAACCCGGGCAGGGAGCACAAGCCTTGTTCTGCTCCCTTAGTGGCTGAGAGGAGCTGCTTGAGCGTCCTGCTGAGGATGGAGCTGGGGGGTGAAGATGGAAGGTGAGCAGGAGATCATGGCTTTGGGTCCTGGGACCCTCCAAGGATGGATGGTGCTGCAGGGAATGGTTTCTCTCCCTTTCCTCCACCTTGTATCAAATCTCTTATTTACCCAGTGCCAAACCCGGTGTGGTACCCAGAGGGGAGTGACTGTGTTCACCCCATCCCTGAGGATGCGGCCTGGGATGCTGCTGGCTCAGGTTTGCTCACCAGGACCTGGGCTTGGCAGCAGAATCCATGTTGGGGTTAGTTCATCCTGGGGGTGGGACTTGCAGTGTGGCTCCCCCAGATGGCATCACAAACGGATGCTGAGCTGGCACATCCCATGGGAGACAGGTTCATCTGCCCCAAGGCCAGGAGAGAGACCCTTTGTGGGTACTGCAGATCCAGCTGCTGCGTCCATCCCTTAGCAGGTCCCTTGGGATCATTCAGCTCCTCCTCACTGCTGTGATTAATCCACAGATGAGCATGGGGAGTGGGGAATCACACTGTTCCCAGTGCTCTGGGCCAGAGCAGCACCATCTGTGGCCTCGGTACAGGGAGGATCAGCTTCATTCCTGCTGCTGAACATCCCTAAGGGTGATGGGGGTCCTTGAGAGCAGAGGAGACGAGTACTGGATCCAGTCCCACTGCTCCCTGTAGTGCTCCACATCGTCCTCCATGGGATGCAGGGATGGAGATGGGCAGGGGAGGAGGGATGGGATGAAGATGGGTGAGGGGAGGAGGGAGTCAGGGAGCTGCCAGGGCTGAAGAATGGCTGAGAGCAGAAGAAGGGGCCTTAGAGCTGGGTTTCCTGTCCTCGGGAGGGGAGGGGATGGGATTTGTGCTGCTATCTCCAAGGAGACGGCGCCTGTGCTGCCGCTGGAATACTAATGGCACCGGAGCGTGTCATGGGGCACCGCGAGCCCCTCCTCGCTGGGCTGGGGGGTCTGAAGGCACCCAACAGCTCCCACGGCAGCAGCCACCGGGGCTGTTCCATTCGGTGGCGGTTGGAGCCCCCCCGGACTTGCCTGTGGGTGGAAAGGGGCTGTGGAGGGATGGGGGGCAGCTGGCCATAGCCTTGGGAGGGTTTTGGTGATGCCCATGGCCAGGGGACAGCGCTGCACCACTGCTTGTTGTGTCTGGGGCTCCCCTCTATTGTGATAAGGGGGTGGCTGGGTCTTGGGGGGACCCATGGGTGTTTGCGGTGGTGGCTCTTGGACACTGAACTCAGCATCACATTCATCATCCCTTGGTGCTGGTTTGAAACTCTGAGCTGGGTGCCAGAGCTGCGAACCCCCTCCATGCCCCCAGGGTT
The DNA here is from genome assembly GCF_033783945.1 of Neopsephotus bourkii. Classification (NCBI taxonomy): domain Eukaryota; kingdom Metazoa; phylum Chordata; class Aves; order Psittaciformes; family Psittacidae; genus Neopsephotus; species Neopsephotus bourkii. Next base: position 82,042 of record NW_026901188.1, read on the forward strand.
GGGGTGCCTGTCTGAAGGGTTCAGAGGCACCCGCTCTGCAGACCGAAAGTGATGGGTTCTGGAGGGGGGGATCTGTAGGCTGGGAATAAGGCAGCACACGGTAACAGAGGTGATGCGATGGGGCTGTTAATGAGTTCTTCACGATGGTGTTGGGGTGGGAAGATGGGCTTGGGGGCAATATATCGGGGGGGGGGGGTACTGGGAGCCGGTGTCTTCAGGGCAGTGTGGGATGCTCCAGGAGGATGCATCCCTGAGGATGGAGGAGGGGGCGATCCCACAGGAGCTCATCCGGCCGTGGCTTGCGTGAAGGCCGAGAGCTGGGCAGGGGGGGTGCCGTTAAACCCGGTGCCGCTGAGCCCCGCAGGCTGCTTGGTGCAGATGGGGGCCAGGTTCCCCCCCTCGCGGCGGTGGCAGCGCCTGCCCTTCCCTTGGGGGGGTGCCCCGGGGGGAGCCCTCGGAGCCGCTCTCGGGGGGTGCCCCGGGGGGAGCCCTCGGAGCCGCTCTCGGTGGGAGCCCCGGGGGGAGCCCTCGGAGCCGCTCTCGGGGGTGCCCCGGGGGAGCCCTCGGAGCCGCTCTCGGGGGGGTGCCCCCGGGGGGAGCCCTCGGAGCCGCTCTCGAGGGGTGCCCCGGGGGGAGCCTTCGGAGCCGCTCTCGGGGGGGTGCCCCCGGGGGGAGCCCTCGGAGCCGCTCTCGGTGGGAGCCCCGGGGGGAGCCCTCGGAGCCGCTCTCGGTGGGAGCCCCGGTGGGAGCCCTCGGAGCCGCTCTCGGGGGGAGCCCCGGGGGGAGCCCTCGGAGCCGCTCTCGGGGGGGTGCCCCGGGGGGAGCCCTCGGAGCCGCTCTCACCCCGTCCCGTCCCGTTCCCCGCAGATGGCGAGAGGCCGCCGGAGGTGACGGACCCGGCCCGGGGGCCGCCGGCAGCGGCGCGGCGCGGGACCGCCGAGGACTCCAGCGAGAGCCGCGAGGAGGAGCCGGCGGTAACGGGGGGAGCCGGGGCGGGAGGGCCCCGGGGGTCGCTGCAGGGCCGGGGCGGGCGCAGCCTCCGCACGCGTTGGAGCATCCCCGAGGCGCCGCTGGAGCTCCCAGTGCGGTGCCCCGCGCATCCCGCCCTGTCAATGTGCTCCTGCGGGAGGAGTCCGCAGCAGCTTCCGGCACTTCCCTCCTGTGTGAGCTGTGCCAGAAGCAGAACCAGCTTCAGGCTGGGTGAGAGACAGGGGAAGAGGCTGCTTGTGCCTGGCTGGGGAGCAGGGTGATGGGTGAGGAAGGAGAACCCTGCTCTGATCAATCCCAGCTCCTCATAAATTAGGGAAGAGGCAGACAAAGGAGGACATTGATGTGCCTGGAGAAGGCACGAGCTGGTGCTGGGTGAGGAGTGCGGCAGCAGGAATCACCCCTCAGCTCTCCCGGGAGGAGGGTGAAGCCTTCCATTGAGCACGGCACAATTCCGCTGCTTCCCAAGGGCAGCGCTCTCCCCTCGGGATGCCAATGGCTCATTGGGCTCTTTGCTAGTGATGTCTTTGGCACTAAGTGCAGCCCAAGGGCAGTGCTTTGCGGGTGCCACAGTTCCTGCCTGGGTTTCGCTGTCTGGGTGGTGGAACGGTCCCTCTTCGCCCAGCTGAGGCCATGGGGATGATGATGATGGTGAATCCTGAGAGAGATGCCAGGGATCTCCCTGTCCCCCCTGGTCCATCCCCAGAGAGGGCAATGCTGAGCGCTGGTGTCACCATGGGCTGTGCCACCGGCCAGGTCCCGAGGAAAGGAGGATGCTCTGGGTGGGCTCTTCCTTGCCACCCATCACCCTTTCAGCAAGCTGGGGGCAGGTGAATGCTCACCTGATGCCTTTAAATTAGGAGACCCAAGGGACTGGATGTTTAACTCCCTTTAATCATCCCACTTCCTCCGCCTGTGGGTGAGCATAGGGACTGCTTCTGCCCCTTTGGAGATGGAGCCCAAACCACTCCTTCCCAGTAGCTCCTCAGCCCAGCTGAACAGAAGACTCCCTGTTCTGGAGCAGTCTCTCAGCACAGAAAGGGAAAGGAGTTTAGCTGGAACATTCTGACCCTGCTCCCCAGGACACTGCGCTGTTTCCTGCCTCCTCCTGCCCCTGCTTTCCTTTGCCTTTAACCTTAGCTCCCCCCTTGGTTTGGCAGCGCTCGCATCCCCAATGAGATGTGTGCTGTAGGGAGATGTCCTGCAGCCACTGCGGGGCTGCTCCTCATCCCCCATCTCTCCCCTCTCCCTCCTGTTCCTGGGCAGAGCAATGGGCAGGACTTGGAGGAATGGTTTTCCAGAGGCTCCCGGTCCAACCGAGGCACCGCGCGCCCCAAGCTCAACCTGACCAAGCAGCCTTTGCCCTGGAATGAGCAGGTAGGTGGGCAGGGAGCAGCAAAGGGGAGGTGAAGGAGGAGGAGAAGGTCCTCCTGGCCCCTTGTTGGGCAGCCCCTGTCCCCCCAGCACGCCAGGCTCCAGAGCCACCTCCATCCATCCTCCTCCTAGCTCTCCATCACCTATCCTGGGGGCTCTGCATGATCCTGGGGTCATGGTACCCATGAGGGCACCTCCTCGGGTGTGTGCCCCTCATCCTCTGTGTGGCTCTATAAGGGGACACCCTGCTGCAGTCTTCTCTGGATGGGTCCACGCAGAGCCTGGCCCCTGGTGCTGGCTGTGCCAATGGGATGGGTGCTGGGGATGGGTGAAGGATGGGGCTGGGCTTCTGGTGTCCACACAGCATCCCTTGTCCAAGTGCACTTGGGACCCAGGAGGAGGTTACCTGCTGGGGGCTGTGCTGTGACCCTGGGGCTGGCACAGGGATGGGAGCTCCGTGTCACTGCAGGGGAGCTGAGGCCGGGCCGGTGACACCCCTGGGGCTCAGCCTCCTGCCCTGACGCTGTCCTTGGAGGGGAGGGGATGCGAGGAGGACTCCGCTGGTCTCCCTCTCGTCCTGCAGTACAAGGGGAAGGCAAACCTGCACGTCTTCGAAGACTGGTGTGGAGGCGCCGTGAGGCACCTGAGGAAGAACCTCCATTTCCCACTCTTTCCCCACGTGAGTCCCTGCTGTGACGGTGCTGGCTCAGAGGAAGGGTCCTCTCGTCCCCTCTGGGTGCTGCTGGACCTGCACTGGCGCTGGGCTTGCTCCTCAAGACCTTTGCTTGCTGGCGGTTGGGTTGGGTTTGGGGCAGGTAGTTCCCAGCAGAGCAGGGATGGAGAGAGATGGGTGGTGATGGGACCTCCGTGTCCCCTCTGGTGCCAGGGGCATGGGACCCTGGGGGGTCAAGGAGGAGATGGGCTGGGTGATGCTGGTGCAAAGCATGAGGCTGGGCCTGAGCTGCTCGTGCTCTCATGTCCCTGTCTCCTCTGCAGACCCGCACCACAGTGAAGAAGCTGGCGGTGTCACCCAAGTGGAAGAACTACGGGCTGAGGATTTTTGGCTACATCCACCCCTTCAAGGATGGTGAGTGATGGAGCTTGGCCTCGGCTCCCCTGCAGCAACGTGGAGAAGCTGCCTCCTTCCCTCTTCTTGGGCCACACGGGGACAGGAGGGCTCTTGGAGACAGCCCCAAGCTCTGGCTCTCAGGCAGGAGGGTCCTGAACCTTTTTCCTTTGTGGCTTCAGAGGCAGGTGAAGCCCTGATCTCATCCACAACAGAGCCAAGATGTGGGGTCTGGGTGGCCCCATGACATCCTTCCATTCATCATCCATCCATCATCCATCCATCCATTTATCATCCATCCATCCATCCATCCATCATCCATCCATTCATCATCCATCCATCCATCCATCCATCCATTTATCATCCATCCATCCATCCATCCATCCATCCATCCATCATCCATCCATCCATCCATCCATCCATCATCCATCCATCCATCCATCCATCCATCCATCATCCATCCATCCATCATCCATCCATCCATCATCCATCCATTCATCCATCCATCCATCCATCCATCCATCCATCCATTTATCATCCATCCATCCATCCATCCATCCATCATCCATCCATCCATCCATCCATCCATCCATCCATCCATTTATCATCCATCCATCCATCCATCCATCCATCCATCATCCATCCATCCATCCATCCATCCATCATCCATCCATCCATCCATCCATCATCCATCCATCCATCATCCATCCATCCATCATCCATCCATCCATCCATCCATCCATCATCCATCCATCCATCATCCATCCATCCATCCATCATCCATCCATCCATCCATCCATCCATCCATCCATCCATCCATCATCCATCCATCCATCTATCCATCCATCCATCATCCATCCATCCATCCATCCATCCATCCATCCATCCATCATCCATCCATCCATCCATCCATCCATCCATCATCCATCCATCCATCATCCATCCATCCCTGCATCCCTGCATCCCTGCATCCCTGCTTCCCCATCTCACAGCGATGCACGGGGGCTGAGCCCATGCCCCTGGGCTGCTGTATCTCCCTGTGCTGACCTTTCCCTTCTCTCTCCATAGCGGACTTCCAGTTCTCCGTGGCATCTGACGACAACTCGGAGCTGTGGCTCAGCTCCGATGACAGCCCGGCCAACTCCCGGCTGGTGGCGTTCGTGGGCAGGGTACGTGTGTCCCGCTGCACCCTCTGCCATTCCCCATGCTGGGGATGCTCCCGCTCCCACCGAGAGCATCTCCTCCCTCAGGGCCTTGCTTCCAGCACACTGAAACCACCCCGGGGCCCTCCCGGGCATCCCTAGTGCTCAGTTAAGGGTGTTTCAAACCCATGGCTGCTCTTCAGCCACCGCAGGTTCTCCCCCTGCAGGTCCCTGTGCTGCTGCTGCAGCTCCTGCAGGGAGAGGATGGGGTCTGTGTGGGCTTGGCCAGAGCAGCTCCTGCTGCTTTATCCCCTTAGGAACTGCTGGGCTTCTTCAGCCTGGTCCCATCTCTGAAGGACCATCAGCCCCTTGGTCCCATCCCGGGTGTAGCTACCAAAGCCCAGCTTATGCCCCAGAATAGGAGGTCTGAGCTTTGCTGCTGGGTTTTCTTGGTGCTGTCTCCTATAACTGAACCCCCCATGGTCTGTCATGAGCTTTTTGGGATCCTGTTGGCTGGTGACAAGCTTTTGTGACACGAATGCCACCAGCCTGGGACAGGGAGGCCCTGGGGCAGAGCTCCTGAGGTATCCCCTGGCCTGCAGAGCAGCACAGGGTGGTGCCCGATGGAGATGGAGGAGAGATCCCATGAGAGCCTGGGCTCTGTGCCCTCGGTCCATGGTGTCCTGGAGGTGCCTCACGTGCTCCTGCTTCCCTCCCCAGCTGGGCACCGAGTGGACGGCGCCAGGGGAGTTCACCAAGTTCAGCTCCCAAGTGTCCAAGCCTCTGCGGTGAGTGCATCCTTGCTCCTGCTGCCCATCCCAGCGGGATGGAGCTGGGCTCCAGGGGTTAGACCCTGCCCGTGGTCCCTTCCCAACAGACAGGAGGGGTCAGGGCTGGAGCTGAACCCACCGTGCCCCCAGCTCCATGGCTTGAAGGCTCTGCAGGCGATGAGGTGGGGATGGGGATCCCCGGTCTCCTGTGGGATGGGGGAGCAGTGCCCACCCCACGCTGCCGGCTCCTTGCCCCAGCAAGGTTCAGCCTTAGTGTGAGCAGGACAGGGAGGGCTCCCCTGTAAAGGTTTCCTCCCTGCCAAGCCCCATGGGTGCTCCCATGGCCTCGCTGTCACTCAGTGGTTTCCAAGCAGCTTCTCCCCTCCGCAGCCTCATGTCCTCCAGGCGCTACTACTTCGAGCTGCTGCACAAACAGGACGACCGAGGGTCAGACCACGTGGAAGTTGGGGTGAGTAAATGCTCCCCCCTCGTGCTCCTCCCAGGGCCTGTCCCATCGGGAGCCAGCGCCAGGGCTCTTCCCATGCGCACTGGAACGCTTTGTGCTGATCCCGGGCTCAGCTCCCATCTCCCTGGGCTGTTCCTGCTCAGGGTGCCTGGCACAGGAGGCTCCTCTGTGCTCACCCAATCCCTTAATTCCAATGGCCTTTTGGGGCGAAAGACCCCGCTGTCCCTCCCCGTGCTCCTGTAATGGGTGCCAATGGAGCAGCCCCTCAGCTCCAGGCTCCAGCACCGTCCCTTCTCCTCTCCCCCTGGCCTCCTGCACAAGGGCTGGCAGAGGTGGACGGTCCCTCTCAGAGGAGCCCATTGCCCCAGGCTGTGCTGGATGAGGGCAGGCAGGTCCCAGGTCACTGTGGGCACACAGCAGCCCTCTTGCTGCCTGCCCCCGGGTCAGAGGGCAGAGCTGATGGAGCTGGGTCCCTCGCTCCTTCCCCCCTTGCAGACACCCCGAGTTTCAAATCCGGGCTTGCCTGCAGAGCCCTGGCCCAGCCCAGAGCCTGCGTCAGGAGCTGCCTTGGGGAGGGGAAGCCGTTGGCTCCTTGCAAAGGTTTCCTTGCTCCCAAGCATCATCAATCATTGGAGGCAGACCGGTGCCAGCAACGCACCCGGGAGGCTGAGGACGCCCCTTCCTGCCTGCTCTGCTGCTCAGCTCCAGCCTGGCCCTTGCTGGGCTCCAGCCCCCCATTGACAGGATCCAAGTTGCTGCTGTGCAAACAAACGGGGGGGAAGCCTCAGGTGTTCAGGAAAAGCAGAGCAGGAGCAGAGCAGGAGCAGGGCAGGAGCAGGGCAGGAACAGAGCAGGAGCAGGAGCAGAGCAGGGGCAGGAGCAGGGCAGGAGCAGGGGCAGGAGCAGGAGCAGGAACAGAGCAGGAGCAGGGCAGGAGCAGGAGCAGGAACAGAGCAGGAGCAGGGCAGGAGCAGGAGCAGGAGCAGAGCAGGAGCAGGGCAGGAGCAGGGGCAGGAGCAGGGCAGGAGCAGGGGCAGGAGCAGGGCAGGAGCAGGGCAGGAGCAGGGCAGGAGCAGGGCAGGAACAGAGCAGGAGCAGGGCAGGAGCAGGGGCAGGGCAGGAGCAGGGCAGGAGCAGGGCAGGAGCAGAGCAGGAGCAGGGCAGGAGCAGGGCAGGAGCAGAGCAGGAGCAGGGCAGGAGCAGGGCAGGAGCAGGGCAGGAGCAGAGCAGGAGCAGAGCAGAGCAGGAGCAGGGCAGGAGAGAGCAGGAGCAGGGCAGGAGCAGGGCAGGAGAGAGCAGGAACAGAGCAGGAGCAGAGCAGGACCCTGTGGCTCCTGCAGGATTTCAGGGCTTGTCCAGGCAAAGGCTCCTGAAGTGCTTTCAAGATGCACGTAATGGGCTGAGTGCGGGCGGCTGCAGGGACCCTCTGGACCTGGTGCATACTTGGTGTGTGTGTGGGTGCAGCCCTGCGGGGTGGAGGAGGCTGCTGGGGGCTTTGGGTGCCTTTGGCTCTGGCTGTGTCCCTCATGGGTGCTGTGGCCCTCATGGGTGCTGTGGCCTCCCTGCTCCATGCCTGCCATCATCCCCCCCTGCAAGGCAGGACCCGTGGCTGCGCTGCCTCCCGTGAGGTTCCTGATGCCGCCTCTGACCGGTGGGATCAGTGCAGGCACGTTCCTGGGAGCAGAGGAGAGGGCAGCACCCATGATAGGGTCACCCTGACCCCTGGCACCCTCCTGCTTATCCCCATACCCTCCTCTTCTCTCCCAGTGGCGAGTTTTCCTCCCCAGCTTGAAGTTCGAAGTCATCGACTCCTCCTCCATCTCCCTGTACACAGGTAAGAGCCAGCGGGTCCGTCCGCAGCCACGGCAGCAGCATCTCATGGGGCTCTGTGTGCTGGTGCAGGGGGGAGACAGAACCAGAGCCGGGTGGGGGGGGGGAACCAGGTCCTGGGAAATCAGATCCTAGAATCCCAGAGTGGTTTGGGATGGAAGGGACCTTAAAGCTCCTGCAGCTCCAACCCCTGCCAGGGCAGGGACCCCTTCCACTGGAGCAGCTTGCTCCAAGCCCCTGTGTCCAACCTGGCCTTGAGCACTGCCAGGGATGGGGCAGCCACAGCTTCTCTGGGCACCCTGTGCCAGCGCCTCAGCACCCTCACAGGGAAGAGCTTCTGCCTAAGAGCTCAGCTCAGTCTCCCCTCGGGCAGGTTCAAGCCATTCCCCTTGCCCTGTCCCTACATCCCTTGTCCCCAGCCCCTCTCCAGGTTCCCTGCAGCCCCATTGGGAGCAAGCGGTTGCAGTGGGTAGGGATGATGCTAGGAGCATGCTGTGACCCTCCTAAGAATGGGCACGCCACAGAAACGCAGCTCTCCTGGTGCTCCCTCCCCATCCCTGCTGTGAGAGCACAGGGAGCTGGCTCCGTGGCCTGGCCCTGAGTTATAAGGAGCTGTCGTGAGCGCAGGGATGGATGGTGCAAGGTTTAATTAAGTCTATAGATCTTCCTCTTCCTGCCCCTTCCCTGGCAGTGAGGAGGGATGTGATGGATGGGTCCTGCCCCAGTGCTCAGTGCGCTGGAGCCTGGTCATCAACCACGGCCTGGAAGGTGTCGATAAGGCAGGAGGGACAGGCAGCAGGCAGGGATCAATGAGGAGAAGAGGGATGGAGGGGTATCGCTGGTGCTGATGCAGGTGCCCATGAGATGGACGATGTGTGGATAAATCCCCCCACAACCACTATCCATTAGTGCTGCCTCTCTATGCTTCTCTTTCCTGCTTCCCAGCTCCCTTGGAATCCAGCAGCATCCCAGGGTGAAGCCACATCCCTTGAAGGGCGCCCATCACCATGGCACCCCGAGCATCCCCCTCCCTTCCCTTTCCCCAGGCTTTCCCAGGGCTTGCAGCCCAACCTCAGCCCCCAACAGACACCGCAGGCAGGATGTGGGGCTGGGGAAGGGGGATGCTGCTGCCTGGGGAGCTGCCTCCTCCCCTCCAGCTCTGCAGCAGGGGGGCTGGTCTGGGGCAGCCCTGGGTGCTGGGGGCAGGCAGCTCTGAGCGTGGGGCAGAGACCCCTGCGGGAGGTGCTGGGGCTGGTTGGTGATGGTGAGGACACCTCAGCCCCCAGCAGAGGCACAACCAGCTCCTATTGCAGTCACCTGCACTGGGGCTTGGGTTCCTTGGGGTTAGAGCTCCCCTTGTCCCTGAGCCTGGTGAGTGATGCCCTCATCAGAGCCGGGCTGACATCAGCGGTACCCTTGTCCTCTGGTGCTCATCATCTGATGGCAACCATCACTGGGCTGGTCAGTGACAGGGTCTGTGAGCATGGGAGAGCCTGAGGAGCTGGGTTTGCCCTCCTGCAGCATCGGCTCTTGTTCCCCTGGGAGCGGGAGAATCCAGGCATAGAACCCCTGGTTTGGGTTGAAGGGGCCTTAAAGCTCCTCCAGCTCCAACCCCTGCCAGGGCAGGGACCCCTTCCACTGGAGCAGCTTGCTCCAAGCCCCTGTGTCCAACCTGGCCTTGAGCACTGCCAGGGATGGGGCAGCCACAGCTTCTCTGGGCACCCTGTGCCAGCGCCTCAGCACCCTCACAGGGAAGAGCTTCTGCCTTATCTCCAACCTGAACCTCCCCTGTTTCAGTCTGAACCCATCACCCAGCCCCTGATGAAGGGTCCCTCCCCAGCATCCCTGTAGCCCCCTTCAGACACTGGAAGCTGCTCTGAGGTCTCCATGCCCTTCTCTTCTCCAGGCTGCACAGCCCCAATGTTCTCAGCCTGGCTCCATACAGGAGCTGCTCCAGCCCCTGAGCATCCTCGTGGCCTCCTCTGGGCTTGCTCCAGTCCTGTTGGCGGGGAGGGATGGAGAGGTTGGGAAGTGCTGCTTTGGAGGATGCTCCTGGGGCAAAGCTCTCTTTGTGCCTGTGGGGCTCAGGCCCTGTCCTTGTTTGTGCCTGTGGGGCTCAGGCCCTGTCCTTGTTTGTGCCTGTGGGGCTCAGGCCCTGTCCCTGTTTGTGCCTGTGGGGCTCAGGCCCTGTCCCTGTTTGTGCCTGTGGGGCTCAGCCCCTGTCCCTGTTTGTGCCTGTGGGGCTCAGGCCCTGTCCCTGTTTGTGCCTGTGGGGCTCAGGCCCTGTCCCTGTTTGTGCCTGTGGGGCTCAGGCCCTGTCCTTGTTTGTGCCTGTGGGGCTCAGCCCCTGTCCTTGTTTGTGCCTGTGGGGCTCAGCCCCTGTCCTTGTTTGTGCCTGTGGGGCTCAGGCCATGTCCTTGTTTGTGCCTGTGGGGCTCAGGCCCTGTCCTTGTTTGTGCCTGTGGGGCTCAGCCCCTGTCCTTGTTTGTGCCTGTGGGGCTCAGCCCCTGTCCTTGTTTGTGCCTGTGGGGCTCAGCCCCTGTCCTTGTTTGTGCCTGTGGGGCTCAGCCCCTGTCCTTGCCTTCTGCAGATGAATCCTCCCTGAAGATGAACCACGTGGAGCACATCCCGCAGACCTTGGCCAGCCACAGCGGGAGCTACCTCTGGGAGGCTCAGCAGGACGAGCACGGGGCTGACATGCTCAGATCTGACCCCAGGGACACCTTCTTCCTCAGTAAGTGCCGGGATGGGATCCTTGGGGGTCTCTGGGGGAGGCAAAGACAGGAGCTGGCTGCTGCCGGCACAGAGCATCCCTCCTCCCCTGCTGCCCATCTCGAGGCTGGAGAGCATCTCTGCTGGGGCCGGGCTGGGCTGGGCTGCGGTGTGGTTCTGGGCCCCTCAGTTCAAGAAGGACAGGGACCTGCTGGAGAGTCCAGCGCAGGGCAACTGAGATGATGAAGGGAGTGGAGCATCTCCCTTATGAGGAAAGACTGAGGGAGCTGGGTCTCTATAGTTTGGAGAAGAGGAGACTGAGGGGTGACCTTATTAGTGTATATAAATATATAAAGGGGGAGTGTCCCGAGGATGGAGCCAGGCTCTTCTCAGTGGCAAACAATGATAGGACAAGGGGCAATGGGTACAAACTGGAACACAAGAGGTTCCACTTAAACTTCTTCTCAGTGAGGTGACAGAACACTGGACCAGGCTGCCCAGGGAGGTTGTGGAGTCTCCTTCTCTGGAGCCATTCAAAACCCGCCTGGACACGTTCCTGTGTAACCTTATCTGGGTGTTCCTGCTCTGCAGGGGGATTGGACTGGATGAGCTTCTGAGGTCCCTTCCAATCTCTAACATACTGGGATACTGGGATACAGGGGTGGCAGGGGACGGCCTGGGGCTGAGCTGCTGCTGCTTGTCCCCAGCCCCTGCCATCGAGGCCTCCCGCGTGGAGAACGTGCTGGTGCCCTGTGCCTACAGCCCCACCTACGTGGTGAAGGACTTCCCCATCGCCCGCTACCAGGGCCTGCAGTTTGTGAGTGCCTCCCCATGGTGGGATGGGGCCACGCTCCCATGGGGGTCACAGCGAAGCCCCCAGCCCGGGCCAGGCTCTGCTCACCCATTCAAACCCAGGGGAACGCGGCCCTCGCTGGGGGATCCAGCTCTGCTGGAGCTGGAAGGGCTGAGCCCAAAGCCCCATGGGGTGCTTGAGGTGCTGGGGTCACCTCGCTGCTGGGGGCCTCAGGTCCTGCCCCAGCCCCATGCCCTGGGACTGAGCCATGACATTGCCGTGCTCCCGTCCCCAGGTCTACCTCTCGTTCGTGTACCCCAACGACTTCACGCGCCTCACCCACATGGAGACGGAGAACAAGTGCTTCTACAGGGAGTCCCCCCTCTACCTGGAGAAGTGAGTGCTGGGGCTGCTCCATGGGGCTGCTCCGTGGGGCTGGGTGGAGGAGCAGCGCTGAGATGAGGCCCCCTCGGCCCTGTGTCCCCAGACTCCGTCCCCCATGGAAGGGCCACCTCCAGGCCGGCTCCTTTCCCACCTCTTGGGCACATCAGACCCCGAGACCCGGCCGTGCTCCTGGGGGTGATGGGTTCAAACTGCAGCAGGGGCAGCTCAGGTTGGGTGTAGGCAGAAGCTCTTCCCTGTGAGGGTGCTGAGGCGCTGGCACAGGGTGCCCAGAGAAGCTGTGGCTGCCCCATCCCTGGCAGTGCTCAAGGATACAGGGGCTTGGAGCAAGCTGCTCCAGTGGCAGGGGTTGGGGTTGGAGCTGGATGGGCTTTAAGGTCCCTTCAACCCCAACCATTCCATGATCTATGATGTTGGGGATCCCAGCTCCCTTTGGAGCCGGGCTATGTCCCAGTGCCCTATCCGCAGCCAGGGCTGTTCCCCATGGAGCAGCTCACTTGTGTCCCTTCCCATTCGCTCCTCCCTGATCTCCGGGACCTCATCCTCCTGTGCCTCCAGGTTTGGCTTTTACAAGTACATGAAGATGGATGAAGAGGAGGAGGATCCACGCCAGCACCCGTTCCTCTTCCTCAACGCAGACAGTGAGTCACTGCTCCCCGCTGATGGGGCTGAGCAGCGCATCCTGCCCAGCATCCCATCCACTTGGAGATGCAGCTGCTTGGGATGCCTCCAGCGATGCCTGGCCTCCGGGAGGGCAGGGCTGCTTGGAGCAGCTTGTTCCATGTGCTCCGTGCTCATACATCCCACTTGGCTCAGCCACGAGTGCTGTGGGATATGGGAAGTGGGATGCTAGGGCTGGGATTTGCCCTTGCTGCTTCCTGAATCCATGTATCTGCTTGTGGCATGGAAAGCAGGGAGGGCTCCACACGGCTGCAGCTGGGTGCAGTGTGGGGATGCTCATGCAGGAGCCAGGCTCTTCAAGCCGGCCCTGCTGCCCTGGGTCTGCTCTGGGATGGGATGGGAGCAGTGCCAAGGTGCAGCCAAGGTTTGGAGGGGTCAATGGGCAGAGCCTGGAGCTGCCAGCCCTGGCGAGCATCCCTCAGTGCCCCTCAGCCCGCAGGTTCATCTCTTGCTGGGACAGGCTTTGCCTCCTTGCCTCTGGCCAGCACCAGCGGGCGCAGTGCTGAGCATCGGGACCCTCGGGTGTTCATCTCTGCCTTTGCTCCCCAGATTTCCTCGAGGATGAGGAGGAGGAGGAGGAAGGAGCCGACAGCCCCGAGCCCACAGACCCCGCTCCCGGAGCCAAGGAGAGGAGCTTCCTGCGGGTACCCGGAGCCAAAGGGCAGGAGACGCCGCCGGTCACCAGGGACTATGGACCCGAGCTGGACTATTACAGCTTCGGGCGCAGGCAGGGCCCGGCCCGGGATGAGGCCATGCCCGGAGCACCGGGGCAGGCGGGAAGGGGGAGCAGCTCCCACGAGCCCAGCGCCAGCCCCGTGCCCGGCCCCCGGGCGCTCCATGGGGAGGAGGACGAGGGCCCTGCGCCGGAGCAGGTCCATGGGAGGATGCTCCATTGGTTGCCCCAGGACCCCAGCGAGGGCGAGGAGGATGAGCTGGGGCTGCTGGCATCCTCCAAGCGTGCCGGGGCCATGAGCCTCCAAGCCCGCCGCGCTGGGCCCATCTTGGGTGGCAAAGCCAGGACGCCGGGTCCCAGCGGGGCTGCGGCACCCAGGGAGGACAGAAGGGCCCAGAAACCCCAGGAGAAGGTCTACGTGACCCGGCTGCAGCCGGGCAAGCGCAGAGCCCCGGCCCGGGAGCCGGCCTTCCCTGGCCTCTTCCTTTACCCAAAGCCTCTCAAGAAAGTCCATCTCCGCTCCAGGACCCCTCAGAAGCATCCCATTGCCTCCAGCAAGCTCCGTGCCGTGCCTGGGCACCGCAGCCCCTGGCTGCTGAGCAGCATCTCCAGGGAGAGGGGCGCTGCCAGGCAGAGGAACCCGCAGGCAGGAGCCCGGAGGTGGGAGCCGAGGCCGGGCACTGAGCGGCGGGCGCTGCCCGGGCTCCTGGCGCTGGGGACCCAGGGGCTCTTCAGCAGAGAGAGCCAGGAGGATGCAAGCCCTGCCCCGGGCCAGGCTATGGCCACCCCCGGGTACAACTCCTCTGGGGCGATGCTGGTGACGTCCTTCCTGAAGGGGTCAGGAACAACCGCGTCCCAGCAGCAGGAGGGGAAGGGGCAGGAGGAGGAGGAGGAGGAGGAGGAGGTGTCCGAGTACAGCTACGAGGCGGGGGAGCTGCAGCAGGGCTGGCTGGAGGACTCCATCAACTGGCAGCGGACGTTCAGCGTGAGTGCCGTGGACTTCGAGCTGCTGCGCTCCGACTGGAACGACCTCCGGTGCAACGTGTCGGGCAACCTGCAGCTGGGCGAGAGCGAGGTGGTGGACGTGGTGGCGCAGTACATGGAGAGGCTCAATGAGAAGAACGGAGGGTAGGGAGGGAGCAGGGTGCGGGGGGATGTTCACCCATGGAGGGGGGTTCAGGCCGGCCCTTGAGCAAGGGAGCTGTGGGGAGCAGAGCTCGTGATGGTGCTTTCATAGCATCATAGAATGGCTTGGGTTGGAAAGGACCTCAGCCTCCTCCAGCGCCAACCCCTGCCAGGGCAGGGACCCCTTCCACTGGAGCAGCTTGCTCCAAGCCCCTGTGTCCAACCTGGCCTTGAGCACTGCCAGGGATGGGGCAGCCACAGCTTCTCTGGGCACCCTGTGCCAGCGCCTCAGCACCCTCACAGGGAAGAGCTTCTGCCTTAGATCTAACCTGAACTTCCCGTTTCAGTTTGACCCCATCCCTGCTCCTCCTTCCCCGCAGCATCTACACCCTGCTGAGGATCATCAACGTGGAGAAGCGCCGGGACACGGCGCGGGGGAACCGGTACCTGCTGGAGCTGGAGCTGGCGGAGCGCGGGCAGCGCACGGTGCGCCTCTCCGAGTACGTCTACGTCCTCCTGCACCAGGACAAGCGGGACGCCAGCGCCGAGGCCAACCCTGAGGGGCTGGCACTGGGGGCCACCGAGCCCCCACCGAGCACCTGGAGCATCCTCTATGGAAAACCCGTCCTGTGCCGGCCCCTGCGGCTCAGCTGGAAGCAGGACGTGATGGTGCACTTTGTGGTACCCGGTAGGTGAGGGCAGGATGCGTCTCTTGGGTCTCTGCTGCTCCCCCTGCCCTCAGCATCCTCTAGGAGGGCAACCCCTCTGCTTCCCGGTTGCATCTCCAGGCTGGCCCAAAGAGGAGGTTATGGCTTCCAATGGGGTGCTGAGGTTATCGCTTCCCATCAGAAGGGGTGTTGGTTTGGTTGGGCAATGGGGTGCTCTTGGGACCCCCATGGTGTGCCTAAGGGCTGTTTGTGGCCATGTCTTGCAGTGAAGAACCAAGCCCGCTGGGTCCAGCAGTTCATCTCGGACATGGCCCATCTGTACGGGGCCACAAAGGACCCCAACTTCAACGTCATCCTGGTGGACTTTGACAGCGAGGACATGGACGTGGAGAAGGCGCTGCAGGACGCGCATCTGCCCCGGTACCCACCACGGGCCCCACGTCCCCCTGTGCTCCCCCAGGGTGCCAATGGGGGTTTGGAGGCTTCCTGTGGTGGGACATAGCTCACTCAACCTGCTTCTCCTCCCCGCCCCAGCACGGGGCTGTCCCCTGCCCCCTTCCTCCTCTTCTTGGGGGGTTAAATTTGCTTTCCATGAGGAGTCAGGGGTGCAGAAACCTCCTCTGCCTCCCTGCGGGGACCCTTGGCATCAGTTGTAGGCTCTCAGGAAGGGCCCTGTCCCCCTCTTGGCTGAGTCCCTTTGGTCACCAGCACTGACACCCCTGTCCTGTGCTCAGGTACCAGTACCTGCGGCGCACGGGGAACTTTGAGCGCTCGGCCGGGCTGCAGGCTGGCGTGGACACGGTCGAGGTGAGCGGGGCAGAGGATTCAACCCTGACCGTGGCTTCCCTCCGGGAGCTGTTTCACCCTGCTCCTGCTGCTCCTGTCCGTCCCCTCCGCAGGACGGGCACAGCATCGTGTTCCTCTGCGACCTGCACATCCACTTCCCCTCCAACATCCTGGACAGCATCCGGAAGCACTGCGTGGAGGGGAAGCTGGCCTACGCGCCCATCGTCATGCGCCTGAGCTGCGGCAGCTCCCCCCGGGAGCCCAATGGTGAGCGGGGACCCCTGGGCCACCCCACTTTCCCCCTGGAGGGTGTGTTGGGTTACCTTTGGCTCCGTGTGCTTGTTCTGCTCTGCGGTGATGGGATTTGAGCCCCAAACCAGGCTGTCCCACGGTGCACACTGGGGGAGGTGGCAGTGATGGGAAAAGGGGTTGGGATGGGGCATTCCTGGGTAGTGGGGGCAGTGCAGAGGTGATGGCCTCGGATCTGGGGGTCCCCGCACCCCTCCCGTCACTGCTGTCCCCATCCAGGCTACTGGGAGGTGAACGGCTTCGGCCTCTTCGGCATCTACAAGTCGGACTTTGACCGTGTGGGGGGGATGAACACGGAGGAGTTCAGAGACCGCTGGGGCGGGGAGGACTGGGAGCTCCTGGACAGGTGAGACTGGGGGGGGGGGGGGGTCCCAGCAGCCCGGACCCTGGGGGGGGCTGGAGATGGGGGCACATCCCATGGGAACCCGCGGTCCCTTCCCTCCAGTGGGGCAGCACCAGCCTGGGGGGATGCTGCCTCCATCCCTGCCCCGCTGAGCGCTGCCTGTGCCCGCCGCAGGGTCCTGCAGAGCGGGCTGGAGGTGGAGCGCTTGCGGCTCAGGAACTTTTACCATTACCACCACTCCAAGCGCGGGATGTGGAACGCCCGCAGCAAGAAGGCGCCCAAGGACTAGAGCCGGGCCCGGAGCCGCCGCCGCCCCGCTGCCCGCCCTGGGGGTGATGGGCGCCCGCTCGTCCCCAGCCCGGCCGCTGCCGGTGCCCGCTGCGCGCCGCGGGTGTCCCGGGGAGGGGGGAGCGGGGAGGTCTTTGCAAGGGTCTCAGTTCGTAGGCGGAACCGAAGTTATTAACCGGGACCGGCTGTGGGAGGGAGGGAGGGAGCCGCGGCTCATCCCGGCGCCGGGGATGCTGGAGGTGGGAGGTGGTACCCGGACCCACAGCCGGGGATGCTGGAGGTGGGAGGCGGTACCCGAACCCACAGCCGGGGATGCTGGAGGTGGGAGGTGGTACCCGGACCCGCAGCCGGGGATGCTGGAGGTGGGAGGTGGTGCCCGGACCCACAGCCGGGGATGCTGGAGGTGGGAGGTGGTACCCGGACCCACAGCCGGGGATGCTGGAGGTGGGAGGTGATACCCGGACCCGCAGCCGGGGATGCTGGAGGTGGGAGGTGGTGCCCGGACCCACAGCCGGGGATGCTGGAGGTGGGAGGTGGTACCCGGACCCGCAGCCGGGGATGCTGGAGGTGGGAGGTGGTACCCGGACCCACAGCCGGGGATGCTGGAGGTGGTACCCGAACCTGCAGCCGGTGCTCGCCCTTCCCTGGGTCACCCCCAAACACCCAGCACGGTGTCAGGCTGCACACTGCGGGGCTGCAGTACCCACAGGAGGGGGATTTGGGTCCCTGGGGCTCCCCAAACCCTCCCCTCCTCGTGTGGAGCCGCCGTGGAGGGGAGAAGGGGTTTGGCTCTGCCCTGTGGCCGTAGGGATGGGGGGCAAAGCCCCTTGGCATGAGGGGCTGGCGCTGCTTGCACCCAGGGGCTGGGCTGGGGGGGGAAAGGGCAGAGCCCAAAGCAGGTACATGAGCAGGGGAGAGCAAATGCTGTTTCCAAGCTAATTTCTGTGAAATTATGAGGTAGGAAGCTGTTTTCAGGAAGTTTTGTCTGGTTTGGGGTTGTTTTTTTATTTTTAAATAAAATCATTGTCTTGGCCGGGATTTCCTTCCTCTCCATCACCCTCGGCCCCTGTCCCCTCGCTGCGGTGGGTGGGTGGGGGGCTGTGCAGGCTGGGAGCACGCTTTCGGATGCAGGAGAGGGATTCTCCATCAGGGACTGTAGCGATAGGACAAGGGGTGATGGGTTCAGACTGAAACGGGCAGCTCAGGTTGGGTGTAAGGCAGAAGCTCTTCCCTGTGAGGGTGCTGAGGCGCTGGCACAGGGTGCCCAGGGAAGCTGTGGCTGCCCCATCCCTGGCAGTGCTCAAGGCCAGGCTGGACACAGGGGCTTGGAGCAAGCTGCTCCAGTGGAAGGGGTTGGGGTTGGAGCTTTAAGGTCCTTTGCGCCCAAACCCGGCTGTGGGTCTAGGGTACGATCCTGTGCCCCTCGCAGTCCCCGCTGCTGTTCACAGGCAGCACCCAGGAGGGCTCAGGGCATCCTCCAGGAGCGCGGAGCTTGCGTGGGGTCAGTGGGGGGGGGGTCCAAGGCTCCCTTTGCACGGGTGGGATGGGGCAGGGGCGGGGGGGGGCACGGGGGGGGACCGGGGCTCGCTGAGGGCCCCCTTTGCGGTGCCGTGGGGAGGAGGCGGCAGCGCCGCGCTGGTGGTGCCCGGCGCACGCCCGGGCTTGCAGCAGGCTCCGAGCCTCCGCCCCACGCCTCGGCCCCACCCAGGCAGCTGCGTGCGCCCCACACATTGCATGGGGGGCTCGGGGTGCCCCGGGGGGGGGGAGCCGTGAGCTGCCCCGCTTGCTGCCGTGCGTGGATGGGAGGTACCTGCCCCGTCTGCTGGAGCGCCTGTTCCTGCCATAGACGTGCCTGGCACCACGCAGCGCCTGGGGGCTCCTTCTGCTCCTCAGCTGGGTGTCCCTGGGATGTGACCATTGCGTCCTTGCTGTCCTCCACCGTCACTGGGAGAGCTGAGCCCCGGTCTCCCCCAGCTGCATCCCCAGGGCTCTGAGCATCAGCCGAGCCGTGGGGTGAGGATGGAGGGGGTGGCTCAGCAACCTGTTTGCCATCAAACACTGCGCTTTGAGGGATTTTGTTCCAGATTTGGTACTTGTGGCTGCAGGGAGGGGACAGCCTCGGGGGGCAGCAGATTCTCCTCCCCACACTGCTGGTTTCTGCAGCACTTTGTTGTGGGTCGGGAGCTGCCCGACCTGTGGCCTGCGCCCTGATCCCTAAAGCCGCCTTTCCTTAGGCACAGCTTTTCCAGCAGCTTTCCAGCGGGAAAGCCACCGGCATCAGGGCAGGCACCAGGATCTGCTGCTGGTGATGCTGGGAGGGACTGGTGCCCCCAGCACCATCCCCACTGGGGACACTGGTCCAGCCCCACTGGGGTCTGGTCGGGGCAGCCCAGGGTTTTGGTTCTGTGGCAGTGGTTGAGCTGTGGGGACCATGGGGAGCCCCAGGGGACAGTGGGGTGCGGGCAGGTCCCCAGCGCTGGGTGAGGTGGTGGCCGGTGGCTCACCCCATCCCAAAGGGGATGCTGTGGTGACACTGGGGCTTGTTGAGGATGGTGGAGGCAAACACCAGCCGCAAGCAGCCTTGCTATGGGGCTGCCCTGGCGGTGGGGTGGCTGGAGGGGAGCACAGGAGCTTCCCCACACCTCCAGGCTGAGAACGGGCTGTGACAGCAGTGGCCAGGTCCTGGCATCCTCCTGCCCTGTGCTGGGCTTTGCCGGGGTCACCTCTCCACAGCACTGGGTGCAGTGTGGAGCCTGGCTGGAAGCAATGGCCCCCAAACTGGTTTGGCCCGTTCCAAACGCTCCCTCTCTGCTTATCTGGCTTCAAAGGGCTCCTACTGCATCCCACGCACACAAACATCTCCCTGTGATCCCCCCGGGGAGCCCCCTGCATCCCAAAATCTGCCCCCCCCCCAGCTTTGCCTCCCCTCCATCTCCTTTGGGCAGCCCCAAACCCCTCCTGTTGTACCCATGGGTACCCCATAGCTCGAGGGGGTGAGGTGGGAAGGACACGTCCCACGGCCACGGCAGTGGGTTCTAACGGTGACTGTTTGGAACGTTACAAAGCCGGATGCGATGTGGCTCCAGGGATGGGGCCGTGGGACCCCGGGGCACCCCGCAGCCCCCCGGCCGTGCCGGGGCTCACAGTGGAGCCGCAGCAGCCCCAGGAGCTCACACTTGGCTGCGAGGGGAGCGGGTTTGGAGGCTCATGCAAAACACCCGCATGTGAAGAGCAGACTGGTTGGGTAGGTCCCGGGGCGGGCCCGCGCTCAGCCCCACGCCCGCTGCCCCGGCCCCACTGCAGACGGCATCGCCCACCCTGCACCGGCACCCGCGGTAGCACCCAGGGGTGCCGCTGCCGCCCGGGACGATGCTGCAGGGCAACGGCGCTCCGGGGCCACCCAGCAAGGTACGTGCGGGCCGGTGCCCAGCGCGGCTCCCTCGGACACCGGTGCCCCCAGTTCCCCGGATGGGCAGGGCCGGGACCCCCGCTCCGCTCCGCTCTGCCCGGAGGCTTTGCCCCTGCTCTCCTCCTGCCTCCGTTTCCCCCGCGCCCGTCCGCGGCGGCGCCTCCCTGCCCGAAGCGGCACCGGGGACCCGGGTGTGGGACGGGTGGCACCGGCGTGCGGGTGCCCGGGGATGAGGCGCACCCAGGGCCCGGGGTGGCCCCGGGGATGTGGCTCTGTCACCTGCAAAGGGAGGGGTAGGGGAGCCTCCAGGCTTGGGGACCAGTGACCGCTTTAGGGATCCCCAGCCCGAGGTAATTTCACCCTGTGTCACCCCCACTGTGGGTGGGTCCCCTCGGGAACCCCCGCTTTTTCCTTCAAATGTGAGACTTTCTGTGCCGATTTGCTACTTCTGAAGCATCCCAGCGCATTCCTGCTCCCATCCGATGCTTTGCTCTATTACCAAACCGCTTTACAAGGCGAGCGCTGCCTCAGCCCCCTCATAACCCCCATTCCCAGCAGCAGCAGCAGGGCAGTGTCACACCGGTGGGATGGGGGCTCGGAAGGGAGGCGGATCCTGGGGGAATGGGGCTGCCAGCGGGCTCAGGGCCACCCCGGCCCCGCTTTGTCCCCGGGGCTGGAGGGGCTCCGGGCCGCCCCCGAGCCCCCCGGGGCTGGCAGGGGCTGGGCGGGCAGGCAGCGGCTTGCAGGGAGCGATCCGCCCTCCCCGCCTGCTCCCGGGGGGATCCCGTGATTCAGCCGGAGCGTTGGGAGCGTCCCGCTGAGCTCTGCCAAGCGCGGGCACCCGCCGACGCTCCCGTGGGGAGGGAAAAGGGGGGGGGGCCTTGGGGTGATCCCTGTACCCACAACGGGTCCGGTGGGACCCATCAGTGGTGGTGTCACCCCACTGGCCCCTGGGCACCACGCGATGGTGGCACCGGGGTCTGCGGGGTTTGGGGAGGGAAGCAAAGCGGGGTCCATCACCCCGAAACAAAGCCGGGTCGGGCACAGGGGCTCGGAGCAAGCGGCTCCAGTGGAAGCGGTCCCTGCCCGTGCCGTTGGAGCTGGAGGTGCTTTCAGGTCCCTCCAACCCCAACGTGACTCTGATTGCAAACCGCGCACCGCAGCTCCCGCCTCCCCACCCCGGCACCCGCCGCTGCTCCTGCTGACGGCGGCACATTCCTTAGGGCCAGCCGCCCTCCTCACCCTCCCAGCGGAGCTCAGCACCGCCCCGCCGCTGTCACTGCCCCGCCGCAAGCCGGGCCCGGAACGCTGGGGCCGGGCGGGTTCGGGCGCTGACGCCAGGAGCTGAGCCGCGGCCGCGGTGCCACGCTCGGCTTCAAAGAGGCAGCGCCAGCTCCTGAGCCCGGGCTCTGCGCTGGGGCCAACAGCAGGGGCAGAGCCCCAGGGCCGCGCATGGCAGAGAACGGGCGCAGCTCGGTTCAGGAGTGAGCGGCTCAAGAGGGGCTCAGCGGCTGTCGGGGGCGATGGGCGCTGGTGCCGTGGGGGTCCCGGGAGCTGCTCACGGCACTGGGGGGGGTTCGAGGTGTCCCTGGAGGCCGAGGCGGGTGGGGTGAGGTTAATGAGTACCTGTGGTGGCAGCGGCTGAGTCACCGCGTTCGGTTCCGCCGGCGCTGAGCCGCCCCTTCTCGCTTCTGCAGTCATTGGTAGCGCGGTGCTTTAATTCCCGGCTGATTTGAAAAGCAAAGCAGGGAGGGCCCGGCCCGTAATTACCGCCAATGAGCCCCTGCTCGGCCCTATGGAGGGCCAGCCCCCCCCGCCCCGCCGAAGGGGTTTGCTGGTGGGGGGCAGCCCCGGGACTGGGGTCAGTGGGGGCTCTCCTAGGGGGTGGCTCGGGACCTGGGGCTCTCTGGGGAGGCTGCCTGGGGCTCGCTGGTGGGGCCAGGGGGGGCCCAGGGCTCTCCTGGGAGGTTACCTGGAGCCCTGGGTTCATTGGAAGGATGTTGTGGCTCTCTAGGGGTCAACAGGGAGATTACCTGGGATCCCGGGGCAGGGGGGAGCCATGTGCGGTCTGGGGATTGCCAGAGGGGCAATCTGGGGGCCTGGGGTTCTCTGTAGTGTCCCCGTGTAGCTCTGGGGCTCTCCTGTGAGCTCTTCTAGGGGCCTTGAGCTCACAGGAGGCACAAAGGGGGTCTCTGAGGGGTCACTGGTGGGGCTCTTTGGGGTCTGGTGGGTCTGGCTCTCACCGCTGCAGCATAACCCCCCCAGACCCCCCGAGGGCAGCCTGCTCCCTCGAGCCCGTGTCCCCGAGAGGTCACCGCGGGTGCTGGCACCGGTGTCACCGGTGTCACCGGTGCTGGTGTCACTGGCGCTGATGTCACCGGTGTCACTGGTGCTGATGTCACCGGTGTCACCGGTGCTGGCGGCGCTGGGGCCGGGTGCGTTCCCTCCCTCCCGGGCGGGGCGGCGCGGGGCAGGGCGGGCCGGGCTGAGGGAGCCGCCGCCGCTCACCTGCACAGGGCGGCCGCTCGCCTCGGCCTCCGCACCCCCGCCGCCGCCGCCGCCATGCAGGAGACCAACGCGTTCCTGCTCTCGGCCCTGCAGCCCGAGGCCGGGGTGTGCTCGCTGGCGCTGCCGTCGGACCGGCAGCTGGACGGCAGGAGCCGGGAGACGGCCGAGGCCCAGCGGCTGCGCAGCGCCCGCGTGCAGGAGCAGGTCCGCATCCGCATGATGCTGAGGGGCCCCGCGCCCGACCACGGCGACGGCACCAGAGGTGGGAGAACCCCCCCGTGTCCCGTCCCCCCCATCCGGGCACACGCGTCCGGTCGCGCGTCGGGAGCCCATCGGCCAACCCCGGCCTTGGGTTCACACCTCGGAGCGGGGTTTTGGGGGTGCCCCCACCCGGATGAGCCCCCACCGCACCCCCGGCACTGGGGAAGGGGCTGCACGGCCCCACTGCGGGCCCCACTCAGGGGTCGTGCCCCAGCTTCCCCCCTGCCCCGGGGAGGGTTTGCACTGGGGGGGTCCCGCGCCCCGCTTGGGTCGGGGGGGGGGGGGGTTCTGCTTGTCCCGGCAGCTCCCTGCCCGTCCCCGCCAGCCTTTGAGCTGCGCCTCTGGCCGGGCTCCAAGCTCCTCCATTAACGTCTGCTCCCGGCCTCCGCCCTGCGCTGGGCCCGCACCGGTGCTGGGGTTCACCGGGCCCCGGTCCGCGGTGCTGGGGGCCTCGGTGGTGGGGGGAGACGTGAGACCCCTCTCGGCACCCCCAGGGCTGCCCCGTGGCGGCTGTGAGTCACGGTCCCATCCCTGCCGGCGCTGGCAATGGCCCCGTGCCCGCCAGCGGCCCTGCGGCGGTGGTGAAGGGTGCGGTGGGGCTGGTCCCGGCTGGGATCCCGTCCCCGTGGTGGGATCCCGTCCCATGGTGTGACCCCATCCCCATGGTGTGACCCCATCCCCATGGTGTGACCCCATCCCACAGTGGGATCCCGTCCCCAGGGTGGCGGAGCCGGGACTGGCTTTGAGGGTGCCTGGGTTGTTGATCCGGCTACGGCTGAGCCGCCATGTCCCCGCCAAGGTGGCAATTACTCCCTTTGCCGTTGGGGCAGGATGAAAGGCAGGAGGCTGGCACTGCCCCTGGTCAGCAGGCAGGCAAAGGCAGTGTCCTCCTGCTCCCTTATCCCCTATGGCTCCCGACGCAGGTCCCTCTGGGATGAGTTGTGGGATCTCTGGTCCCCAGGACCAACCCTGTGGCTGATCCCCCCCATCTCCATCCCATAGGCAGTCAGTATGGCACAGCCCTGCGCTCCTCCTTCAGCTCCCGCTCGCAGAGCAATGGTGTGGACCCCAAAGCCTCGGTATGTACCGGGGGGTTCATCCCCTCACGCTGCCCATCCCTGCGGCAGCTGGGAACGCCAGAGAGGCCCAGCCTGGCTGTGGTTTTGGCTGTGCCAGGGG
The DNA here is from genome assembly GCF_033783945.1 of Neopsephotus bourkii. Lineage (NCBI taxonomy): Eukaryota > Metazoa > Chordata > Aves > Psittaciformes > Psittacidae > Neopsephotus > Neopsephotus bourkii. Next base: position 105,814 of record NW_026901188.1, read on the forward strand.
AGACTCTGGGCTCCGTGCTCCCCTCTCCCGGTGGTGGGGATGGAGGGGCAGGCTCAGGGCTCCCTTAACCCCCTGCTCGCCGCCGCAGCTCTATCAGCCGCTGACCAAGAAGGACTTCGGCACGCTGAAGGGCAGCGCCTGGTCCTCGCGCTCGGCCGTGGACCTCACCCCGCACAAGCGGATGGCGACCGTCAGCAACGGGGGCCTGGCCAAGGGCCGCGGCTACGGCTACGCCATGTCCCAGGCGGGCACCGGCTCCCCGCGGCCCAGCTCCTTCCACGAGCGCAGCTACCGCGCACGGCAGAACCTGGACACGCTGTCCCTGCGCTCGCTGCGCCTGGCCGAGGGGCCGCTGCCGCCCCACGCCGTGGCTGACGACCGCTACAGCGTCCTCTCGGAGCAGCTGGACTCCGTGGGCCACCGCCCGCTGTACCGGGGCCAGGGCAGCGGCGGCTTCAGCCGCTCCTACACCTTCGAGCGGCAGCTGAGCGGCGGCTCCACCGCCAAGGCGGCCTCGGAGTGGCTGGAGGGCAGCGAGGTGCCGCAGAGCCGCACCATCCGCGCCCCCGCCATGCGCACGCTGCAGCGCTTCCAGAGCAACAACCGCTCCCGGCTCAGCACCGGCTCCTTCGGCAGCATCCCCGCGGGCCCGCAGCCGGGGGGCGGCTCCTACCTGGGGCTGGTGGAGCACAGCTCCCGCGCCCCCTCCGTGCGCAGCCTGGCCGAGTCCAGCCACCACCTGCAGGATCAGCGCGGGATGGAGATGTACAACGGGCACGGCACCCTGCTCAGCCACCAGTCGGGGGGGTGAGTGACAGCGGGGGTGCCCTCCTTGTCCCCACCGAGGCTGGGCGAGGGCAAACCCTTCTGTCTATTGCCTGGTGCTGCCTTGCCGCGAGGGATGCGGGAGAAGGGGTGAGATGGAGGTAAATGCCCCATCCCTGGCAGTGCTGGAGGCCAGGTTGGACACAGGGGCTTGGAGCAAGCTGCTCCAGTGGAAGCGGTTGGAGCTGGAGGAGCCTTAAGGTCCCTTCCAACCCAAAGCATTCTGTGATTCTATGGTGGGAATAAGTTGACCCCATAGTGATGGAGCATGGCACGGGCTGTCCCCAAGCATGTCCTTTGTGTGGGTTTAGCTTCTCTCAGACACATGCTGAGACACCAAGGTAGGAAGATGCTCACTAAGCTGGGTCTGGAGTCTCATGCCCAAGAGCGTGGTGGATTGATGGGTCTCCTCCGAGGTGCAGGTGTGGAGGACCCTTGTGGTTTGCTCTGCTGGGCTCTCCTCACCTGCCCATGGTTCCAGGTTTGATGACATCGACCTGCCCTCGGCAGTGAAGTACCTGATAGCCACGGACCCCAACCTGCAGGTGCTGGGCGCTGCCTACCTCCAGCACAAGTGCTACAGCGACAGCAACGCCAAGAAGCAGGTGAGCACCGGGGGGCAGGACAAGGGGGTGCCCCGGCCCCTTTGCATGGTGCAGGACCCAAGGGAGCCCCATCCCCTGCTGTCCCCTGCAGGCCCGCAGCCTCCAGGCCATGCCCAAGCTGGTGAAGCTGTTCAACAGCCCCAACCAGGAGGTGCAGCGCCACGCCACGGGCGCCATGCGCAACCTCATCTACGACAACGCCGAGAACAAGCTGGCGCTGGTGGAGGAGAACGGCATCTACGAGCTGATGCGGACGCTGCGGGAGCCCGACGATGAGCTGCGCAAGAACGTCACAGGTTGGGGAGCACGGCAGGGGCTCCTCCGGGGGGTGGCACCCATCCCATAGGGATGCTGGGGGTGACAGCTTCGTGCCATCGTTACCCACCCTGTCCCGTGGTGGCTCCTGCCTGGGGGTGTTGATGTGAGCCCCCCGCGGTGGATGCGCTCCCGTCATGAGGATCCCTCTCTGCGCAGGGATCCTCTGGAACCTCTCCTCCAGTGACAACCTGAAGGACCGCCTGGCCCGGGACACACTGGAGCAGCTCACGGACCTGGTGCTGGTCCCGCTCTCGGGGCTGGGGGGCTCGGGTGTCATCCAGCAGAACCCCTCGGAGGCCGAGATCTTCTACAACTCCACCGGCTTCCTCAGGTACCTGCTGGGGCGGCTCCGGTCCTCGCACCGTGGGGACAGGTTTGGGTGGAGCAGGAGGCACCACGCATGCTGGGCACGTAGGGAGCAAGGCCTCCAGGGCCCCTTCCTGGGTCCCCATCCCTTGCAGCACTCGTGCATCAAGGCAAAGCCTGCTCAGCCCCATGGGACAGGTATCAGCTGCCCTCCCCACGGTGGTCCTAGGGGCACAAAGGGGTGGCCATGGGGGACCCCCTTCTTGCTGTGATGAGCCCATGTTCCCCATGCAGGAACCTCAGCTCTGCCAGCCAGCAGACCCGGCAGAAGATGCGTGAGTGCCATGGGCTGGTGGATTCCATGATCCATTACGTGAACAGCTCCCTGGAAGTGGGCAAGTCAGAGGACAAGGTGAGCCCCAGGAGCTGGGCGCTGGGAGGCTTTGGGTGCCTTCAGATGTGGTGCTGCTCCCCGTCTCCTTGCAGCCTGGCCATCACGGTGCAAAGGCCCATCTTGATGGGATGGTGGGAAAACCAGCCCGGCTCCATCTGGGCTTACTGGGCAGCGCTGGTGTCATTGGTGTGACTCTGATGGAGCCCCACGGGGATGTGCCATTAGAGATGCCCCGTCAGGTGGCACAAGGACTCACACCCCCGTGTCCCATCTCCCCCACCCAGAGCGTGGAGAACGCGGTCTGCGTCCTGCGCAACCTCTCCTACCGCCTGTACGACGAGATGCCCCCGTCCTCGCTGCAGCGCCTGGAGGGCCACCGGCGGAACACCAGCAGCACGGTGACGGGGGAGCTGGTGGGCTGCTTCAGCCCCCAGAGCAAGAAGGCGCGAGAGGTCAGCGCCGGGGGGGTGGTGGGACCGTGTCCCGGGGCTGGGGTGGCAGCGGGATGCGGGCGGCAGCGCGGTGATGCTGGGTGGAGGTGGATGCGGCCGCAGCGCGGCGATGCTGGGTGGAGGTGGATGTGGCCGCAGCGCGGTGATGCTGGGCAGGGGTGGATGCGGGGCGGAGGTGGACGCGGGGCGGAGGTGGATGCGGGCGGAGGTGGACGCCGGCCTCGGTCCAGGGCTGGGACACGCAGATGAGCTCAGCGCCGGTGATTCAGGAGCGTGGTGTGAATCAGGGCGCTGAGCCCCTGCTCCGCCGTGCCACGGGTGTGACAGAGCCAGCACGGGCTGCCCAATGCCTGAGGCTGGGCACGGGGGGAGAGGGGAGAGCAGCAGCAGCGAGGGGTGCATCCCGGCGGCTCCAACAGCACCCTCCCCGCAGCACTACCTGAATGCGGACATCGTCACCTTCACGGAGGTCTCCAAGGACCCCAAGGGCATGGAGTGGCTCTGGAACCCGCAGATCGTGGGCATCTACAACCGGCTGCTGCAGCGCTGCGAGCTCAACAAGCACACCACGGAGGCGGCCTCGGGCGCGCTGCAGAACATCACCGCTGGGGACCGCAGGGTGAGGGCGCGGGGGGAACGGCCCCGGGGGATGCCACGCCTGGCCTGAGTGTCCCCGTCACCGCACCAGTCACAGGGCTGGGGTGCACCTTCATGTGGGCTGGTACCGGTCTTTCCTGGGTGGGGAACGTGTCCATCGCACCACTCACCACCCAGGCATGGTAACCCGACCTGGCCCTGTTGAGCAAGAGGAGGAGGAGGAGGAGGAGGGGGCAATGGGAGTCCCGCTGGGTCCCGTTGGCGTCTCTGAGCAGTGTGTGCCCCGCAGTGGGCGGGCGTGCTGAGCCGCCTGGCCCTGGAGCAGGAGCGCATCCTGAACCCGGTCCTGGACCGCGTCCGCACCGCCGACCACCACCAGCTGCGCTCCCTGACCGGGCTCATCCGCAACCTGTCCCGCCACGCCCGCAACAAGGACGAGATGTGTGAGTGTGGGGAGGAGCCCGGCGCCCGCCCTTCGCCCTCTTCCTCCTCGCTCTGTCCTCCAGTTACCTCCAGCCCCGTCCCAGCACCCTCCTGCCCGCTGCATCCCTGCTCTCATGCGTGTGGAGGCCGCTCCATCCCCAGCACCAAACACCCTCCATACCCTGTGCTCTGCCTCCAACCCCTCCATCCCGTCGGCTTTGTCCTCATCCCCCAGCTCCAATCCCGGCTGCCCAGGGAGAGGCTTGAAGCATCCCTGGTGCTGGTCCCTCCGTCCCCTCCCTGCACCCCGAGGCTGCCGCGTGTCCCCGGTGCAGCCGCCGGCCCTGACGCACTGCCCTTGCCGCAGCCACCAAGGTGGTCAGCCACTTGATCGAGAAGCTGCCGGGCAGCGTCGGGGACAAGGCTCCTCCGGCCGATGTCATCGTGAACATCATCGCCGTGCTCAACAACCTGGTGGTGGAGAGCCCCATGGCCGCCCGCGACATCGTCTACTTCGATGGCCTCAGGAAGCTCTTCTACATCAAGAAGAGAAGGGACAGGTGGGGGCTCCTCTCTGCTCTGCTCAGGCCCTGCTCTGCCCCTGCTCCCCTGGTCCCTTCCCAAGGCTTGGTGTTGGGATGCCCCAGAGCAGCTCAGAGTGGCCTCATGGCCTCCTTCAACCCCTTGGCCGCATCCTCTGGACCCCCCCCATGGGCTGGGATGCAGCCACCTTCTCACATCTGGGTGCTCCTCACCACTCACTGCTTGCCTCCCTGTACTCTGCTGGGCTCCAGCCTTTATTCTTCTGCCCCTTCTCACCAGTGTTGAGTCTTCATCCCCTAGGGCCCTCCTGGGGTGGGATCCTTGGGGTGATGGGCACTACCCTGTGTGCACTGGTACCCAAAGCTCATTGCACCCTGTCCCTGGCCAGCTCGGACAACGAGAAGTCCTCCCGAGCAGCAGCCAGCCTCCTGGGCAACATGTGGCAATACAACAAGCTCCACCGGGACTTCAAGATGGTGCGTACCAGCCCCGGTGTCCCATCCCACTGGTGGGATCCTGAGGGAGTCAAGGCCGTGGGCTTCACCCTGAAAAGCCACAACCCAAAGACTTGGAACAGTCTCACAGTGCCCAAAGGGGCTGTGGGAAACCTGGAGAGGGGCTTGGGACAAGGGCCTGTAGGGACAGGGCAAGGGGAATGGCTTGAACCTGCCCGAGGGGAGACTGAGCTGAGCTCTTAGGCAGAAGCTCTTCCCTGTGAGGGTGCTGAGGCGCTGGCACAGGGTGCCCAGAGAAGCTGTGGCTGCCCCATCCCTGGCAGTGCTCAAGGCCAGGTTGGACACAGGGGCTTGGAGCAAGCTGCTCCAGTGGAAGGGGTCCCTGCTCGTGCAGGGGTTGAAGCTGGATGGGCTTTAAGGTCCCTTCCACCCCAAAGTGCTCTGGGGTTCTGTAATACGTGAAATGCTTTCAGGTGCACAACGGGCCCCAGCTCCGTGTTTCCCCCTCCTGAAGGGGGGGCTGTCCCCAGAGCATCCTCCCCGTGGTGGTACCTGCCCTGATGGGGTTGATGCCGTGGCACAGCAGCTCCGTGCACATGCTCCCGGCCCCATCGAGGTGCGGGCAGGGTGCCCTGGGCAGGGGGTGACCGTGTCCGTGTGTCCTTGCAGAAGGGGTACCGGAAGGAGGACTTCCTCGGCCTGTGAGGACACCGGGACCGCGCTGCCCTCGGCTGCCTCCTCGGCTGCTCCCCACCGGACCCCGCTCCATAGCGTAGACCCCACCGCATCCCCCGTGCCCGCACCGGGTCCCTTCCCCGCATGGGGACGTTCGTCCTCGCTCCTGCCCAGCCCTAACCCCAGCCCCTGCTTTGGGCCCTGCTGCGGGGCCCCGCTGGGAGCACAGTTAGCGAGGGGCTGCCCCATGGCTCCCAGGGCTGCTCAGACCTGGGGTCCCTACAGGCTCCGGGGGGGGGCTGGCTGCACAGCAGAGCTTGGCTCATGGCTCAGTGGGAGCTGGAGGCTTTGGGGAGCTCCTGCAGGGAGGTGGGGAGGGGGCTTTCAGGACCTTCCATTCCCAAGTCACCGTGCTGCAGGGGCTGCTGTGGGGCGCGCTATGGGGTGCGCTATGGGGTGCACAGGCTCTGCCCTGGCTGGGGGGGGACGGGGCTTTGCGTGGCTCAAAGGATGCTCAGGGAGGCCTGAGCCGGCTTCCCAGGTGTTGGGGGGTGCATTGGTGGCTGTAAGGAGCTGGGAAGCTCTGTTGGTGTGATGGGGTGCCAAGTCCCCCCTTTGCAGGGATGGGCTGGGGAGTGACTGAGGCTGCCCATGCCCTCTGCCAGGAGCCCCATAGGGACTGGCTGCTCCTCGGTGGCTGCTCTGGGCTGGGCCTGGCCCGTGCTGCATGAGCAGGATTTGGGTAGGGCCAGGTCGTGTTTGCTGGGTGGCATCTCCCTGCGGGGTGGGGAGATGCTCTGGGTGCCCTGGGTGCTCTCTGGGTGTGCTGGGTGCTCTCTGGGTGCCCTGGGTGTGCTGGGTGCCCTGTGGGTGCTGTGGGTGCCTGGCATAGGCAGGGGGGTGCCAGGTCAAAGCTCTCCCTGTCAGGGGTGTGGGTGCCTGTGGGGTGGCTTCGCTCTGTCTGTGGGTGTGGGGCTGGGGGGACCCTGCTGTGCTTGGGGTGCTGTGGCCCCCCTTTGGGACACCAGGTAGAGAGGGGAGGCTGGGGGGAGCGGGTGGCACAGCCGGCGTTGGTGTCACCCATCTGTGCGTGGCACCCACATGGCCCAGGCCGGGTGTCTCAGTGCCTTTGTCCTCCCCATTCTCATGTACAAACACCCTGAGCCCTGCGTGTCCCCAAATAAAGCCTTGAACGCTGCCCATTGCTGTGCCCCCCCCCCCGATGTAAGCCCCACTGCCCATGGGGTGCTGCTGTGGGTTGGTACAATGGGGACAGGACGTGGCTCAGGAATGGGACCAGCACCACCGGCCATGGTGGGGCCAGACCCACTGCTGGCACCCGCATCCCTCAGGTGGATGGGACCCACTCTGTGCAGCAGCGTTTTATTGCCATGGGTTTTTCCATGGGAGAGAGGGTGCCACGGCCACCCTCATCAGACCGTTCCCTTGGGACTGGAGCATGTTTCCTCTCAGAGCATCCCCATCCCAGTGCTGGTCCAGCAGGCAGAACCCCCCCCCGCTGCACACGGTGAAGGAGGGGGCCCCAGCTCCCAAAGGCGCCCAGGCACCACGGGCTGCGGAGCCCCTTGGTGATGGTTTCCCACCGTGGACAAGGATCCTTTGCCTGCTGTGACCGTGGCTGCGGTGCCTGGCAGAGCCCGGGCTGCCCCCGCCGCGCTGGGTCCGTGCAGCTCAGATGTCCTCCTCCGTCACCAGGCAGTAGAAATCCGTGCGGGCGCCGTAGTTGCGGGAGCCCAGGTCCGAGACGTCGATCTCTGCTCTCTGCCCATCCCGGAGCTGCGCCTGCCCCGTGCCAGCGGCAGGCACCGGCGCGGCCAGGCGGGGAGGGGGGGGGCTCCTGAGCACGCACTCCCGGAGGCCTGGAGATGGGGGGAGAGGGGTTCGGGTGGGGAGGGGGCTGAGCCTCTCGGGAGGGTGAAGCAAAGCCCAAAGGGGACCTGCAGCGCACGTCTGCCCCCCCCCGGGCGATCCAGGGGACAAGGGCTGTACCCAGGTCCCCATCCGGGTGCAGGTCTTCGCCGCTGTCCAGGTAGCTGCTGTGCAGGATCAGCATGGGGTCCTTGTCCTCCTGCAGCTGGGTCTGCGGGTCCCCCACGGGCCCCTGGAAGGAGACCCTGCGGGGCAGGGCCAGGCACAGCTCCTTCCAGAAGTCGGACGAGGGGGTCTGTGTGGGGCAGGGGGAGATGAGCAGCGCTGGGAGCGCCACGAGCCCAGCCCAGCCCCATGCAGGGCTCTGTGGGGCTCAGCTCGCTCTTCGCAGCACCGGGAGCTGAGCCAAGGCCAGGGCTGTGCTGGTGGAGAAACCGGCCCGACCGGCTGGAACGCTCCCAGCCTGGCCCTGGAATGGCCGGAGCAGCCAGAGGGCAGCTTCACCCCGAGAGCCGAGGCTTTACCCTGGTGCCTTGGCTGGGGCAGACCCCGGGGGGCTCCTGCGCTGGGCGTGGGGACCCAGCAGCAGCTCGGGGCTGGTTTGGTTGGGTTTTCGCTCTCTAACAGCGAGTGCCCCAACCTGCCCTTGAGGAGCAGCAAAGCGCAGGGAGCAGCCCCGGAGCGCTGCGGGGAGGCTGACACAAGCCGGGCTGCTGGGATGGATGGCAGCGGGGGGGCTGCTGGGACCGGTCCTGCTCGGCTCTCACCATGGAGCCCGCTCGCCACAGCAGCAGGGTGACGGCACCGCGGTGCTGCTTGAGCAGGGTGATGGCGGGGTGCTGGATCTCCCGGTACTGGCTCTCGAAGATGATGAAGATGGGTTTCTTGGAAAGCTCCAGCAGCCTCCAGAGCCCTTCCCTGGGAGACAACGCTGTGCCAGAGCCCAGCGCCCGCCGGCTCCTCTGCCCCGGGCGCAGGCAGGACCCGCTCCTACCTGAAGCTGCTGTTGCACCAGTCCTGCTCCAGGTACGCGGCGGAGAGCACCACGATGAGGCGCCGGCACCGGCTCACGTTCATGATGAGGTCGGCCGATGGCTCTGCGGGGACAGGGGGGTCAGGGCCCGGGGTGCTGCCGGGGGCCTGGCCCGGCCCCGCATGGGGCTGCTCCCACCTGCATTGGGCAGGATGGTTTGCTCGTCCAGGAAGAGCTTGTATCCGTAGCGGGTCTCCAGCTGCGGCTTCACGATGAAGTGGACGAACTTGCGGTCATCGGGGGCGGTGGCGTGGGACACGTAGGCATCGTAGAGCTTCCCGTCTGCGGGGGGCACGGAGGCAGGGCATGAGGCTGGGGGGGTCCCCAAGGGGCACCATCCCGGTGCCCTGCCCGGGGGCTCACCGTTGATCTCCAGCTCTCCATAGCGGTTCCGGTACCAGAGGAGCACGTTCAGGCGGCAGTGCACGTAGAGCCCAGCGGCCAGCATGAGGAGCACCAGGACCAGGAGGGCTGCCAGCACCGCGGGTACGTGCCCTGCCACCTCTGCGAGCACAGGAAGGGCACGGTGAGCTGAGGACTGGGGCCGGATGTAGGGGTTTGGGGTAGGGCACCCCCAAGTGCTGCCCTGCAGAGGTAGCAGTGCCCCACCACCCACCTCGATGGTCCCCATGGGGCTGCTGCTCCTGCCCGTGGCAAGTGGGACCTCCGTGGAGGTGTCCTTTTGTCCCATCGTGTCCCTACCTGCTCTCCGCAGGGTGAAGGTGGCCGTGGCATTGCTGACCCAGCAGGCAAACACCCCGAAGTCGCCGTCATGTGTGAGGTTGAGCTGCAGGACGCTGCTGAGGAGCTGCTCCGAGGCATTCGGGGCAAACCTGTGGGGAGATGGGGCCGTAGTGGGTTGGGCTGTGCGGTGACCACCCCGACAGACACAGACACACAGACACACACACAGACACAGACACAGACCCACATACACACAGACACAGACACAGACCCACATACACACAGACACAGACACAGACCCCCAAGGGGTGCTGCTTACCAGGCCGTGTCCTGGCTGCTGCCGTTGCCCAGCCACTGCCCGTCCTTGCTCCAGGCGGGGCTGTGCTGGCAGCGCCCGGTACCCGCCCAGCGCACGGTGCAGTTCAGCGCCACGCGGGCGCCCAGCGCCAGCTCCAGCGTCTCGTTGGTGGCGGGGACCAGGACCTCGGGGGGGAGGCTGCAGGGGTCTGGGGGCACACGGGGGGAGCGGTGCTAACAAAGCCAGGGCAGGGAGCGGGACCCCATGGAGGCTCCCGTCCTGCACCCACCTGCCATGGTGAGCCTGGGCGCCGCGCCGGGAGCTGCCGCATCACCGGCACCTGGAGGGCCCCGCGCCGCCGGCTCTTCCGGGGTCAGAGTCCATCCGGCACCGGGGCCCTGAACGGGTCAGACACGGCCCCGTGAGCGCCGGTGCCTGCGGCCGGGCAGCACAGGGAGAGCCCCGGGGGTCCCCATGGGTGCGGGTCGGGGGCAGCGGGAGCCGGAGCCGGAGCCGTGTCCCGGCCGTGGCTCCTCGGTCACGGTGCCAGCTCCCTGCAGCCCCACAGCCAGGCAGGGGGTTAATGACCAACCAGGACCTTAAAGCGTGGCTTCGGCTCAAGGCAGAGGCCAGGGAGGGGACAGGAGCCACAGCTGTGGTTCAGCCATGGGGCGAGGTGTCCCCATGGGTGTGTTTGGGGGCTCAGTGGGACCCTGTTCATGGCACCAGTGCCCTGCCTTGGCTGCAGTGCTGCTTCAGCCTGTGTGCCCATTGAAACTGCTAACTGAGCAGTGCGGTGCTTTGATTTAATTAAGGCTTATGGGGGACCTCAGAGCAGCTCCAGTGCCTAAAGGGGCTGCAGGAAACCTGGAGAGGGGCTTGGGACAAGGGCCTGTAGGGACAGGCCAAGGGGAATGGCTTGAACCTGCCCGAGGGGAGACTGAGCTGAGCTCTTAGGCAGAAGCTCTTCCCTGTGAGGGTGCTGAGGCGCTGGCACAGGGTGCCCAGAGAAGCTGTGGCTGCCCCATCCCTGGCAGTGCTCAAGGCCAGGTTGGACACAGGGGCTTGGAGCAAGCTGCTCCAGTGGAAGGGGTCCCTGCCCTGGCAGGGGTTGGAGCTGGGTGAGATTTAAGCTCCCTTCAACCCAAACCGTTCTGGGTCTCTAATTTACAGGATCAGGCTCCCCACCCTGTGAGCTCCTGGTGTTGAGCTCAGCGGGTGCAGCTCTCTCCTCGCATCAGGAGGCTCAGCGGGTGCTGCCCTGCGGCCATGCCTGGGGCCGGGCACAGCAACACAAGGTGCAGGCAGGAGCACGAGGACGATGCCCAGGGACCGGGGGAACCGGCCCCCCGCTGGTATCACTCACTCAGCGGCAGCATCGCTGCAGGAGCCCGCGGGAGGGGGCCCAGGGAGGACACGGGTAAATCACAGCAGTGCGATGGGGCACGGCAGCAATGGGGGAAGCAGGGCCCGGCAGTGGGGCCGGGCTCCTCCATCCCTGGACACCTGCAGGAGCACCGGGAGCAGGCACTGGGTGCGCTCTGGGATCGAGGACGTGATGGTGCTGGGGGGCTCTGCAGGACTGTGAACACGTCCCAAGGAGCAGGAGGAGCAGGGACCAACACCCCCCGGCTCTCCTGCCCCACAGCCTCCTCCAGCCCTGTTCCAAACTGGTTCAGGCAGCAGTGGGGCTGGGGAGGCCCTGGGGGAGCTGAATGCTGCTGGCGTGGCCGGGGAAGGGGGTCTGCAGCAGTGCTGTGAACCACGGCTCATTGCTTCCCTCTGGCACAGCAGCGCTGGTGCCAGGCGTGGGGTGAAGCTGGGTCAAGGTCCAAGAGGGACGGTTATAACGTGTTCAGCTTGAGCTGAAGCGGTTCATTCCTGCAGTTCAGCTGGGTTGCACCAGGGATGGAAGAACAGGGGCCAGAGAGGAGCCGGCCCACCCAGTCTTTCCATGGGGAAGGGGGTGGGAGATGCTCCACCAGGGAGCCCAGGGCCTTTCCCTGCCTGGTGGGGATGATCCAGCTCTGCTTGGTGCTGCCTGGCTGGGGCACTTGTAGTCCCAGACTGGTTTGTGTTGGAAGGGACCTTAGAGCTCATCCAGTTCCTTTAGGCACTGGAACACTGACGGGCAGAAGGAAGCCCCAACAAGACGCAGCCTGGCCAGAGAGCTCAAGGACGCCCTGAACACCCATCTGGGGCAAGAAACGTCAATGGGTCCCCAAGGGTGGCCGGTGTCAGGGCTGCGACCGGAGGGAGGAGCGGAGGTTAACGGGCAGCAGCAGGCTCCCAAGGGCTGGGGGCAGCCGGCTCTGCTCCAAGCACAGCAGAGGTCGGCAATGGCTGGGCTGCAGCGTGTCCTCAAAGCACGGCCAAGGGAACACGAGGCAAGGAGCAAGCGGGAGAGGCAAGGGAGCAGCAGGGCTGGTGGGGAGAGGGCAAAGCCCCGCTCTGGGGACGTGGACACGGAAGGGGAAGCAGAGGAGAGGCTCCATTTACCTTCAGTGATCCCGTGCGGGGCCGCAGCTCCTGCCCGCGCTGCCCCCGTGCCGCTCCCTGCTGGCTCCTTTCTCGTTCCTCTCCTTTGGGATCGCTTTATGTGCTCCCCGTGCCAGCCCCTGCCCCGTGCCCCGCGCTGGCCCCAATGGCAGGGCTGCGGCGGGGCTCGGTCCCTCCTCCCCTGCTCCACCTCCGGCTCACCTGAACCTGCGGTGATCGCGGCCCGGCTCGGCTGCAGGGGAGGCGGAAAGAGGGAGCAGGGAGGGGGAAGGAGCGCACCCGGGATCCCGCAGTGCTCCCAGCGAGCTCAGGGGGGTGCTGGGGCAAGAGGGAGCCCGCAGCCGGCACCGCCAGCACCGGTAACACCGGATCTGCAGCCGCGGGTTGTAGCGGAGTGTGCGGGGGTGAAGGCGTCTGACACGGGGAGAGCCGGGGGCAGAGCCGGTGTCTGGGGCTCTGGATTCTGAGCACTGCAAGCTCGGTGCTCTCTGGCTTCATGAGGGTGAGTTACTGATGGAGGGAGGGGGAAAGGCGGGGCCCATGGGGATACTGAGGGCTTCTGCTTCCTTCCTTCTCCTTGGTGGTGTTAAAAGCCTCTTGGACAGGTGAAAGCAGGGCTGGGGCTGCTCTGATCGTGGGGAACTGGAGCCAGCCAAGAGGCCGTGATCACTGGTGATGATAACCGAGATGGGAGCAGCCCTGAGGAGAAGGACTTGGGCTGTTGGGTGAGGAGCAGCTCCCCATGACCTGGCTTCAGTGAGCGCTTGAGCGCAGAGCCCCCCCTGTGCTGCCTGCACCCCCAGAGCGTGAGCGGCAGCTACGGGAGGGGATCCTGCCCCTCTGCTGCGGGAAGGGGCGACCTGAGAGCAGCTCCAGTGCCTAAAGGGGCTGCAGGGAACCTGGAGAGGGGCTTGGGACAAGGGCCTGTAGGGACAGGCCAAGGGGAATGGCTTGAACCTGCCCGAGGGGAGACTGAGCTGAGCTCTTAGGCAGAAGCTCTTCCCTGTGAGGGTGCTGAGGCGCTGGCACAGGGTGCCCAGAGAAGCTGTGGCTGCCCCATCCCTGGCAGTGCTCAAGGCCAGGTTGGACACAGGGGCTTGGAGCAAGCTGCTCCAGTGGAAGGGGTCCCTGCCCTGGCAGGGGTTGGAGCTGGAGGAGCTTTAAGCTCCCTTCCAGCACAGAGCAGGCTGGGGATCTGGGATTCTGTGTTGGGAGCCTTTGCACGCCCCAGACACAGACTGCACGGGCTGCACGGGCTTTGTGCATAGCAACGGCACAACAGCAGCCTCCGCTGGTGAAGGAAACACCAACGTGCCCCACAGCCGTGCCCCCACAGCCGTGCCCCACAGCCGTGCCCCACGGCCGTGCCGCCCCCGTCTCTGGGCCCAGAACAGGGGCTCTTCTCCCCCCGGGAGGCCCCAGATGCAGCGGGAGGAGGCGGCGGGGATGGTTTGGGCTCCCAGCAGCTTCCTCAGCTCCCCCGGAGGCTGCGGTGCGGGAGCAGCCGCGGGAGGGGCCCCTGCGGCCTTCCCCCGCCCTAACGCGGGCCACAGCGGTTCTGCCTCCGCTGTGCACAGGGAAGGGAATGAACGCTCCGGAGCAGCGGTGATTCCGGGAAGGAGGAGCTGGAGCCCGCTCCCACCCGTGCCCTGACTGCCCGGGTCCCATCGCCCATGGCCACTTCCGCCCACCCCGCGCCGCCGCCAATGCGATGGTTGCACGGCAACAGCCCGCCGGAAGCGCGCCCGCGCGGTGCACGCTGGGAGTTGTAGTCCCGCCTCCTCTGAGCGCCCTCTGTGGCTGCAGCCGCGGCACTACCGCTCCCAGCGTGCCCCGCGCCAAGCCAACATGGCGGCGATCTGAGGGGTGTAACGGGGACCGTGGGGCTGGATAACGGCGGTGGTGGGGGCAGTGCGGCTCCGGGGTCCCCCCCATCACCGGGGGGAGGCTTCCGTGCTGGGGTGGAGGCGAGTCTGGATGGGGCCCGCTGCCCTGGTGAAGTGAACGTGTCTATATGCGGGTACAGAGGTGCGGGTTACAGGTAGGTCTGCGGGCCCGTTCACTTGGCAAAACGCCCCCGGTGCCCAGGCCTTGCTGGGGCTTGTGTGGGACATGGGTGCTGTTGGCCTTGTCTGGGGGCAGGGTACTGGGAGCATCCCGTTGGAGCGCTGGTGCTGTGGGAATGGCCCCTTCGTCCGTGCCCCCAGCCAGGAGCCGCCTGCGTGGCCAGGGCCGCTCGGGTGTCCGCAGGTCAGGCTGCAGGAGCGGTGTAAGCGGGTCTGTGGGATCATCACAAGGAGCAAGCCCAAGCCCTGCGGAGGAGAGGGTTTGGCAGCAGAGTGGGAGCTGGTGGGGCCGTGCTTGTCCATGAGAGCTCCTCGTGTGGGTGAGTTACAGTCGAGGAGTGGGGGTGGTTTTGGTGGCAGGACTGAAATGAGGGCTGGGAGCGGGGCTGGGGTCAGTTCCCTGTCACATCCCAAGCAGGTTTCCATGCCCTTGGGAGTGAAGGTTTGAGGCCAAGCTAACGCCGGTGCCTTTCTCTGCAGTTCTCAGGCACGTCACTGCTGGGAGAGCCACGAGGAGAGTCCCAGCTCTGCACCTGAACCCTGCATTGAACCCTCCTGAGCTGAGGCTGTGTCCTGCAGCCCCTGTCCTGCCACCTCCTGCATTGCTGCAGCACAGGATGCTCCCTCTGAGCTCCCTGGGTGAGAATCACAGCGTGAGCTCACTAACAGCCAGGTCCTGATGCATGTGACAGCTTGAAGCTAATGACATGGAAGCTCTTTAGAGCTGCCAGGTGACTGTGTTCCAGGGCCACTGATACGAAGCCAGGGTTTGCTTCCAAGTCCCACAGATGAGAATACTGCTGCAGGATGAGGAGCTGCGTAGTGATGACCCTGAGTCACAATCCCTGCTCCTCTCTTGGGGCTGCTGAGGACTCTTAATTACAGGACAAGGCAAATCAGCCCTAATGGAGTGCTTGTTCCTGACCTCTGGTGCTGATGTTTGCTTGTCTGTGTCTTCCTGAGCTCGCAGGTGGATGTCACTGCTGTTACGTGTGCACACGCACACAGAGCCACACTGTGGCACCCACGTTTCATTCAGTTTATCCCAGTATTCCCCTCTGGCACAGCAGGCACCTCTTGGCGTTTTATAGAGGAGGGGATGGAGGGGTGGAGCTCGGGGTTAAAAACCAATTACGGTTTCCAGTTCTGGTTAAGAAAGAAGACTAAAGCTTTGAGAGGCTTCAGTGGATTTGTCCTCCAGTTTACAAGGACCGTAAGGCACCTGGAAATGGAGCTGGGGTTACCCAGCCCGTGCTGCTGCTTCCCCTTAAACTGGAATTAGGGACATTTAAGAGGAAAGCTTTTCCCCCAGACGCTTGCAAACCCAGTGTAGTGAGGCTGTGCAGGCCTGACCTGAGGGGAGGGCAATCTTATGTGCATCAAAGGGCTGTTCCTGGGCTCACAACGAGTGAAGTCACATATCTGAGGGCACGTTATCGTTCCTGGGCAGCTCTTTTATCATTCCTGGGCAGCAGTAAGCAGAGACTTTGTTCCTTAAGCACAGGTGCCTGGAGTCAGGAAGTGAGTTGCTGAAGGCAGAGCTGGCAGAGAGCAAGGCTGGAGGCTGGGAATGCACATGGGTGAGACAGGCTGCAGTGCTGCTGTGCCACGGGTCCAGCCTGGCTCTAACCCCTGCTCCCTGCTGCAGACAGCAGTGCTGTTGGGCTCAGGCTGGCAGGTCGTGGTTTGGAGCAGGAGAGCCCTCAAAAGCCCTGCCTGTGCAGCTCGGTGTTTCTGTCACCCCACACATTCAACAAGCGGTTTCCCACTGTGCATGGCCACAGCACCAACTTCTCTTAAGCCTCTGCCCAGGCAGCACCCACACTATGGGGTCACCCACAGCTATGGGTAGCCCTGGGAAGCTTCAGCTCCAGCATCTTTGATTGTCCCCATGAAGACAGAAGCAGTTTTGGGGGTGGTTTCTGTGGGTGGCAGAGGGGGGTGGGATGGGCCCAGTGTGAGCACAGCCGAAGCCCTGGCTGCTGTCTCCACATGGGTGTTAGCTTTATTTCCTGCTTTGGTCGTGGTCGTGGAGCCAGGAGCAGCTGTGGGGTGCTTGGGGCAGGCGCAGGGGCTCGGCTGAGCCCGGAGCAGAGCTCAGTCAGGGGAACAGCTCTGGTTTTCCAGCATCCAGGAAACCAGGGGTTGGAGCTGCAGCCTCGTGGCGGCCCTGCCGAGAGGAGCATGGTGCTGGCTGTGGTGAAGGAGGAAGGACTCGAGTGTCTCGGGGGTGCAAGAGCCAGAGGGCACCGGAGGCAGAGAAAACAGGGTCCAAAGTGCAAAAGAAGAGCTGGAGAGGGAGCGTGGAGCCAGGTAAATGCCCTTCCTGTGCCGCACGTTGGGGCAGTGTCGATGAGGAAGCCCAACAGCACTCGCTGGCAGCTGCCAGATGCTGCCCCGTGGATGGTCCCAGCTTCCTGGCTCTGCCACGAGTGCCTTCCTCCTTGTGGAGGCAGAAATCATCCTGCTCCTGCCAAGTCCCCATCACATTGTCCCTTCCCAGCTCAGGTCCACCGGGACGCACGGCCCATTGTGCTGCTGCGGTGGCTCCTCCGCACCCACGGCGCTGCCTGGCCAGGAGGGGGCTCCGTCCGCGTTTCTCCTCAGGGAGCAGAGGCTACACCTCGGTGGAGTACTCCATCATGCTGGGGGGAAAGGAGGGAGTTGTTGTGGACTGGGAAGCAATGGGGGTTGTGGGAACAGGCTGTTTGCCCAGAATAAATGGAGAAGGAGTGACCCGCCTGCTTGTGGGAAATGCCTGCAGCAAGGGGAACCAGGGACTGAAGGCTGAACAGTGGGAGCCTGGTGCTCCCTGAGCACTCAGCTCTGCTTGTGCCTGCCCTTGGTGGTGGTAGCAGGGACCTGGTGACCATGAGCAGGGGGGGACAGCAGCACCAGGGCGGCCCAGCCTGTGGCTCTCGGCTGCATCAGTTCTGTTTCCAACTGAAGGGCTTCACGTGGGGTTTTTAAAGTTTAAATGGAAAATTTGGGCAAAATTCTGTCTTGTTTTAACTTCGAGCTTCCCTTTTTCTGAAGGAAAAGCCCAAATGAAGCAGCCCCTTCCTCTGGTGAGCATTAAATGGTGAGCACTTATCATAGGACTCATTTCATGGCTTTTTCCGTGCTGGCTATCAGCCATGAGCTCATAGAATCATAGTATCAACCAGGTTGGAAAAGACCTTTAAGATCATCTGGTCCAACCCTTACCCCAGCATCTCTGTTACTGACTGATAATTTTAGCAACTGTTCACATCCATTGCTGGAAAGTTATTTTATGGCAGTGGTTACTAAAAACGGTGGCAGCAGAGTCACATTTCACTGGCCTTGAGTGCCTAAAACCAGGCAACTGAGCTGGTGAGTGGAGCCACGGGCACGGAGATGGATTCTCACCTGTGAGTAATGCACCTCATCTTAAAAAGAGCCTGTTCTGTAGCTGAGGCTGGGCTGGGAGCTGGGGAGAAGCCACCCTGATGGTGATGGAGCTGCCCCACCGTGCCCCTGAGGTGAGTGACCCCCTGCTGTGGGGCTCTGGAGCTGACCTCCTGCTGGAGGCTGGGCCCTGTGTGCACCGTGGGCATCACCCACCTGAGCTCCTTGCGGAGGTCGCTGTGTTTCCTGCCCAGGAACGTGTTCTTGACGGAGAGGGGGACGTCGGGGATGTACCAGGCTGCAATGAGCTTCACGCACAGAGCCACGTGCTGCGCAGAGCAAGGGGCACTGAGGAGCTCCATGGGCCCAGCCCCATGCTGCGCAGAGCAAGGGGCACTGAGGAGCTCCATGGGCCCAGCCCCATGCTGCACAGAGCAAGGGGCACTGAGGAGCTCCATGGGCCCAGCCCCATGCTGCACAGAGCAAGGGGCACTGAGGAGCTCCATGGGCCCAGCCCCATGCTGCACAGAGCAAGGGGCACTGAGGAGCTCCCCGGGCCCAGCCCCATGCTGCACAGAGCAAGGGGCACTGAGGAGCTCCATGGGCCCAGCCCCATGCTGCACAGAGCAAGGAGCACTGAGGAGCTCCATGGGCCCAGCCCCATGCTGCACAGAGCAAGGGGCACTGAGGAGCTCCCCATCCCCATCCCCATCCCCTGTCACCATCCTCCCATTCACCCCAGCCTCCCCCCCGGGTGCTCACCTCAAAGAGGATGAGGAAGGCGAGCCGGGCCGCGAAGATGTGCCAGAACTGCACCGTGTAGCTGTAGTCATCGGCGTGCCGGTAGTCCCGGTACCTGCAGCACAGCCCCGTGGGTGCCCTGCACCCTGCCTCGGTTCCCCCATGGCAGCCCTGTTCCCGGCTCCAGGCTGGGTGCCCCGGTGAGGGGCTCGGGAATGGCGCTGGGCTGCAGTTACCTGCACTCTGTGATGTTGGTGCTGACAAAGCCTGGTGGCATCGGGGGCAGCTTCGAGTAGAGCTCGAAGTCCTGGACGCGGAAGGTGGACAGGCTGTGGTTGATGTAACCGGTGGAGCAGCTGTGGGGGGACACGGGGGCTGTGGTGAGCCCCAACCCACAGCCTCTGGGTCTTCTCCAGCACCCAGGGCTCTCTGAGTGCTGCAGAGCCTGTCTGGCTGCAGCTCTCCTCTCTGTGGGCTCCCTGCTGTGGGGGTTCTCGGGTGGCTGGTAGTGTGGTTGAGCACAGGTTGTAGCCTCCCGCTCTGGGGGAGCCAGCACCCATCTGGGGCTCCCCCTCCCCTCCTTGGCTGCCCGTTTTCACGAAGCCCGGGGAAATCAATGGCTCTGAGGCTTCTGTCCAGTGTGGTGGCCTTGGCCAGTGAGTAAAGGCTTGGAGGACAGAGGAGAGGGTAGGAGAGGGCACATGCAGGCACCCAGTCCTTACGTGGTGCTCTTCCCAGTTCACCCACCAGAGGGATGCTGTGAGCAAGGGGCTGGTTGGGATGCTGAGGAAGGTGCCATCAGGGAAACCCTCCCCTGCTCCCTTTCCCCCCATCCTGGTGTGGGGAAAGGCTCAAGTGCCTCCTACCCCTGTGTTGGTGGCACTGAGGGAGGCAGGGATGCTGCAGGCAGGGATGCAGCAGGCAGGGATGCAGCAGGCAGGGATGCTGCAGGCAGGGATGCAGCAGGCAGGGCCGCAGCAGGCAGGGCTGCAGCAGGCAGGGCTGCAGCAGGCAGGGCCGCAGCAGGCAGGGATGCAGCAGGCAGGGATGCAGCAGGCAGGGATGCAGCAGGCAGGGCCGCAGCAGGCAGGGTTGCTGCAGGCAGGGTTGCTGCAGGCAGGGATGCAGCAGGCAGGGCCGCAGCAGGCAGGGACGCTGCAGGCAGGGCTGCAGCAGGCAGGGCTGCAGCAGGCAGGGCCGCAGCAGGCAGGGCTGCAGCAGGCAGGGATGCTGCAGGCAGGGCTGATGGACAGCACTCACTCCATGCCAGTGCTGTTCTCGGTCACGCAGGGGCTGTAGGTGTACTTGTAGACCAGCACGGGGATGAAGTCGGAGGTGATGGCGATCACCAGCCCGTTCCCGATGACAGCCAGGATGCCGATGGCCTCCAGGACCAGCAGCCAGATTCCTGCGGGAGAGGAGCGCTCAGCGAGGCCCTGGGAGAGCTCAGCCCCTGTTCAAGGTCTGCAGGGGGAGGGCAAGGGGAGATGGGTTCAGACTGAAACAGGGGAGGTTCAGGTTGGGGATAAGGCAGAAGCTCTTCCTGTGAGGGTGCTGAGGCGCTGGCACAGGGTGCCCAGGGAAGCTGTGGCTGCCCCATCCCTGGCAGTGCTCAAGGCCAGGTTGGACACAGGGGCTTGGAGCAAGCTGCTCCAGTGGAAGGGGTTGGGATTGGAGCTGGAGGAGCTTTAAGGTCCCTTGCACCCAACCCAGGCTGGGATTGTGTGGTTCTGAGTGGTGCCAGTCCCTGGCCAAGGGATGCTCCGGGGCCTCATGCTGGGGAAAAGGCTTTGCCCTGGCACCATTGGCACCAGCAGTGGTGCAGGAAGGAGGGGGCTCCTTGTGCCCTGCCTCACCGATGTCGTTGGCCTTCCTGGGCACCATGCGCCGGTGCAGCCGCATCATCTTGATGGCGTCCAGGTGGATCTCGAGGAGGTTGTTGCAGAAGGCCAGCAGCGGGGCGAGGGGGAAGGCGGCGACGAAGATGGTGGTGAAGCTGTACTGGATCACTGTGAGGGGCAATGGGTGCTGGTGGGCAGCCACCACACCAGAGACATCCCATAGGGTTTGTCCTGCCTGGCGGCTTGGGCCAGAGGGGCTTTGCAGGGGTGAAATGGGGATATAGACCTGTGCTGCGGACCCCACCTCCCGCAGGGCTGTTGGAGAGGGGGATCTGGGGGGGTCCCACAGAGCACAGCTTGAGCTTGGGCTCACAGCCACTCCCCTGGCACTGCAGGAGAGCAGGGTCCAAGGCCAGGCCATTGCCTGCTCTCTTGTGGGGATGATCTTGGTGAGCCAATGGATGGAGCTCATCTCGGAGCTCTCCCTTGTCTATGCTGGGGCTCCTCATCACCAGGCTCTCTCAGGCAAGGGGGGGATGTGGCTCTGCACCCACACCCCTCCTCCTGGAGCCCCTGCTCCACGTACCCATCTCCAGGAACTCATCAAACAGGCTGAAGATGTTGACCTCGTTGAGCTCGTAGTTGCTCAGCCACTGCCTCTTGCAGGGGTCCTCGGCCTCCTCTTCCTCCCCTAACATCAGCCTCCTCCTCTTGGGGCGCCGCAGCCGCTTCCTGCGTAGCCGGTGCCGTATCCAGCTGCAAGGGGGAGAGCTCTGTGCTGCCTGCAGCACGGCGGGGCTGCAGGGGCAGGAGGCAGCGTTACTGCAGGGGGGAGCACAGGGAGCAGTGCATGGGCTCACGGGTTCAGGTACTCCATCACGTTGCTGATGGTCTGCTTGAGCAGCATGATGATGGCCATCTGGATGAAGAGGTCGGTGATGCAGCCGCTGGGGTGGCACTGAGAAGGGGAGAGGAGAGGAGAGGAGGGAGAGGGAGAGGGAGGAGGGAGAGGGGAGAGGGGAAGAGGGAGAGGAGAGGGAGAGGAGAGGAGAGGAGAGGAGAGGAGAGGAGAGGAGAGGAGAGGAGAGGAGAGGAGAGGAGAGGAGAGGAGAGGGGCTGTGTCTGCGGGCTCCGGCCAGGGCAGGAGCCGAGCTCCCCATAGCCTCGCAGGGCAGTGGGGCAGGAGCTGTGCTGAGGCTCAGAGCATCACCTCCTCCAGCCTCCACTTGCCAGCGATGCGCACGTAGTTCCCTGGGTGCCCGTTGATCCTGGGCAAGGAAGGAACAGCAACGTCTGTTGATGGGGACATCATCCCTGGGCCCCGATGGAGACATGAGGGGCTGCCCGCACCCCCATGCCCGCTCTGGCCCTTCTGAGGTCCGCCATGGGGTCCTCTGCAGCGCCGGCCGCACTCACCGCCCCAGGAAGAAGGCGATGTAGATGAGCGAGGAGAAGTTGGTGAAGAACTGGAAGGTGAAGATCTTCACGGTGAAGGTGCTCTCCCGCTGGGAGAAGCTCCGGGGTTTCTCTGCGTTAGGGAGCAAAGCGAAGGGACTTGGTCACAGCGTGGGGGGACCTTGTCCTGGCTGCCCCATGGGTGCCACAAAGCTCTTTGAGCCCCGTGTGGAGCCTTCCCTGCCCTTCAGCCGAGCCCTGTGGGGGAGCTGAGCCCGGCTCCATCGGGCCATGACTGGGGGAGAAGGGGCCCTCAGCTTGGAGGGCACCGCATGGAGCGCTCCTGCAGCAGCGGTGGCTTCTGCTCCTGCTGGCTCTTGGCCCCATGTGGCCATGGGTTAGGGTTAGGGTTAGGGTTAGCACAATGTGGCCATGGGTTAGGGTTAGGGTTAGGGTTAGCACAATGTGGCCATGGGTTAGGGTTAGGGTTAGGGTTAGCACAATGTGGCCATGGGTTAGGGTTAGGGTTAGGGTTAGCAGAATGTGGCCATGGGTTAGGGTTAGGGTTAGGGTTAGCACAATGTGGGCATGGGTTAGGATTAGGATTAGGGTTAGCACAGTGTGGGTATGGGTTAGGGTTAGGGTTAGGGTTGACACAATGTGGCCATGGGTTAGGGTTAGGGTTAGGGTTAGGGTTAGGGTGAGCACAATGTGGCCATGGGTTAGAGTTAGGGTTAGGGTTAGCACAATGTGGCCATGGGTTAGGATTAGGGTTAGGGTTTGGGTTGACACGATGTGGCCATGGGTTAGGGTTAGGATTAGGGTTAGTACAATGTGGCCATGGGTTAGGGTTAGGGTTAGGGTTAGCGCAACGTGGCCATGGGTTAGGGTTAGGGTTAGGGTTAGCACAATGTGGCCATCGGTTAGGGTTAGGATCAGCACAATGTGGCCATGCGTTAAGGTTAGGGTTAGTGTTAGCATGATGTGGCCATAGGACAGTCCCCTGCAGCACATGGGCTGCTGGCCCCAGATGGGTGCCCAGGGGATGCTTTGGGATGGAGGAAGAGAAGCGCACAGGACCCTGGCTGCATGCGGGGCCCGAGGGATGCTGTGGAGCCTTACCCAGGTCACAGAGGAAGAGCGCCACGTGCCTGTTGACCTGCGGGACACGGGAGTGTTGATGGTGGAAGAGCGGGGAGCAGCGCCCTGCCCGCGTCCCGCTCCGCACCTTGCTCATGATGACGATGGTGACGTAGTGCAGCACGGCCCCCGTCACCACGGCCACCGTGTTGGCCTGCTCGCGCAGGAACTCGGAGCTGCTCTGCGTGAACAGCGCCGTTGCCACCACCCGGTAGATGACGAGGGCGTGCGCGATGCCGACCAGCACCGCGATCTGTGCAGACAGAACGTGTGCCAGCCCAGCGGGCACCACCAGTGTCTGAGCCCCACCAGCCCCCTGAGCTCCATCAGCCCCCTGAGCATCACCAGCGTCTGAGCTCCATCAGCCCCCTGAGCTCCATCAGCCCCCTGAGCATCACCAGCGTCTGAGCTCCATCAGCCCCCTGAGCTCCATCAACCCCCTGAGCATCACCAGCCCCCTGAGCCCCATCAGCCCCCTGAGCATCACCAGTGTCTGAGCTCCACCAGCCCCATGAGCACCACCAGGGCCTGAGCTCCATCAGCCCCCTGAGCATCACCAGCCCTTCAACCCTGGTTTCCCCCTTCACAGAGCTCGTCTGGACATGGCCTCAAATTGTACCTATATCATGAAATGGTTTGTGTTGGAAGGGACCTGAAAGCTCCTCCAGCTCCAACCCCAACCCCTCCCACTGGAGCAGCTTGCTCCAAGCCCCTGTGTCCAGCCTGGCCTTGAGCACTGCCAGGGATGGGGCAGCCACAGCTCCTCTGGGCACCCTGTGCCAGGGCCAGCCATAGGGCACTGTGAGGTGCTGCTCTTGCGGCAGAGTGGGGAGGGAAGGAGGAAAGCCCCCGTGCCCTAAAGCCAGGTCCGCTGTGCCCTGGCACGTACCATCACCAGAACCAGGAGGAGGATGATGGTGCTGCGCAAGTAGGAGTGCTGGTACTGCCGGGGCTCGTGCTGCAGGTTATTGATGAGCTCCAGGGCCAGCTCCTCCTGCAACACAGAGCCAGGACAGAGCATGGGGATGGAGCCCACAGAGCAGAGCCAGGAGCTGGGATGTGCAGGGGTGGCTGTGGGATGAGGACAGGGGTGGGCAGCGGGCGCCCAGCCCAGGCAGTGAGGCCAGAACTGGGTGAGTTCAAGCCCTTGTGTGGGGATGGGGCTGCCGTCTGCTCAGCCCCCTGCAGGGCTCCCTCTGCCAGGGCTGCCTGATGTTGGCTTTGCTGTTTGTGTCTCCATTGGATGCTCACATCTACAGGGGATGGAGCTGTGCAAAGGGGTCCCTGGGATGGGGCTTTGCCATAGCCCCAGCTGGAGCATCCTCACCTCCTCCTCATCCCAGCGGTACAGCTCCCAGTCGGTGACCACTCTGGCTCTCTGCCGCTTCCACAGCTCCAGGAACACGGTGGCTGTGGGGCAAGGAGGGAGCGCGGTGACACTGGGGTGGCTCTGGAGTCACCCCTCTGCGGGGCGGCCATCGTGTTACCCCCCAGCGGGACCTGGACACGTGGCACCGTGTGGGGATGGGGATGGGGATGGGGATGGAGGTGGGTGAGATGTCACCAGCCCCAGCGTCTGCAGGCACTGGCCATGAACCCGGTGAGCCCTTTGCATGGTGCCAAGCACACACGCCTGGGTTCATGGACAATACCCCTCGAGTGGACCAGGCCACGGTGGTGTTCAGGCTTCATAGCCTGAGCTGCGCCCCTGTAAGCCCCTTTCCACCCCCTTGTCATGGGGAGTAACCTCCCTGAGCTCACCCCTGTGTAAAGCAGCCCGCAGCAGCACACAGAGCATGGCTGTGCAGGTGCAGAGCCAGTGCCTACACCTGCAGTGCTGCAGTGAAGCAAAGGAGCTGGGTAGCTGAGGGGGTGATGGATGCTCTCTGGGGTCCCTTCCAACCCCAACCGCTCTGGTTCTATGAGGCGCTGGGACCACACCAGCCCGGAGCGCAGCTGAGAGCTGATGGAGCAGCGTGGGGAGGGTCTGCTGGCCCCTCCTCCGGCAGCTGCCCCATAGCGCCCGCCCATGGAGCCTTATAAGGGCCAGGAGGGGGCTGCTGGGGCTGTGGGGAAGGAAGGGGGCAGAGCTTTGAGGTAAGGGGTGCGGGGGAGCTGGAGGGGGGGGGTTTGTGCCTTGCCTGGCCTGGAACGGCCCTGGAAGTGGATGGGGAAGCTGCTGCGTGGGGAAGCTGCATTGGAGCCCCCTTTCCCCCCCCAGGCCACATGAGGCTGCTCCTGCTGCTGCTGGCACCGAGTCACAGACACCTACCCCAGATGGCCATGAACATGGCGAACAGGACTGTCCCCTCGTTGTCGATCATGTGGGTGACCTGGAGGGGAGCAGGGAGCGTGGTGATGGGTGCAGGGGCACCTCGGGGCTGGGGGGGGCTCTCGCCGCCCGGATGCCCTTGGGGCAGGCAGAGATGCTGCAGGAGGGTGATCTGCAGGAAGGGGGTGGACGGTGGGGCTCTGTTGGTGATGGGGACCGTGACCTCCCTGCTCCTCCTCCTCAGTACGGGGGTTACTGGGGGTTTCCTATGTGTTGTGGTCGGTTTGTTGGGGTGGGTTTAGTTTCCAGTGGTTCGGGGCAGCACAAGCTGGGAGCGTTTCCCATCCTGTGCCATGAGCCTGGCTCGGGGAGGGAAAGGAATGGAAGGGAAGGAAAAAGAAGGGAAAGGAAAAGAGAAAGGAGAAAGAAGAGAGGAGAGGGAAAGGGGAAGGGGAAGGGGAAGGGGAAGGGGAAGGGGAAGGGGAAGGGGAAGGGGAAGGGGAAAGGAAAGGAAAGGAAAGGAAAGGAAAGGAAAGGAAAGGAAAGGAAAGGAAAGGAAAGGAAAGGAAAGGAAAGGAAAGGAAAGGAAAGGAAAGGGGCTCCCTGCCTCGGGAAGGAAGGGGCTGGCTCGGGAAGGAAGGGGCTGCCTCGGGAAGGGGCCGCGTACCCTGGCGTAGGTGCAGGTGTCGGAGAGGCGCCAGAAGGGGCACTGCTGGTCGCAGAGCGGGCACATGATGGTGTCCGTGGCCTCGCAGATCTCCTTGCTGCAGAGAGAGGAAGGGGCAGAGGGGAGCAGAGGGCACGCGAGCCCCGCGGGGTGCGCCCGGCGTTCCCGAGGCCTTACCTCACCTGGCTGGAGTTGAACACCGTGATCCCCGCCACGAACACCAGGAGCCCGGCGGCGGCGGCGATGCCCAGCAGGAACGTGTACCAGCCCAGCCAGGCGAAGTACAGGGCTACCTTCTCCCCGAAGTACCACCTGCGGGGACAGCGGCACCCAGGGATGCTCAGAGCCCCGAGGGATGCTCAGAGCCCCGAGGGATGCTCAGAGCCCCGAGGGATGCTCACAGCCCTATGGGATGCTCAGAGCCCCAAGGGATGCCCCATGGGATGCTCACATCCCCATAGGATGCTGGGCACCGCGGGATGCTCAGAGCCCAGAAGGATGCTCACAGCCCCATGGGATGCTCAGAGCCCCATGGGATGCCCCATGGGATGCTCACATCCCCATAGGATGCTGGGCACCACGGGATGCTCAGAGCCCCAAGGGATGCTCACAGCCCTATGGGATGCCTCATGGGTTGCTCACATCCCCATAGGATGCTGGGCCCCACAGGATGCTCACAGCCCAGTGATGCTCACGGCCCCATGGGATGCTCACAGCCCCATGGGTGAGGGTCCAGGTGTGGTGATGCCTGTGCTTGGGGCTTGGGATGGGGAGAGCCAGCCCGGCTGGAGAGGAGCTTCAGGATGCAAGGGGGCTGGAACTGGATGATCTTTAGGTCCTTTCCAACCCAGACTATTCTATGATTCTATGCAGCATTCCCAGGGGATTTCAGAGCTGAGGGTCTCCTGGTGGCTTTTTCTTTCCCTTTTGCTTTCTTTTTTGCCCCCCCCCCCCTCCTTAATGTGCCGCAGGGGAGCTGCTCTCACTGATGTGAATGGGATATGGTCCCATGGGTGCTGCTCCTGCCTCTCCATGCAGGAGGGAAGGGGAGCTGCCTGTGGGAGCGGTGTGTGCCAGGTCAGGGAGGTGGGGATGGGGAGGGCCCAAGCTGCCATCAGTGCCTGCAGAGCAGCTCTGGGGGTGCGGGGGCTGCGGGGGGTGGTGGCTCAGCCCCCTGCGATGCTTCCCCTGCCTCCTGGAGGCAGCACCGCGGTAGCTCTGGTGCGGGCTGGGATGGGCGAGGAGGGCGGCAGCTCCCGAGGGCTCGGCCTCCCCTCCCCTGTTCACTGCCCCCAGCGCTCAGAGCCGGTGCTGAGCCCGTCCCTCCCTTGCCCAGCCCTTGACAGCGCGGGGTGCGAGGGTGCCTCTGCCCCGTTCCCCCTTGAGCCGTGCTCCTCCCGCAGTGTGAACGCGGTGCCCGCGGCCCCAGGTTCAGCCTCTGATGCTCTGCTCCCGCCTCACCTTCCCTTTGACTGCGGTTGGAAACCACAGGGGCTCGTTAAAGCCTTGTGTCTGCGGGGCTGTGTGGTGCTGCAGGAGGAGCAGATGGAGCTGGGGCCATAGGGATGGCCCCTGGCAAAGAGCTCTCAGGCTTCAGAAGGAGCCCGGTGCTTGAGGGGGGAGCCAGGCTCAAGGTACTGATGTGAAGGGAGACAGGAGCCTGGCAAAGGGCATAAAGCTCCCGGGTTTCAGGTGGGCCCTTGGGCTGAGGGCGGTTCTGTGCCCCTGCTGCTGCCTTACCTGATCTTCTCGATGGGCTGGCGGCAGAAGAGAACTCTCCAGCGAGCCCATTTCTCCTTCAGGAATTCGCTCAGCTCTCCTTTCTGGGGGGCAGAGAGCTTGGTCGGACACAGGAACATGGGGAGAGCCTCGGTACCCGGACAAGGGATGGGGCAAGAGGAACCGGCCTCAAGCTGCACCAGGGCAGGTTCAGATGGAGCTGAGGAACAATTCCTGCCCCAGAGGGTGCTCAGGCATTGGAACAGGCTGCCCAGGGCAGGGCTGCAGGCACCGGCCCTGCAAGTGCTCACAAACCCTATAGCCGAGGCCTCGGTGCCATGGGTTAGGGGTGGCCCTGGGCAGTGCTGTCACTGGTTGGACTGGATGAGCTGGAAGGGCTTTCCCAGCCCGGTTGGTTCCATGGCTCTGTGATGCCCAGGCTGCCCCTGCGAGCTCTGTTGTGCCCTCATCCGGATGCAGCCCTGGCTGACCCAAAGGTCCCCCCCTCCCGTTCTTGCTCCTGCACCCCCGTGGCCGTGCCCCATCACCGTGTGCTCGCCCTCACCTCGTGCAGGGGAAACGCGGCCTCGAAAACCTTCTTCTTGATCAGGTCCTGCAGCTTCTCTGGAGGCAGAGCGGGGGGGGGTCAGTGGGGGTCCGCTCTGCTCCGCTCTGCTCTACCCTGCTGTGCCCTGCTGTGCCCTGCTCTGCTCTGCTCTGCCAGGCAGGAGCACCCCGGGCCTCGGGGCAGCAGACGGGGAGCCTGGGGGAGCCTGGGGCAGGCTGGGATCAGAGGGATCAGCGCTAATCCCTGCGGATGTGCTGCTGTGCCACGGGCGGGGCTGGGCTGGGAGCGAGCCAAGGAGGGCTCAGAGCCAGAGAGACAGCGCCCGAGAGCCTGCTTGTACTGGGGTGGATGCTCAGAGCCAGCATCCCTAGAGCCTGCTTGTACTGGGGTGGATGCTCAGAGCCAGCATCCCTAGAGCCTGCTTGTACTGGGGTGGATGCTCAGAGCCAGCATCCCTAGAGCCTGCTTGTACTGGGGTGGATGCTCAGAGCCAGCATCCCTAGAGCCTGCTTGTACTGGGGTGCATGCTCAGAGCCAGCATCCCTAGAGCCTGCTTGTACTGGGGTGGATGCTCAGAGCCAGCATCCCTAGAGCCTGCTTGTACTGGGGGGATGCTCAGAGCCAGCATCCCTAGAGCCTGCTTGTACTGGGGTGGATGCTCAGAGCCAGCATCCCTAGAGCCTGCTTGTACTGGGGTGGATGCTCAGAGCCAGCATCCCTAGAGCCTGCTTGTACTGGGATGCTCAGAGCCAGCATCCCTAGAGCCTGCTTGTACTGGGGTGGATGCTCAGAGCCAGCATCCCTAGAGCCTGCTTGTACTGGGGTGGATGCTCAGAGCCAGCATCCCTAGAGCCTGCTTGTACTGGGGTGGATGCTCAGAGCCAGCATCCCTAGAGCCTGCTTGTACTGGGGAGGATGCTCAGAGCCAGCATCCCTAGAGCCTGCTTGTACTGGGGTGCATGCTCAGAGCCAGCATCCCTGGAACCTGCTTGTACTGGGGTGGATGCTCAGAGCCAGCATCCCTAGAGCCTGCTTGTACTGGGGTGGATGCTCAGAGCCAGCATCCCTAGAGCCTGCTTGTACTGGGGAGGATGCTCAGAGCCAGCATCCCTAGAGCCTGCTTGTACTGGGGAGGATGCTCAGAGCCAGCATCCCTAGAGCCTGCTTGTACTGGGGAGGATGCTCAGAGCCAGCACCCTGAGTGCTCATGCTGGGGTGCCAGGGAGGGACCAGCTCCCCTGGGGATACCAGGAGCAGTGATGGGCTCGGGCAGAGGGAGTAGGGGCTGCAGCTGGGTCCTGCACTCCCCATGTCCCAGCCTCCGGATGCAGCACCAGTTCTGTGTCTGAGCTGTGCCCCGGCTTTGTCCCCCCTCTGCATCCCCCCAGTGCCTGTGCCCACCATGGGGCAGGAGCCTTGTGCAGGTCCCTCCGAGCACCATCCCTCCGGCCCCATTCCCTTACCGAGCTCGGGCGTCACCGTGTTGTGCAGGATGAAGTTCACGATCCGTATCCTGAGCAGGGAGGGAGTGTGTTAAAGGCTGCTCTGGGGATAGGGGCACCTGTGGGGCCTGGAAAGCCAGGGAGGGATGGGAGAAGGTGGGCACTGAAACCCAGGGGAGGAAGCAGGGAAGCAATGGGAATCCGGCTGCTGGGCACTGGCGGCTTTGGCTGTGGGGTGTGGAGGTGCCTTTGTGGAGCATGGAAAGCCAGGCCCTGCTGAAGGGGGATGCTGCTGTGGGGAGAGGGGAGCACAGGGTGCTGGCGGTGAGCATCCAGCTCTGCCCCCACCTCGTGGTCACGGCTACATCGTGGTGGGCATCGGGGCTGTGCTGGCGGCTGTCGGGGTTCCTCAGGAGCCACTGGTACTGCCGGAAGAGGAGCCTCGGGGCACGGACTCCATAGAAGAGCTTCTGGTCCTCGATTTTCTAATGGGGGGGAGAGAAGGGATGGGAGGAAACTGCAGGGATGGGAGGAAACTGCAGGGATGGGGCAGAGCTGGGATGGGGCAGAGCAGGGATGGGGCAGAGCAGGGAATGGGGCAGAGCTGGGATGGGGCAGAGCAGGGATGGGGCAGAGCAGGGAATGGGGCAGAGCAGGGATGGGGCAGAGCAGGGAATGGGGCAGAGCAGGGGATGGGGCAGAGCAGGGATGGGGCAGAGCAGGGATGGGGCAGAGCAGGGATGGGGCAGAGCAGGGAATGGGGCAGAGCTGGGATGGGGCAGAGCAGGGATGGGGCAGAGCAGGGAATGGGGCAGAGCAGGGATGGGGCAGAGCAGGGAATGGGGCAGAGCAGGGGATGGGGCAGAGCAGGGAATGGGGCAGAGCAGGGGATGGGGCAGAGCAGGGATGGGGCAGGGCAGGGATGGGGCAGGGCAGGGAATGGGGCAGAGCAGGGAATGGGGCAGAGCAGGGAATGGGGCAGAGCAGGGATGGGGCAGAGCAGGGAATGGGGCAGAGCAGGGATGGGGCAGAGCAGGGAATGGGGCAGAGCAGGGAATGGGGCAGAGCAGGGAATGGGGCAGAGCAGGGAATGGGGCAGAGCAGGGAATGGGGCAGAGCAGGGAATGGGGCAGAGCAGGGAATGGGGCAGAGCTGCACGGCCCCCTTGAGCAAGCGGTTCATTTCCCAGCACTGATGGCTCAATGGTTTGGGTCTCTCCCATCTCCTGGGATGCAGGAGCCCAAAGCAGGCTTGGATCCTGGGTACCACGGCGGTGCCAAGTGCCTGTTCCTCACCTTGATGGTGAACCCCTTCTTGCTCAGCTCATCCAGGAACTTCTTCCTCTTGATCTCCCTCTCGCTGCCCACTTCATGGATGTCGCTCACCAGGACAAAATCCCACTTCTCTTCATCCTGCCCATAGAAACCAGCAGGGAATGAACGCGGTGGCAAGAGGAGAGCGCTCCCTGCTCCAGGCTCTCAGGGGTTTGGGGCTGGATCATGGCTCTGTGGTGCCCTAGGATGGGGAATGAGCAGAATGGGGATGGGGAAAGGGAGGCAGCTGCTGCCTTGGCACTGCCCCTCTCCCCTCTGGGCTGTGCTGAGCTCTGGGTGCAGAGGGAGCAGAACTCACCGGGGAGGGGGCAGATTCCGCATCTTCCACAGGGAAATCCCTCCAGGGGGTCAGCAGGATCTCATCCTGGGGAGAGAAAACAGCGGGGGCTTCAGCCGGCTCCGTGGCCGGGTGCGGAGCAAACCTCTCCCTGCGGATGCGTGTGGGACAACTGAGATGATGAAGGGAGTGGAGCATCTCCCTTATGAGGACAGACTGAGGGAGCTGGGTCTCTATAGTTTGGAGAAGAGGAGACTGAGGGGTGACCTTATTAGTGTATATAAATATATAAAGGGGGAGTGTCCCGAGGATGGAGCCAGGCTCTTCTCAGTGGCAAACAATGATAGGACAAGGGGCAATGGGTACAAACTGGAACACAAGAGGTTCCACTTAAACTCCTTCTCAGTGAGGTGACAGAACACTGGACCAGGCTGCCCAGGGAGGTTGTGGGGTCTCCTTCTCTGGAGACATTCAAAACCCGCCTGGACACGTTCCTGTGTAACCTTATCTGGGTGTTCCTGCTCCGCAGGGGGATTGGACTGGATGAGCTTCTGAGGTCCCTTCCAATCTCTACCATACTGGGATACTGGGATACTGGGATACTGGGATACTGTGACATCGGGATGCACAGAGCAGAGACTGCTGCGGGCATCGGGACCAGGCTGTGGTGCCTCAAAAGAGAGCCTGGGCAGCTGCAACTGCATCCCAGCATCAGCCGGGGGCCCACCGGCTGCTGCCCTGCGGGTGCCCGCGGGGAGGGTGAGAGCAGGATTATCTGGAGCCTTCTCCATACGCTCCTGTCTCCAGTGTGGGGTGCTCCTGAGCCGAATCCAGCTCTGTATTAGGGATGCTGGATGAGTGCGCAGCCTCCTCTTGGACTCATCGCGTCCCATGTCTTACATGTCTTACTGGGGCTGTCAGGGAACCGAATGGGAGACACCCTCCCTGTGCTCTGGACCCTGCTCCTCCTTGTTTCCCCCAATGTACCTAAAGAGTGTCAGCGCTTGGCCCCTCTGTCCCTGCTGCAGTGGCTTTCAGAGACCTTTACCGGGGTGCTCCTGTCAGCCAGGGCACTGTTGGGGTGTTGGTGTGAGGGGGAAGGGATGGTGGGACATCACACACTCAGCTGTGATGAAGGGATGCTGAATGGGACAGACCCTTCAGGCTGCAGCAGAGCAGGAGGAAACGAATCCTTGGGAAGTGCCATGGATGCCTCTGTCTATGGCCAAGGGGCAGCGGGGAGGGTGAGCTGTTGGTGCTTGGTCTGCCTGGGCACCTCCTGTGGGCTACGGGCCCCAGAGAAAGGGGTGAACACGGATGCTCCCCCTCACTGCTCCAGGCTCAGGCACCGCAGTGGTGCCTCTCGGGGGGGCACGGAGCAAAGTGCCCGCTGTGATTTCCCATCCCTCTGCTGAGGGATGCTGCACTGAGCACCCTGGGGTGGCACGGGGCCGGTGGGCACCCAGAGTTGGGGTACATCAGCTTCGGACCACTTTGTCCCTGTCCTCAGCGCCTGGCTCCCCTGGTGTGACCTCATCGTGCCCGGTTCTGCAACCACAGCTGCCACTTGGGCAAGAGGGGATGGGTCCAACCGGCCCCTCAATGGATGTGCAGGAGTGCGTCAGGCTCCGGATCCCAGTGACTGCAGTGGGGTTGGTAAGGACACGCTCCGTGGATCATGCTGGGAACAGGGCAATGGATCCTGCCCTAAACCCAGCATTGTGCGGGCGGGGTTTGCAATCCTCCCGCTGTGGCCGCACGGATGCGCGGCTGCTCCGGAGGGCACGGGGCTGCCAGGGGAAGGGGGTACCCCCGGTATCAGTGCGGCCGCCGTGACCTGAACCGGGGCCGGGCAGACGAGTTCATCCGGCTGCAGGCTCTGGTGCAACCGTGCCCTGATGTAAGATCTGGCTCCAGAGCTTTCGCTGGGGAGCGAGGCCGTGGGAGCAGCAGAGCCCGGGATGAGGGGAGGGCTGAAACGTGCCCGCACATGAGGATCCAGGACCAGGCGTCACCCGGAGCAAAGGAGCCACAGGGGACAGCAGAGAGGAGGTCGGAAGGGGCTGCTCTCCCCCAGAGGGGCTGTGCAACAGGAACCAGAGCTCCCCACTGCTAAAGGCACCCGATTTGGGTCAGGATGGGGGCAGTGGGGGGGTTAAAGCGCATCCTCTGCCCTGCCAAAGCCCTAAGCGGGTTTTGGGGTTGGGGTACTTGGGCTTTGGCTTGGGTTGGTCTCCCCGGGTGGGTAAACCCATGGTGGGTGCAGCAGCTCCATGTCCCTGGCTCCGAGCCCCTATCTGGGCACAGTGGAGCAGATGGGAGCCTCACTGGGCTCTGCCCCATTGCTGCAGCTCTGATGCTGGTGCTGATCTATCCCATTGCTGCCTGACTGGTCCCTGTCCCCTCATCCTGCCTGGATTCCCTGCTGGGGCTGCAGTGCGGGGGGAACCCACCCGTTGGGAGCAAGGGTTTTAAGGTGTTCTAATGCGTTCTAATGCCACTGGGGTCCCCTCGGCACCGCTGCCCTGCTGCTGCTGACCCCAGCAGCTCAAGATGGGGTGCATGGGCCTGCTGGTATCAGCTTCTCTTTCAGGTGACCCCCAGCTCCACCATCTACAGCACGGTTCCCTGCTTCGGAGCTGAAGCATCCTGACCAGTGCATCCCTTTTCTGGGGAGCAGCGGATGGGATTGCCAAGGTAGGCTCACAATGGGATGTATCCAGCCATGGGGCTTTGTGCAGCCAGGCTGGGCTATTGGAACCTTATCCCTGCATCCCTGATGGAGCTGCCAGCCCCTGCTTGTGCCTCGGGATCTTCCCTGAGGGCACTGGGGCTGAACCTGCAGAGCATCCCCAGAGCATCCTCCTCCATCAGCACTCCCAGCCGTAACCTGCTGGTCCCTGACCTGGTGCAGCCAGCTCCTGCCCTGCGTCCCCACCTTCCTGCAGTACCAATCCCTGATTTCTAATCCCAGCAGGGACCTGGTGCACTCTGATTTTCCAGTCAAACCCCAAGGATCACAGAATCAAGGAATGGTTCGGGTTGGAACGGAGCTTAAGATCATCCAGTTCCAACCCCCTTCCATGGGCAGGGACACCTCACACTAAACCATGGCACCCAAGGCTTCATCCAACCTGGCCTTGAACACTGCCAGGGATGGAGCATTCACAACCTCCCTGGGCACCCATTCCAGTGCCTCAGCACCCTCACAGGAAAGAATTTCCTCCTTAGATCCAATCTAAACTTCCCCTGTTTCAGTTCGAACCTGTTACCCCTTGTCCTGTCACTGCAGTCCCTAATGAAGAGTCCATCCCAAGCATTGGGATGCTGCTCAGGCCACCCATGTACAGATCTGTAGGTGATGTCAGGCTAGCAGGACCTGGCACCCCTCTGTGTTCCCACAGTGATGGGATTTAGTGCCTGGTGCACAGGGCTGGAATTGGGCAGGAACCTGTGGGTTGTTTCCTGGTTAGCACAGGCCACCCCCAGTGCCCAGCTCTGAGGGGTAACCGCTAAACCCTGCATCAGTGCAGGGGGGATGTGCAGACCCTGGTGATGGGAGAGCAGCATCAGAGCAGGTTGGCTTCATCACAAGGCAAAGCAGCTTTGAGCCGTGGCTGCTTGTGCAGGAGCCCAGCCTGCTCTGGGGCTGGATGTGGCTTGGAGGCAGCTGAATCCAGCAGCAGGGGTCGGGGTCCCTCATTCCCCCGCATCCATTCACTTCCCATCCCAGGGATCAGGACCCTGCCTGGTGATGGCTTCACTCCACAGCACAGGGCAGGCGGGTTGGTTCAATGTGCAGGCAGGGCCACCCCTGCTTGGAGCTGCTGGATAAACCCTGGACTCTAATCCCTGTTATCACTGAGGATGGGGCCTTTCCCTCTTTCCTGCCCTGGGGCTGGAGCTGTGTTGTGCAAAGGTGCGGGAGAAGCAGCGGGCGCAAGGAGAAGCAGGGATGTCAGTGTTAAAGAGGGTTTCCCTGTCCCACAGCAGGCTTCTCCCCTGCTCTACCAGGGGGTCCTTGTCCCCATGGTAGAGACCAGGTACCCCCTGCCCTGTGGGGGGTTATCGGATGGAGGGAAAGGGGGGCAGGCACTCCTGGGCTGGAATGCACTCACCTGAGTGAGTAACTCAGGCAGTGCACCTGGGTGGCATCTCCTCTCCTTGTTTGATTTCCTAACCGGGGACCAGGGAGGGTTTGGGTGGTTCCTGTCTCCCACACCGGGCTGATCAGATCCCTCTTGTCTCAGGATGCGCATTGTGATCGCTTCCAGCTTTACCTCATCGTTCCCAAGAAACGCCTCAGTCCCATGGAGCGGGTCACTGACACACGCGGGCACCCAGGAGCTGACGCACCCTTGAGCCTCCCTGCCTTTCTGAACAGGAGAAGCCCTCACCTTGCCTTTCCAAGCTAAAGAAACCTCATCTCCGCTCTCCCCTTGCTTTACTTGAGGTGCCCCTGAAGCCTCTGCGGCCGTCACCTCGCAGCTCTAAGCGCCTCTTCCTGGTTTCATCCAAGCTAAAGACCCGGTCCCGGTGCAAACCATCCTCTGGCACCTCTGTGCTCTGGTGCCAGCACTCGGGGCCATGGCTGACCCTGCGGCACTCGGGGGTTGTGTGGGGCTTGGTCCCCGTGTACCGGGGGTGGCAGAGCTGGCGCCGCGCACCCGTACCCCCGGGACGGTGGCAATGAGGCCGCTCCAGGGAAGGGGATCGGGGGCTCTGCAGGGCTCAGGGCGCTCCTGGGGCCGAAAGCGGCTGCGCGGCAGAGCCCGAGCGCGCTGTGCCCCGTGTGCCCGGGCTGCTGCGAACCCCCCGAGGAGCGGGTCCCGCGTCCTACCTGCATGGCGGAGCGGGGCCGAGCGGAGCCGAGCGGAGCCGAGCGGGGCCGAGCGGAGCCTCCCTCCCCGCCCCGGGGAGCGCCGCAGGGTCCCGCGGAGCCGCCGCTCCCTGCCCGGCTCTCACCTGGAGCCCGCAGGGATTCGGCTTCCGCGTGCGGCTGCGGCTGCGGGTGCGGGTGCGGGTGCCCGGCCCCGGGCGGGAGCAGGAGGAGGAGGAGGAGGAGGAGGAGGAGGCGCGGAGCTGCCCGAGCCCGAGCAGCGCCGAGCCCGGGACCGCCCCGCGCGGAGCCGCTTCCCCTCGCCCTGGCACCGCCGCCACCCCCCGGGCCCCGTCCGTGCTGCGGCCGGGGCAGCGCCGGGCTCGGGGGGCGCTGGAGGAGCCCGAGGCTCTGCGGGCGCTGAAGGCTCCTGACGAGGTGCGGGAACCTCGGGGCAGAAACCGAAGCGGAGCCTGGGGGCGGCCGGGCCACGGGGGAGCGGCACCGGCCTCGGGAGCCGATGGGATGGGGCCAGGGCAAGAGGCAGAGCCTGGGCTCCAGGTAAGGGAGGAGGCGGCTCCGAGGCTCTTCCACCTGAGCGCAGCTCCCTCCCTCCCTCCCTGCCTGCCCTGGACCGTGCCCGGTTTGCTCCGCACCGCTTCGGTTTCCTCCTGTGAACCTCGGAGGAAATGCGGCTTCCTGGAGGGACTGAGCAGAGAGCAAGGAGCCCTTCCTCGCACCTCTGCGGCTGGCAAAGCCCGTGCTGGAAGCCCTGTGCTGTTTGTCCCCACGTGTAACAGCTTTACGGGGGCCTCAGGGTCTGGTGTCGTTGATGACAGGAACATCTGGAAGCGTTTTATAGCCCTCGAGAACCGGAATCTCCTCCCGCTGGAGAGGGAAGCATCAAAGCGTGCTCTGGCCGCTCCGCTCCTCAGAGCCCTCCTGCTCCTCCACACGCTGGCACTGCAGGTAGGTGGGAGGTACTGGGGGACCTCTGCTTCCCTGATGCTGTTTGCGCTGGGATGCTGGGGCAGCCACCGGGTGCTTTGTGCACAAAGGCTTGGTCCACGTGGAGCCGTCTGTGGCTCGGAGCAGGGCAGGGCTGTTTACACAAAGGGTGAGGGAAAGGTGCTGTGTGTAAGCCGCGGCTGGCAGGAGTCCCTGTTGCTGCGGGGTCCTCTTAGGTAAAGGCAGCCCTGGAGGGCAACCCGGCTGCGATTCCATCGGGAAGGGCAGCGCCTCCCGAAGGGTGCTCCCCGTCGGGCCAGCACCGCTGTGGCTTTGCCAAGGGCCTTGACCAGGCTCTGAACCAGGCCTGTGAGTTTAAAATAGGGATGAAGGAAGCTGTTTGCCAGGGTCCTGCTGTGGGTAAGGAAACGGAGCAGGGGAAGGAGCGGGCAGACCTTGAGCATCCCAAAGGAGGCCTGCAGGGCTGGCCGGGCCAGGAAACTGCCTTTACCCCTGGTGTGGGAGCACGTGTGTGCCTGCCCTGGGTACCTATCCCTGTGTGCCCAGGGATGGAGCAGAGCCTCGAGGCATCGATCCTGCTTTCCTCGTGTCCCGGCAGAGACCTTTGCCCCATGGGCGCTGCCGGGTGAGGCAGGATGGGGTGAGCCGTGGGATGTCCGTGTGCTGCTGCTTCCTCCTGCGGCTCTGCAGCGCCAGCCTGGGGGACCCAGCACCTCTCGCATGGGCCAGGAGGTGAATGTGGGCATCGGGCAGTGGTCCCCAGAGCTCGTGGGCTTTGTGGGGCAGTGGGGAAGGTGAGTTTGTGCCTGCAGGGGGCTGTGTCCAGGTATTGAACCCTGCAGCATCTCTCACGGTGCTTCAGAGATCATAGAATCAACTCCATTGGAAAAGCCCTTCCAGCTCACCCAGTCCAACCCTTCCCCAGCACAGCCCAGGCCACCCCCAACCCATGGCACCGAGGCCTCGTCTCCGCTGGGTGTGAGCACTTGCAGGGCCGGTGCCTGCAGCCCTGCCCTGGGCAGCCTGTTCCAATGCCTGAGCACCCTCTGGGGCAGGAATTGTTCCTCAGCTCCACCTAACCCTGCCCTGGTGCAGCTTGAGGCCGGTTCCTCTTGTCCCATCCCTTGTTCCTTGGGCACAGAGCCCACCCTGGAGCAGACAGTTTGTGTTTCCCTTTGTTTAGGAGGAATCTGGCTCTGTCTTGGCAAGATTCATCTCCTCTGCACTAGGGCAGCAATCAGACCAATGGGGTTCCTCTGTTGGTGCTTTCCTTCCCAAGCAGCCCCCCCGCAATGTGCTGCCTCAGCAATCACTGCTTTGGGGCACTGGTGCGGAGGACACAGCTTGGAAACCGGGCTCAGGGAGGGAGGTGTTGTATCTTCCACTTTACTGGTGGGAAATCGGCTTAGTCATGAAGCGTGGAGCTGTGATGCACCCATTGCAACCACAACCCCTTTGTAAGCAGCTGGAACCATTGAAGGTATCGCCCTGCTCTGCTGCTGCACCCATGGTGGGTTCCCAACCTAATCCATTGTGGCATTGCATTGGCCTGATAGACCCCTACCTCTTTGGGCCGTGGTGACTGCACCGGGTGAGCTGGTGCCAGTTCCTGCCCCAGTAACCCCAGCTGGGTGCAGGGATGTGATTTCGTGGTGGTGTTCATCTGCATCCCTCCTGACTGATGCCTTCTGACAGCAGCTCCTCCTCTGGGTGCCCAGAGCTCACTGCGTGCCAACACCCAGGGGTAGGATGGTGATAAAACATTTATTTGCTCTGTTCAGTTCCCAGCATCTTGGGTTTTCCTTTGTCCTTTGCAGAAGAGTTTAACGGTGTTGCCTTCCCCTGTGCATAGAGGGGTGTGAAAGCAGACTGACCCTTCAGGAGCGAGGGTTCAGATGTTTGTCAGCACCAAACCGCAGCTCCCATTGTTGGGGCTGTGTCCCTGAGCCGCCTTTGTGTCCCTCACGAACTGGTTTGGAGCAGAGGTTCAGGGATGCTGTTGCCCCAGTGAAGGTAGGAGCTGGCTGGGAGCCCAGCACTGGAGATGCCCTTGGCCACCACAG
The DNA here is from genome assembly GCF_033783945.1 of Neopsephotus bourkii. Classification (NCBI taxonomy): domain Eukaryota; kingdom Metazoa; phylum Chordata; class Aves; order Psittaciformes; family Psittacidae; genus Neopsephotus; species Neopsephotus bourkii. The sequence goes on from NW_026901188.1 coordinate 144,493, forward strand.
GACTTTGCAGTTCAGTTTGTGAGCGAGTGTACGAAGTGGTGGGGAAAACAGAAACATTTCTACTTTGTCTTTCCCTCCTCATTTGGAAGGCATCGGTCAAAAGCAGCTACAAGTGTCTGGGGAAACCTGCTGAATGCACTGGGAGAGAGATGAGCGTAAGGCTTGACTCCTGCCTGCAAGGGGCAAGGAGAGGGAAGGGAAGCCTCAAGCAGAAGGCAGTGATGCTGAGCCAGCGTCTGAAGCCTGACTGATGCTTGCTGAGCCTGGCAGGCTCCTGGACTGATCCGGTAGAGTCTGCTCGCCAGGAGACCGTAAAAAGCCCATTGGGGAGCAGCAGCAATGAGCAAGCTGCTTGGGGAGGCTCTGGCAGGGGCAGCGCTGCGCCCGCACCCGCCGCTCCCTGCCCGGGGCGCTGCTGCCATCGTGTGGCCATGGCCGGTAAGTGCAGGCACGGGAACGGTGCCCCGCTCCTCGCCGTGTTTCTCTCCCTGCTCCTGCAGGAAAGGGGCTCCAGGGATGCTGGAGGGGAGCCCTTCATCAGGAACTCAGCAGCCTGTAGCGATGGGACAAAGGGTGATGGGGTCAAACTGACACAGGGGAAGTAAGCTCTGCTCCACGTCGGAGATCCCGCTGGAGGGGATGAGGTGTTACATGAATTGGTGGGGGACACAGGAGCAGCGCAATGCCCTGGGATGTACCTGGAGAAGCAGCTCCAGCCCTGCCGGACAAACCGTTGCCAGCAAAGCACCCTCGCGTTAGTTTTGCAAAGGAGAAAGTGGTCAAATGCTCGATGTCCATCACAGAAAGCAGCAGGATCTGGGGAAACCACGGCCTCAGGATGGGGCTGACGGGAAAGCGGAGTCTGGAGCAGCTGGAAGCCACACAACAGCCTGTGAAGAGCACTCACCCCTAAGTAATTCAAGGAGTGTGTAGGATGGAGCCATTTACTTTAAAGGGTGCTTTTGGGTTGCTTCTGCCAGAAGATGCAGGATTTACCAGTGAACATCGCTGCGGTGCTGCTTCAGCGCCAGTGCCAGGTCTGTGTGCCCATGGCCCCACGCTGCCTTTCACGGCTGAAAGGAGGGTTCCGTGTTCATTCCCCCCCTCCCTTCCTGCTTTCCTGGTGAGAGGAAGCAGGATTTTGTGCTTCCTTGGCGAATTCCTGACGCCTCCAACAGCGGCGTTTCCAGGTTCCTCAAGCTCGGCTGCGCTCACCAGAGACCACGCTGGGAGCTCGGGGCAGTGGAATGGACACCTCAGGTTGTCAGCACACCTGAATGCACCGGGAATCTCAACCCCATCGGGACTGCTTCCGTCCTCCCCCCTGTTTTGTGCTGTCAGAGCAGTTCCTGAGCCTCCATCTCGCTGGCCATGACGGGGATGAGCAAGTCCTGAGGTGAGTTCATGCATTGATGGAGCTGCTGGAGCGAGGCCAGAGGAGGCCACGGAGCTGCTGCGAGGGCTGGAGCAGCTCTGCTCTGGAGCCAGGCTGAGAGAGCTGGGCTGGGGCAGCCTGGAGAAGAGAAGGCTCCTGAAGGGGAGACCTGAGAGCAGCTCCAGTGCCTAAAGGGGCTGCAGGGAACCTGGAGAGGGGCTTGGGACAAGGGCCTGTAGGGCCAGGCCAAGGGGAATGGCTTGAACCTGCCCGAGGGGAGACTGAGCTGAGCTCTTAGGCAGAAGCTCTTCCCTGTGAGGGTGCTGAGGCGCTGGCACAGGGTGCCCAGAGAAGCTGTGGCTGCCCCATCCCTGGCAGTGCTCAAGGCCAGGTTGGACACAGGGGCTTGGAGCAAGCTGCTCCAGTGGAAGGGGTCCCTGCCCTGGCAGGGGCTGGAGCTGGAGGAGCTTTAGGGTCCCTTCCATCACACACCACTCCCTCATTCCCCCTCTCAGGACGCGCTGTGCACGTCGCAGGCCCCGCACCTCCGCCGGGAGCTGGCAGCCGGCGGGCGATAGGACCCGGCGGCGCCCTAGGGGCGGAGCATCCACGGGTAAGGGGTGGTTGCCGCGGCAACAGGAGACGCCCCGCCTGAGCCCGCCCTCCCGCGGGAGCGCTCTGCGCCTGCGCGGGGTCGCACGGGAGCGTGCCCCGCCCCGCCCGCCGCCGCCAGCCCCGGGGCCGCCATGAGGCGCGGCGAGCGGCGCGGGCCCGGGCCGGGCCCCGGCAAGGCCGCGCTGGAGGAACAGAGCCCGCAGCACAACGGCCCCGGGCCTGGGCCCACCCCCACTCCCAGCCCCGGCCTCGGGCCCGGCCCCCGCCGCAGCACCGAGTCCGAGGTCTTCGACGACGGCACCAACACGTTCTTCTGGTGAGAGCCGCCCCCCGCCGTGGCACGGCCCCGCTCCCCTCAGCCCCTCCGCGCCGCGGGCGGGGTGCGGGGGGGTCACCGGTACCGGGCGCGCGTTGTCCGCAGGTGCCCTGGCTCCTGCGCTGGGCCCGCGCTGTGCCAGGGGTCGCGCCGGGGCCCCGGGGGTGCTCCTCGGTGCTTAACGGCGGTGCTGGACCGAGCGTGGCCGCGGCACCGCCGTCCTGGCCGGGAGCCCTCCAGCAGCGCCCCCGAGCGGGTTCTCTCCTTAGCGGGTGCTTTGGGGGGGGCTCTCCGGCGCCGTAGGAGCCCCCGCGCTGTGCAGAGCCCTCCGTGCTCCATCCCTGTTGTCTTATGGGCACCGTCCCTCACTGCAAGAGAGACCTTGAGGTGCTGGAGCAGGGCCAGAGCAGGGCAATGGAGCTGGTGCAGGGCCTGGAGCCCAAGTGTGATGGGGAAGGGCTGAGGGACCTGGAGGGTTCAGATGGAGAAGAGAAGGCTCAGGGGGGACCTGATGGCTGCCTCCAACTGCCTGACAGGAGGATGGAGCCAGGAGGGGCTGGGCTCTGCTCCCAAGGAACAAGGGATGGGACAAGAGGAACCGGCCTCAAGCTGCACCAGGGCAGGTTTAGATGGAGCTGAGGAACAATTCCTGCCCCAGAGGGTGCTCAGGCATTGGAACAGGCTGCCCAGGGCAGGGCTGCAGGCACCGGCCCTGCAAGTGCTCACACCCCGTGGAGACGAGGCCTCGGTGCCATGGGTTAGGGGTGGCCTTGGCAGTGCTGGGGTAGGGGTTGGACTGGATGAGCTTGAAGCTCTTTTCCAACCTGGTTAATTCTGTAATCATTTATATGGGCTCCACTTTCTTCCCCTTCCCTCAGCCTTGGAAGAAGCCTTTTTCTGCCCAGTTCTTCCCTGTAGCCCTGCAGAGAGCTCAGCCTGTGCTAAAGCCCTGCAGGTCAGGGGTTCTCTATGGTCCTGGGCATGCTCCCTGCAGAAGCCATGACTGTTTGTTAGGCCAGGGGTAAAACAGTGCTTTGTTAAACTCGATCCTCCAGGAGGGGATGTGCTCGTACCTGGGAAAGCGCTTGTAAACCCCATCTTTGCTGGAGCTGTTGCAGAAATGCCCTTCAGCACACGTGTGTTTGCATGCAGAGGCTTCCTGTGCGGGTTAACCTCCCGTCCTCCCTGCCTGAGGCAGCCAGGCTGTCACTGAGGTCCCTTGTTGGAACATGAGCTGAGGGCGATGTGATTTGGCTCCAGTCTGACATTAAGGAGCAGCAGGGGGAGGGTGCTTGGCTCTCTCCCTGCCTGTCTGGGCACAAGTGGAGCAGAGGGTGTTGATGTGGATGAAGCTGCTGGTTCTGGTGATATTTCTGCTAGTGCAAACTGCAGAGGAGCACTGGGATGCTGCTGGGTCGCAGGGGGGCCTCTGCACAAGCCTGAGCTACGGAGGTGCCGCCAAGGACATCCTTGTCTTGAGGGCAGAGGAGCTTTCTTGGAGCACCCGGTAGCGTTGGCACATGTAGGCTGCTGAGTGCCTGGATCCTGCTGAGCCTGCGGAGTGGAGCCTCCTTATAAATGGAAAATGGGTAAAACGCTCCTTTTCTTCCTGCCTGCCTGAGGCGGCTCTTGCCTGGCGTCTTGTGGTGCCTTAAACACCGATGCTGGGTTTATTCTCTGCCCTCCCTCCTGTTGTGGGGCCGTCTGCCCCCGTGCAGCTCTGTCCTCAGAGGCTGTATGCGAGGCTCATTTGCCCCCATGAGCAGCTCTTCTGCAGGTCAGGTGCTCCGAGGAGCTTCCCCTTTGCCAGCTCGTCCCTTGCTGAGGGCAGTGAGGACGCGGCTGTTTGCAGCTTGGCCCATAGCTCACCTGGCTGCTTGCTTTCCCCCAGCAGTGCGAGTCCCTCGGGCTGCAGCAGCAGCTCAAAGCTTCTCAGAGGCTCCAGGCTTCTCCTGCTCTTCCTTTAGCCCCGTGCCCAAGAGCCCTGAGGGTGTGAGGGACTCCTTGGTCGGGACTCGGTTCTGAAGGGGCTGAGAATGGAGCTTACGCAGCCTAAGGAATTATCCCTGTGACCCTGGGGTTGCTCCTGTGCTGTGTGTGCAGAGGTGCTCATGGAAAACAGCAATGGAAGGGAGTAGGTGCCCTCTGTCTCTGAAGTGTGGAAAGTGTCTTTTCCCCCTGAAGTTCAGAAGCTGGGATAAGGTTTCCCACGTAGCTCAGTTTGGCACATTCAAGAGCCCGGGACTTGTAGACGCTGTCAGGAATCGTTCCAGAAGTGGTTCAGTTGGCAAAGGGAATTCTGCTGCTGTCAGTGCAGTCCCTGGGAAAAGTGGTGCTTCAGGTCCCTGCTCCATGTAACTCCTGCTAAAACTTGGAATGGCAAGTTATGTGCTATGTAACATCTGCATCTGTAATACCTAAACTTGGAGTGGCAAGTTACGTGCTATGTAATACCTGCATCTATAATACCTAAACTTGGAGTGGCAAGCTATGTGCTATATAATATCTACATCTATAACACATAAACTTGGAATGACAAGTTACGTGCTATGTAATATCTGTATCTATAAACATAAACTTGGAATGACAAGTTACGTGCTATATAATATCTACATCTATAACACATAAACTTGGAATGACAAGTTATGTTCTATAAAATATCTACATATATAATGCATAAACTTGGAATAATTTCTGTGCTGTATAATATCTATCTATATAATGCATAAACTTGGAATGACAAGTTACATGCTATATAGTTCATATTCAGTGTCAATCACTTGAAGCTGGGCAGGCCTGTGTTTGAGTTTCTAGGTGGGACAGCAGTCAGTGTGTCCTGACAGCTCTTGTGTCTCTGGGAAAGGCACCAGGCAGGAGCATTATGGAGCACATTGGTGGTTTCTGTATCTTTATCCCTGAACTCATTTCCAAGCATCTGTCCCAGCTATCAGGAGCTGGGAATGCCAGGCCTGCCTGGCAGGCTGTGCTCGGGGCAGTTCCCTGTTGTTTCCAGTACCTTTGATTGTTTCTTGCCTGTCTGCTTCCAGAATCAGCTTCTGAGCACAAACAAAGGGGCTCTTTGTGGCCGAGATGTTGACTCAGTTTTTGTATGGGGTGAGCACAGTGGATCCGATGTTTTTCCTGAGCTAGCATGGGGAAGGCCCTGGGTTGGTTGGGTTGGGTTGGGTTGTTAAATGCTGCCCCCCCCAGAGCACTCCACAGCATCCCTGTGGCTTTGCTTCTGTAACCCACACAAGAGTGGGTGCTGATGTGTTACGGGAGCAAACGTTCCTCCCCTCCCAGCAGCCAGTGAGAGGCAGCAGGAGGCAGGGGGGGTCTGGGATGTTCCAGCCTTGGGGTGCCCATTGGGGATCACCCGGTTCGGCATTGCGAGTGCTTCCCTCCTAACAGCTGGGTGCCTTTCAGAGCCTGTCTTTAACCCAAGCGGTGCAGCAAGGCATCCAGCCTTGAGTTAGAGGTGTTGGGATCTTCATCACCACCTTAGGATGCGACTGGGCCTTAGTTGCTTTTGCTAAGCTATACTTTGAATGTAATTCCCTTTCGTGTCCTCCGCTGGTTATTAATGTGTCCTGTCTCTGCATTGCCATCATGTGGCTGTGGTGTTGGCCATGAGGTTCTAGTGTGACAGCAGAGACCTGTGCAGCTCAGGGAGTTGAAGTTAAAAAGGGAGATAAGGAAAAGCCCCGGGAAGTGGTGGTGGGAGGCTCTCCATGGGCTGATGCAGCTTTGTAGGGGTTCCTTCTGCCTGGTTGCTGCAAGAAGCATGGAACATGGAGCAGGGGAAAGGGTCTCTGCCTGGGGGCTTTGGTTTATTTGGGCTTGTGAGAAACCCTTCCCGATGGCCAGCGCAGGGGCGCTCCGTTGGGAATGAGGATCCGTGCGTGCAGGGCAGCCGGGTTTGGAAACACAGCACTGGGAATCCCAGGGTGCTGAGGGTTGGGGGGGCCTTGAGGTTCAGGGGGACCGGAGGTGTCCAAGGTGGCGGAGGCTGGGTTGGCTGCAGCCCTTCCAAGGCACCATTCCCCATGCTCATGGGAAGCATCCGGTGCCTTTCCCACCACAGAGGCTCTGCTCTGTTTGCTGGTGCGTTCCTCAGCATCCAACCTGGCAGAGCCCCCCTGGCTGAGGTGCATGGGGCCAGGGCCCCGCTGTGTCCCCCCCGTGCTGTGCTCAGGAGGGAATGGAGCTGGTGCAGGGCCTGGAGCCCAAGTGTGATGGGGAAGGGCTGAGGGACCTGGGGGGTTCAGATGGAGAAGAGAAGGCTCAGGGGGGACCTGATGGCTGCCTCCAACTGCCTGACAGGAGGATGGAGCCAGGAGGGGCTGGGCTCTGCTCCCAAGGAACAAGGGATGGGACAAGAGGAACCGGCCTCAAGCTGCACCAGGGCAGGGTTAGATGGAGCTGAGGAACAATTCCTGCCCCAGAGGGTGCTCAGCCATTGGAACAGGCTGCCCAGGGCAGGGCTGCGGGCACCGGCCCTGCAAGTGCTCACACCCCGTGGAGACGAGGCCTCGGTGCCGTGGGTTAGGGGTGGCCTTGGCAGTGCTGGGCAATGGTTGGACCTGTTGGTTTTAAAGCTGTTTTCCATCCTGGTTGGTTCTGTGATCCTGTATCGGTGTCTTTTCTGTACACGCTCCAGTTTTTAAGGAGAACATGGGAAGATGGGGTGGGATTCAGTGCGAGGGGCTGGGGGGCAAAGGCAGGCCCCACTACCAGAAGCAATGCAAGGGGTGAACTGAGAGGCTTGGCACGGCAGGAGTGTGCAGGATTGGTTTCACCGGGGGACATCGCTTCCCTTGGGATGCTGGTGGTGGTGACAGGGAAACCTGCGTTATTTCACTTGGATGCCCAGGGTTTGAAGGAGGAGAGAGCCAGAGGGGGGGTGTAGAAGGACAGGGAAATGCTGGTGCAGGAAACTGCTCAGTGTCCCAGCTCTGCTGGTCTGGGATTTGTTGTGGATTCCATTCCCCCTTCCTGGCCTTGTCTCTTTTCCGATGCCCGTGCTTGCGGGCACTGCTCTCCCAGGGTTTGGACAGAAACCCCTCCAGTTCCAGCTGGAGCCTGCACCCTCCTGCTCCTGGTGCTCTGCCCAAGCTGTGACCAGTTCCAAGGGGAAGATCCCTGCTCTGCTTGCCCTGGCTCTGTTGAGGCTCCAGGCTGGGAGGACACAACCCTTCCTGCTGGTTCCTGCAGTGCGGGGCTGTGCTCAGTGTGTGCTGTTCACTGCTGGGTTAGAACCAATCCTTCCTGCAGTGCTGGGCTGTGCTCAGTGTGTGCTGTTCACTGCTGGGTTAGAACCAATCCTTCCTGCAGTGCGGGGCTGTGCTCAGTGTGTGCTGTTCACTGCTGGGTTAGAACCAATCCTTCCTGCAGTGCAGGGCTGTGCTCAGTGTGTGCTGTTCACTGCTGGGTTAGAACCAATCCTTCCTGCAGTGCTGGGCTGTGCTCAGTGTGTGCTGTTCACTGCTGGGTTATTGCAGGTGTGTGGGGACAGAACCAATCCTTCCTGCAGTGCTGGGCTGTGCTCAGTGTGTGCTGTTCACTGCTGGGTTATTGCAAGTGTATGGAGACAGAACCAATCCCTCCTGCAGGTTCATTCCTCCCGGCTTCCCTCGTGTTTCTGTTGGCCTCTGTGGCTGCTGGAGCTGCTTCCCTTCTTGCCCTGTTCCAGGTGATGTGGAGTTCTGCTTTCCCCCTCAGCTGCGGAGGATACCCTGTGTACCTGTGCTTACTTGCCCTTTGCCTCCCCTCCCCTTCTCCCTTTGTTCCTGTGGCAGGTAGGGTGTGTGATGCTCTGCTGCCTCTGGCAGCTCTCATCACTGTCACACTTGCAGTTTCCTGGTTGGAGCTGCCAACGTGCTCTTCCCACAAAGCAAACTGATGGAGATGCGCTGTCATTGTGGCTTCTGGGCTTCATGCTAGCCTGAAAGGACATTTGCACCAGAGGGACCTGGAGCTGTTGGAGCGAGGCCAGAGGAGGCCATGGAGCTGCTGCGAGGGCTGGAGCAGCTCTGCTCTGGAGCCAGGCTGAGAGAGCTGGGCTGGGGCAGCCTGGAGAAGAGAAGGCTCCTGAAGGGGAGACCTGAGAGCAGCTCCAGTGCCTAAAGGGGCTGCAGGGAACCTGGAGAGGGGCTTGGGACAAGGGCCTGTAGGGACAGGGCAAGGGGAATGGCTTGAACCTGCCCAAGGGGAGACTGAGCTGAGGTCTCGGTCCCTTCCAACACAAAGTGCTCTGATTCTGTGAGTAACCACATTGAACACTTGATGCCAGAGAATCTGGCTTCAGTTGGAGGTGAGAACTGAGCTGAAAGGAACATGAGGAGATGCAGAACCTGTTGTTCCCCGTGCAACAGAGGAGCCTCCTGGGTTCCAGGCTGATGGTTGCAGCACCAGTAATAAAGGAAAACAGCACCCATGACGTGCTCCAACACTGACCGCATGCCTTGCTGCCAACGCCCCACAAGGGTGGATGGAGGCAGGCCATCGTTGCTCTACGAGGCAGGTTTCTAGATGTGTTTGAGTGAGGACTTGCTCAGAACTGAAGTTGTGGCAATTTACACGATGCTGAATGCATTGAAAAAGTCATTGACTCCATCTGGGTGCTCAGGAGGTGAAATGATCCGGGGGAAGTCACTGTTTCTGGGTTTGGTTTAGTAGCCTCTTAGATACTGGTTTCAAGAAAGTTAAAATAAACCACGTCAAATACAGTGCAGAGCCTTGCATTTAACATGAGCTTTTTTTTTTCTGATCAGCATACAGGGCGGGGAGAAATTTGATGAAATTCAACAAGGGCAAGGGTAGAGTCTGGCATCTGGGGAAGAACAACCCCATGTACCAGTACAGGCTGGGGACTGACCTGCTGGGAAGTAGCGAAGGGGAAAGGGACCTGGGGGTGCTGGTGGATAGGAGGATGACCATGAGCCAGCAATGTGCCCTTGTGGCCAAGAAGGCAAATGGCATCCTGGGGTGCATTAGAAAGGGGGTGGTTAGCAGGTCAAGAGAGGTTCTCCCTCTCTATTCTGCCTTGGTGAGGACGCATCTGGAATACTGCATCCAGTTCTGGGCCCCTCAGTTCAAGAAGGACAGGGAACTGCTTGAAAGAGTCCAGCGCAGAGCCACAGAGATGATGAAGGGAGTGGAACATCTCCCTTATGAGGAGAGGCTGAAGGAGCTGGGTCTCTATAGTTTGGAGAAGAGGAGACTGAGGGGTGACCTCATCAGTGTTCACAAATATGTAACGGGTGGGTGCCAGGATGATGGAGCTAGGCTTTTTTCAGTGATATCCAGTGATAGGACAAGGGGCAATGGGTGTAAACTGGAGCATAGGAGGTTCCACGTTAACATCAGGAAGAACTTCTTTACTGTGAGAGTGCCAGAGCACTGGAACAGGTTGCCCAGGGGGGTTGTGGAGTCTCCCACATTGGAGATATTCAAGGCCCGCCTGGACAAGTTCCTGTGTGATGTACTCTGGGTCACCCTGCTCTTGCAGGGGGGTTGGACCAGATGATCTCTTGAGGTCCCTTCCAACCCTTGGGATTCTGTATTACATACATGTGTAAATGCAATGGGCAAGGGCCTGCTCTGATGCAGGTGAATCCGAGCATCCCCTCCGGCCCCTGGTGCGGTGCCCCCGTTGAGAGGCTGGGGTTCAGACCTTCAGCTCCCGCAGGTTTCAAAACAGGCTCCTCATCACGTGGCTCTGGTGAATGTGAAGTATGTGAAGTGTGAATCACCTGCGCTTCAGCATCCGGGGCGGCTGGGCCAGGGCAGGATGCATCCGTCCAGCAGGAAGCTTGTCCTCTGAAGCCGCCTTGGGGTTTGGAGCCTTTTGGACACGTTGACTCTTTCCTCACTTTGGGAATACTCGGAGGTCCTCTTGCTCTCCCTCTGGAGCTGGTTAGTGTGAGCCCTGGGGACTGCCAGGCAGGAGAGTGTTAAACACCCAGCACCTTCCCAGCAGTGACAGAAGAGGATTGCATCTGCTTATGAGGTATTGCATGTGTCTTCCAGTGGGATTAAAAGGATGCTGTGAGCAGTGGCTGTGCTTGGGATTAGGCAGAAAATGTAGCTCACAGTAGTGCTTACCTTCACTTTCAGAGCAGTTCTAGGCAGGTTACTGGGGGTGGTGTTTGAAGCTAGGTCAGTGGGCTGCTTGGCAGTCCTCGGTGAGCTCTGGTTTATCGAGCAGTGTACATGTACAAACCTGGGTCTTTTGGTATAAAATGGAAATGTAATGCTAGCTTTCAGTCCAATAGAATATAAAAAGAAAACTGAAATAGAACCAGTACGTACAAGTGTCCATCACAGTCGTTTTCATTCAGTTTTTCGGGTCTCTAAGCTTGATGCTTGATACTTGTGTTGCTTGTATAAAGAGATGTTGTGTAGACCTTTAAAACAGACTTGTGTCTGTATGGTTTGATCTTAAATGCCCATTTAAGACTTCCCATGCTTCTGAGCTGAGGTCAGAGAAGTTTTCCACTCAACAATAAATGGCTTCTCATTAGGGAAGGGGTGTTCGCCTTGAAATCAAAGAGCAGAGTGGGAACTGTGTGTGTTGTAGTCAGTAGGTGCATGTGTGTGGTGTCAGCTGGCTGCAGTGCGTTCCCCTCTTCACTCCTGGTCTGACTGTGGGTACTTGGCTCCTTTCCTTTCCCACCCAAATCAGTGGGAGCTTCCCTCGGATGGGGGAGTGAGCTTGTGGCTGCACACACAGCGGCAGCATGCTGTACCAGTGTGCTACAGCATCCGGATGCAGGCTTTAACAGCCTGGATCAGCAGCCACCAAGCTTTGCTGGGGAGCTTGGCTGGCACGGCAGAGCTGGTTCAGCAGAAACCCCTTGTGCAGGGATAGCTGCATGTGGTTCTGAGGGCACCAACCTCTGGTTCTGTGGGCACCCACTTCTAGCCATGAGGCTGTAGCTGCCCTTCAGCTCCAAGCTGGGATGAAACCACAAGCTACAGGAAATAAGGCATCTAGGGGCAGCTTTGCAATTCTTCCAATTGCAGCTGGTCTCATTCAGAAAAGGGGGGTTAATGGCTAGTTTTCCTTGTAAGGCACAATCCCCATAGCTGGGGTGAATTCCCTTCTGTTCCATTGTTCGTCTGCTGCAGTTTTCATTACCTGGCCTGAAGGAGCGGGGCAGCAGCACTGCCAGGTCCATACCTGACAAAGCAGGAGAGGGACCTGGTGGGTTTGGATCTCTGTTAGCACAGGTGCTGCTGGGCTTTCCAAGCTGCTGTTGGTCCCTTGGCAAGTGTCTGCCCATGTCCTCCTTAACTCCAGGCTCAAGGGGAACATGAGCAAGACCTGTCCTTGCGCAGGCTCCTGTCAGTGCGAGTGCACAATGGGCTGGGAACTAAATTGAGTGCCATTGTAAACCCTGCTTTCTGTGCTGTGCAATCCCTAAAACAGCTTTAGTGCTGTGGAGCCCTGTGTGTGTGCTGGACTGGCTGAGGCTTCACTGACGGATGGAACTTCTGCTCTCTGATGCCAATTTTCTCTCCTCTGCATTGTAGGAGAGCTCATACCTTAACAGTCCTCTTCATCCTCACGTGTGCGCTGGGCTACGTGACCCTGCTTGAAGAAACACCTCAAGACACAGCCTACAACACAAAGAGGTAAATGCTTGAGAAGGGCTTCCTAGGAGGTGTTTTACATGAGGGCAGCTGCATGAACAGCTCACTGTACCTTGGGCATAAGCCACCTCAGGTGACCTTTGCATTAAGCTGTTTCAAGGGCTGAACCTTAGTGACAACCAAGTGTAAGTCTAAGCTCCTCTGCTGCTGCTCCGTGAGCTTCATCCCTAATCAGGTCAGTGTCACTGACTCCCATAGCAGTGAGTGGCCAGGTTGGGCATGGCTTGAAGCAGCCTGCTCTAGTGGAAGGTGCCCTACCCTAATGTGGTTGAATTTCTCCTCTTTTTAAAGGAATACAGCAGGGAACCCAAAGTGGGAAGAAAAGTGGTCTTCTCAAAAGCTAAGTGTATCCTAAAGATGAGGGGGATGCTTACAGACTGCAAAGCATCCTTGCTGTCAGCATGGAAGTCATTCTGGTTTCTACTGGTCTGGTTTCTTAACTACAACACTCTGTTAACTACAACCCTTGCTATTGAAGGGTTCCTTCCTATTTTTCACATTTTCTGAAGTGACTCAGATTGCAGCATTCATTGTCGTGGAGATGCAGGAATTGGGCTATTTCCTGAGATAACCTCGCTTGTTGCTCTGCCATTTACACAATAGATGTGGCACATGTAACTCACACACGTGTGCTGAGCTGAGGGTTTGTGTTTTCACTTGAGGGCGTGGAATGGAACAAGTTGAACGCTGTGTGTGCCCTGTCTGGAGCTGGGAAAGCTGCTGCAAGGCTTTGGGGGGCACAAATGGCATCTTAGTCCCAGTGAGCCCAGGGAGCGGATGGAGCTGTGACATTCCCTGCGGTGGCAGCTCAAGTAAAGAAGGGGAAAAGCTGGAAGAGAAGTGATGACACATCGGTGGGCAGTAATACAGATCCGAGGTGACTCAGTGGAGTATCTTACTGTTGGGATTAGAGCCTTTGCTGCTTTAATAGAAACAAACCAGAGAAGATTAAGCAGCAGATTAACCTTACTTTCATGAAATACAAGTTGCTTTCTGCATATTCAGTGGAGGGAATAATGTGCCCTGTTGTTAAAATCCATTTAACAGCACCATACCAGGCAGTAGCAGTGAGTGTCTCTCTCCAGGTTCTGGAGAGGGGCTTGGGACAAGGGCCTGTAGGGCCAGGCCAAGGGGAATGGCTTGAACCTGCCCGAGGGGAGACTGAGCTGAGCTCTTAGGCAGAAGCTCTTCCCTGTGAGGGTGCTGAGGCGCTGGCACAGGGTGCCCAGAGAAGCTGTGGCTGCCCCATCCCTGGCAGTGCTCAAGGCCAGGTTGGACACAGGGGCTTGGAGCAAGCTGCTCCAGTGGAAGGGGTCCCTGCCCGTGGCAGGGGTTGGAGCTGGAGGAGCTTTAAGGTCCCTTCCAACACAAACCAGGCTGGGATCCTATTGTATGATCCTATGCATGTTCTTTGATGCCTTCTTCAGTGCTGGCTGTGGAATGCTGCCTGCAGTATCTAGATGCAAAACTACTTGAAAAGCAGCATCCTGAGAACTGGTTATGCTCTTCCAAATGTTGTTTTTTGTTGTTGGTTTTGAAGGCTGCATCTGTTTCCACTCAGGCTTCACCCTTGTGCTGCTGCCACAGCCACCCAAGCTGCATGGTGGCTTCAGAGGCAGCAGTTAACTGCCAAATCATTGCTTCTTCCAAGCTGAGATCAGTGCAGACACAACACAAGTCCTGTGGGCCTTTCCTAAGCTCTGCCTTGGCCCTGATTTACAGAGGGGATGGCAGAGTCTGTGTTGTTCACACGCTCTTTACACTCGGTTTTCAGTGAACTCCTTTCTGATCTCCATTGAGTCTCTTTTCAAAGGGCTTTGAGGTAGGGGCTAAGCCAAGTTTAGCACCATCAAGTGTAAAGGATTCCAGCTCACCTCGTGTCCCAGCCATTCTCCTCTTTAGCATCTGGGTGCGTGCTGCTCTTACATCTCATTGTTCCTGACCTATTTTATGTGGCTCTTTAAGTGTGTATTTGGACAAGAAGAGGCACTTCAGAGCAGGAGTAAGATGGTCACAGCATGCAGGAGTAGATCCATATCCCCAGCTTGCACAGGTTGTTGCCTGTGGCTTCCATGGCTTAAAATCCCTTCTCCTAGCCTGTGATCTCGCTCAGTCTTCACGGAGAGCTGTCGTGTGGTTTGATCTAAACCCTTGGCCAGCATGAGGCTGTCTCCGTGTGCAGATATTTCATGGTGATGCTGTCCTTAATGAACAGCAGTGGGTTTGTTACCAGTGAGCAGGGTCTGTAGCTGTCATGCTCTTTTATTTCCAAGCTCTGCACAATGACAGTGGAGCAGTGTCCTGGCCTTGAGTGTGCACTCTAAATACATGGTCACAAAGGCTTGAACCTCCTTTGAGCTCTTGCTGGGAGGTGCCCAAATGCCTGTGAACTGCATTAGGTGCTTAGAGCAGAGCGTTTCCTTGGGGTAAATACACAATTGCTTTGCTAGCTGCTGTTGCTGTGGCTCCTGGGCTCACTGAAGCAGTAAGGAGTGAGCTGAGGTCCCAGCTTCTCCCCTATAAGGTCTCTTCCTCCATTCTCTTCAGGAAGGAACTGAGGGCAGGGTGGGTGATGGGATTTGTGCAACAGCTCAGCAGCAGAAATGATGGACAAGGAACAAATCGGAGCATGAACCTCTGAGGTCATGGGGTGTGGTGTCTACAGGCAGGATTCATACGTGTATCTGTTCACATGCTGCCATTTGGTGCCATTTCCCTCCCTGCAGCGTGTCAGGGCAAGGGAAGGAGGGTTAGGTTTGTATGGTAGGGTTTATAGATTTGTCCCAGCTGTGAATCCAGTCTGAGTTCACTGGGATCATGCCCAGAGGCGTTGGTGGGATCGTGTGGTGCGTGCAGTCAGGTTCCCTCTCTTGCAGAGGCTCTTGGGAATTCACTTCATAGCCAGAGACGTTGCATCAAAGCCTGTCTCATCAGTGAGGCTTCTTACTCACACAGCTCTGCAGCATTCAGAGCAGCCTTGGAAGAGCCCAGCCCCTCTGACAGCCACCCTTCAGCACCCAGGAGGAGCTGACAGGATTGAGCTCCAGCTCTGAGGGCAGCCAAGTGCATGTTCAGCCTCCCCCTGTGCATAGAGTGGCTGTGGGACAAACCCCCATCTCCCTGATACCTTGAACGCTGTGCAGAGGTTCTGGGGGAAAGGGCTCATATTTTTCCATATAGAACCACATCCAGGTTTAAAGAGTCCTGTGTGCAGTGGGTTGTGCATTGAATTTCGAACCATGAAACGCTCTCTTCTAAGGTGCCCTTTCACACTGGTTTTGGTAAGAGCAGCTCCCTGCTCAGCCCTGGTAATGGATCGAGGGCTATTTGGGAGCTGATGCCCTCCAGCTCCTGTTGCTGAACACCCACCGAGATGACAAGGTGAGGTGGTTGTTCACACACCTCCTGTGCAGCTCGTGGTACCACTGGGGAATGGCACCAGCCGTGCTGCTGCCCTGCAGCAGTGGGAGCTGCCGCATGAAACACCATGAACAAAGGGCAATAGAGAGATGCTCATAGACAGGATCCATTGTCTTGTGCCTCTGTATCGACCCCTACACCAACACAGACAACAGCTTCTGTGTGCTGCTGCAACCCTTGCTGTGCTCTTCTCTTCTTTGGTTCAGTGCTAAAGTGAGTTTTGTAGCACACTTTGCTGTTTAGTGTCTTCCAAAACAGGAGGCCACAAGGGTGATCAGGGCCTGGAGCACCTCCACTATGGAGACAGGCTGAGAACACTGGGGCTGTTCAGCCTGGAGAAGAGAAGCTGCATGGAGACCTCAGAGCAGCTTCCAGTGTCTGAAGGGGACTGCAAGGATGCTGGAGAGGGAGGGACTCTCCATTAGGGACTGGAGTGACAGGAAAAGGGGTGATGGGTTCAAATGGAAACAGGGGACGCTCAGGTTGGGTGTAAGGCAGAAGCTCTTCCCTGTGAGGGTGCTGAGGCGCTGGCACAGGGTGCCCAGAGAAGCTGTGGCTGCCCCATCCCTGGCAGTGCTCAAGGCCAGGTTGGACACAGGGGCTTGGAGCAAGCTGCTCCAGGGGAAGGGGTCCCTGCCCATGGCAGGGGTTGGGACTGGATGATCTTAAGCTCCTTTCCAGCCCAAACCAGTCCATGATTCCCAGTGTGCTGCTCCAGAAGATCCGTTTGCCGTGGCCATCGGGCTGCTTGCAGGGGATCCCAGAGGATCTCTTACCTCCCCTCACACTAACCCAGCAGGCCAAGCTGCTGGGCAGGCTTCGAAAGAGCTGTGTGAGGAGGCAGCTGAGGGATGCTGAGGGGAGAACATGGGTGAACTCCTCCAGCTGGGCCTGCAGCTGATCCCAGCAGAGCTGCTGTTGGCCTCAGTGGGTGTCAGGAAAGGGAACTGAATTAAGTTCCTAGGGTGGTTTAGATTCAGGTCATCTCCAGCTTTGGGGCAGTTACCCTTGCAAGGACTAAAGCAGTGATCCTGGCTGTCCTGGTTCATGCAGTGGTTGTGAGCAGACACGTGTAGTTGCAGGACACAGAATGCAGATGTTTCTGTGGACGTGTACATTTGTACTAGCAGTGTGTCTAAATACAGGCTCAAGATGCAGAATGTTCTCATTCTTGAGATCAGCTGAAAGCCGTCAGCAGCTTCAGCTCTGAGCCTCCTGATGGGCTCTTCACTCATTCAGTAGGTAATTCTGTCGTGCTCCCAGTGTCAGGAAGCGAGCTGAAGAGCTGATACAACTGCAAGGTAAATCCTGGTTTTGCATTCAGGAAGCACAGACGTTGGCACTCAGAGGTGAATGTCACAGAATGGTGTTCATAAATCCCTTTGGTTTCTCTTTGGGTAGGAGTTTGTGAACTGTGTCAATAGGAGTTCCTGGTGTGTGACAGCTCCTCAAGGAAAGACATGTTCTTGGGTATTTTATTTTCTTTTTATTTTAGAATCATAGAATCATAGAACAGTCAGGATTGGAAAGGAGCTTAAGATCATCCAGTTCCAACCCCCTGCCATGGGCAGGGACACCTCACACTAAACCATGGCACCCAAGGCTCTGTCCAACCTGGCCTTGAACACTGCCAGGGATGGAGCATTCACAACCTCCCTGGGCACCCATTCCAGTGCCTCACCACCCTCACAGGAAAGAACTTCTTCCTTAGATCCAATCTAAACTTCCCCTGTTTCAGTTTGAACCCATTACCCCTTGTCCTGTCACTGCAGTCCCTAATGAAGAGTCCCTCCCCAGCATCCCTATAGGCCCCCTTCAGACACTGGAAGCTGCTCTGAGGTCTCCACGCAGCTTCTCTTCTCCAGGCTGAATTTTATTGGGTATTTTATTTTCTCTGGCTCCTGCAAATGGAGCCCTTTTATTTGCAGCCCAGGGTTGCAGCACCGGCTGCAGACAGCCCCTTTTGTGGGGTGGGAGGTATTGCTCAGTGTCATCTCTTCAGCCGGCTCTTAACAGGGTAATGTGAGGAAGCAGGAAAGGTCTATTGGGAGTTCAGATGCAGTGGAAAGCATTTTTGGATCGCTTTGCACTGTTGCATCCATTAGGACTAAAGGAGCATGCCCAAGTTGAGACCATGGGCTTGAGGGAAAACAGGAGCCTCTGGAAAAGAAAAGGGATTGGGTGCATGGGAGGTGTTTAAAATCTCAGTTACCTAAAATCTGAGGAGATGTTTAAGTTGATGTCAGGTACATTGAGATGATGCCACCTGACTGGTACCTCAGTACAGGTCTGGTCCTCATGCTGAACGATGGGGTCCTGAGGGTGAGGGCGTTTGGATGTGAGTGTTCTCATTTCTTATTTGCAAAGGAAAGCTGCATTGAAAACCATGCTGCGTGTAATGAGTGCGTTTCAAATCCTGGGTCTTGACTGCTGCGTGCTGGTTTGATTGGTCTGGATCTCCTGCTGGAGCCTTCTGTGCCCTAAAAGTTCAGTTCCACACCGGCTGAATCTTACACGTGGGCTGCTGCATCCCTTGTGAAAGCCACTGGGACAGGAGTTGGTTTCTCATGGAATCACAGGATGATTTGGGTTGGAAGGGACTTAAAGCTCATCCAGTTCCAACAGCTTCTCCTGTTCTGCCTAAGAGCTCAGCTCAGTCTCCCCTCGGGCAGGTTCAAGCCATTCCCTTTGGGCCCTTGTCCCAAGCCCCTCTCCAGGTTCCCTGCAGCCCCTTTAGGCACTGGAGCTGCTCTCAGGTCTCCCCTTCAGGAGCCTTCTCTTCTCCAGGCTGCCCCAGCCCAGCTCTCTCAGCCTGTCCAGCTCTAACCAAGCCTTTCCTCAGCTCTCAGCCGGATCAGTCCCTTCCCCATCTCACTCTGGTCACACACAGAGATGGTGCCTCCTGGAAGGGACAGGATCAGGACAGTCCTTAAGCAGGACTTAACTGTGCAGGTCTGGCCTGAGGGTGCTTGGGATGCAGCTCTGGGTCTTCAGTGTCCTTGGGCTCATGGTCTGATAATGCTTTTTGGTTCTTTAATGTCTCGCTCACCTTCTGTTAGGCTCCATGTAAAGTCCCAGCTCTTGACCAGCAGCAGTGTTTGGGCTGATCTGCTCCTCCTTGTCTTTGCTTGAGTATGGAAATGTTTTGGAGTGGTGATGTTCATTTGCAATTGCACCGAAGCTCTCTTGGTGCAGCTCTCAAGCTTAGAGTGTCTCCCTGCTAAATTGTAAGTGTGTATCTGCCAGAATGGGCATAAAGCTTCTCAAAGGGGAAGCATTTGACATCCGTGCATCTCGTGCTGACCTGCAGGCCAAGGCTCATTGTGTGCATCAAGGCACTGCTCCTTCTGCTTCCTTTGGGCTGGAGGAGTTCTTGGCCAGATCAGGCTTTTCCCCTGGCTTGATGGCTAGGAGGAAGTGACAGCAACACGCAAGGGAATGGAAGCTGGTGGGGAGTGAACTTTGGGGTTTGAGACAGGCTGACAAGCAAATTGCTGCTTGAAAGTACAGGAATTTATACCTGTTTCCCTGAAACATAATCTCCAAAAGGCATCTCTTTATGAGGGACATGGTTGGTAATTAGGAAACAGAGACCAGACATACTTTCCATCAAAGAGTATCATTTCCAGTGTCATTAGAAGGTGCAGCAACGTGAGCAGCTTGTTCTGTTTCTCCCTTGCAGAGGTATCGTTGCCAGTATCTTGGTTTTCCTGTGTTTTGGAGTGACGCAAGCTAAAGATGGACCATTTTCAAGACCTCACCCAGGTAATTCACCTTGCTGGAGTCACGTATTTCTGGTAAATGGCATGGTTTATGGTGCACATAAATGTTTGTTCCTTGTAGAGAAGGTAAGTAGTAATTTAAATAGTAAGAGAGGTTCGTTACTACACACTTACCTCCTAGCTTCCACCCCGCCTCCAAACAGCATGCAGAGCATCCTGTGCTTCCAGGCTGCGTGTCCACTGGGTATTTCTTGTTGGATCTCCCTGCTCTGGCTTCCTGTTGGGAGTAAAAAGCTTTGTGTGAGCTGCCACATTCTTGGAACCTGAACTTCCCCTGTTTACCCCTCATTTCTGCACTGGGACTGCACGTCTGACCATGCATCCGCTCGCTGGAGCACTGCACTCCCTTTGCCTATGCCCATTATCCCCTGTTTATCCCTCATTTCTGCACTAGGACTGCACGTCTGACCATGCATCCGCTCGCTGGAGCACTGCACTCCCTTTGCCTATGCCCATTATCCCCGTTTATCCCTCATTTCTGCACTGGGACTGCACGTCTCACCATGCATCCGCTCGCTGGAGCACTGCACTCCCTTTGCCTATGCATTATTTTTATCCCTCATTTCTGCACTGGGACTGCACGTCTGACCATGCATCCTCTCGCTGGAGCACTGCACTCCCTTTGCCTATGCCCATTATCCCCTGTTTATCCCTCATTTCTGCACTGGGACTGCACGTCTGACCATGCATCCGCTCGCTGGAGCACTGCACTCCCTTTGCCTATGCCCATTATCCCCTGTTTATCCCTCATTTCTGCACTGGGACTGCACGTCTGACCATGCATCCGCTCGCTGGAGCACTGCACTCCCTTTGCCTATGCCCATTATCCCCTGTTTACCCCTCATTTCTGCACCGGGACTGCACGTCTGACCATGCATCCGCTCGCTGGAGCACTGCACTCCCTTTGCCTATGCCCATTATCCCCTGTTTATCCCTCATTTCTGCACTGGGACTGCACGTCTGACCATGCATCCTCTCGCTGGAGCACTGCACTCCCTTTGCCTATGCCCATTATCCCCTGTTTATCCCTCATTTCTGCACCGGGACTGCACGTCTGACCATGCATCCGCTCGCTGGAGCACTGCACTCCCTTTGCCTATGCCCATTATCCCCTGTTTATCCCTCATTTCTGCACTGGGACTGCACGTCTGACCATGCATCCTCTCGCTGGAGCACTGCACTCCCTTTGCCTATGCCCATTATCCCCTGTTTATCCCTCATTTCTGCACTGGGACTGCACGTCTGACCATGCATCCTCTCGCTGGAGCACTGCACTCCCTTTGCCTATGCCCATTATCCCCTGTTTATCCCTCATTTCTGCACTGGGACTGCACATCTGACCATGCATCCGCCCACTGGAGCACTGCACTCCCTTTGCCTGTGCCCATTATCCACAATAGCTGATGGAGCAGAGGCACCTGATTGTGATTGTAAAGGTTTCTAGTAAGGCTGTAGGTCCTGAAAGCATTTGAAAGCACAGCACAAAGCCTCTTCCCTGTAGGGTTATATCAGGTGAATATGAACTTGTTAAAGTATCTTTGATCTTTAGCTTATTTTTAGCTGTGAATCACTGAGAAAGAATTACGGGCATTTATATAGACTCACACCATATTCCTGAAAGCATTAGGCTGTCCTATAGTCAGATAAAGCTGTAAGTACTTCCTATGCCAAACATTTAACCTCCCAGTTATGGAATGCTATTCCTTATGAGAAACAGCAGGTATGTTAAAAGCCTCAGTTCTAGAGCAATGCCCACAGCACACCTCTGGTTGATTCACAGGTTGGCATTCCTAAGGTCTTTTAAATAGCAGGTTTTAGTCTTTCCCTTCTGTTACAGTTAATTGTGGTTCCTCCTGTAAGACCAATTGCTGCTTTTAAGGACATGGGTGGTATTTGGGTGCTTTCAGTGTCGAACATCCATCCAGTGATTGTGTCTGGGATGGAAGTCAGGTTTGCTCCCTAGAAGAAAGCAGTGCAAACTGGAAGGGGATGGTCCACAGATGTCTGCAGCCAACTTCTAGCCTAGGCTGAGCCACCTCTGCATGTTCCTGTCTCAGAAACAGCAGGTGCTGGTCTGGATTGGAGTCTGTCTCAGCAGATGTGAACCCTCCATTTGGTTCAATCACATATTGAGCCACCTCAGACACTGAGTGCATTGAGGAGAGCAGCATCATTGTGCATCCTCTGCAGGCCTTGAGGCCCAGCCTCAGCTCTCCACTTACAGAGAGTGCCTTGGGAAGCTCCCATGAGGCAGCCCAGTGGTGCTGTTCCAGGAGACAGATCTCATCCCAAAGGAACTGCGGCGCAGGCCGTCCGTGCGTGCTGCTTCCATTTATAGGGCAGGAGGAAGCCTTGGGGTCAGGCAGGGCGCAGTGATCACGTACGGCCACTTCAGGTCTCTTGCGTGAGCTCCTCAGGCTGGATCCCAGTAGCTGGGTTTGATGCAGTGCTGCTGGCAGGTGGTTTTAGAGCCCTGTTATTCCACATATGTGTATCCCTTATGACCAGCTCAGGGTTGCTTTATATTGTTGGCAGGGTTTTGTGCTTCACATTGCTCTGTTTGAACAGCTCCTCTTCCTTAGTGCTTATCCACCTGGTTTATTTATACCCAGCTCGCCTACACCAACACCATTGGTCTTGTTAAGGAGACAAAGTTTGCTGAAGCAACAAGTTCTGCTTTCAGTCTCCCCCTTCAATATAAGCCTGCTTTCCCCGTGATCTTTTGCTAGTCCTGCCCTTTGTGTGGTTTAGTTTGAGTTTTCTTCTTTAAATGGCTGTCTGTGTGTAGGATACTGCAGATGTGAGAGCACTGGTGTTTTGTGATGGGTGTTAAAGCTTCCCACTGTCTGGCAGTACTTTGGTGGCTGTCCTTATGCTGTGTGTGCTTTCTTCATGGCTGTGTTACACTGACAGAGTGAGTGGCAGGTAACCCACTGCTCCAGCTGATGAGCTAACATGGGAAGTTACTGGCTCCTAAGCATGAAACTGTATTAGAGCTCTGCTATTACTCCAGTCCTTTGAGATCATCTGATTTTCTTCTTGCTGCCCCAAGGGGTGAATCTGAAGCTCTACTTGAGGGTCCATCTATTGGTGGTTGGACACCTGAGTCTGGGGAGCGTAATGCATCACAGATACAGTCAGCATCAGCATGCTGGCTTTTCAGTGTTGGCAAACAAAAGATACCTTCATCCTTACTGTCACATCCTCTCACGGAGCCTGGAACACGCCATAGGCTGGTGCTGTAGGAGTTCAGTGTCACCTTGTTGTTAACTTATCATTGCCACATGCTAATTAGAAATAAGTTTTCCATGACAATTAATGCCAGAAATAGCTTCTAATATTCCCCCCTTGTGCCAGCAGTTAGTTTGATTTAATACATGATGCTACATTCTTATTCATGGTGTTGTGTACTTGTACACCAAGGGGGACCAGTGTAAAACAGAACCTGGTTTGAGGCAGCATCAGAGCAGTGACCAGTTCCAATTGAGGAGTTTGTGGTGATGGGTTCACTTAAGGGGAAGCCAATATTAGAGGTATGCCAAAAATAACCCTGCAGCGAAAGCTGAGGCCAGTCCAGGAAGCGAGAGGACACGATGTTTGTACAGCTTGGAAAACAGCTTGCTCTGCTGTACGTGGACAGATCCAAAGCAGCCTCCAACCCTCGGGGTGCTTGTGGCACACGGGGAGAGCACAAGAAATGCTCCTCAGATCTTATCTTTATGATGAGGCGTTGCTGAGCGTGCCCAGCAGCTGCAGATGTGCGGTGCCAGAGCCCTCTGCATGGAGGGGGAAGCTCAGGTAAGGCTTTGGGCTTTCCTGCTCTGTCACAACGTCTGCCACGCTGCTGGCTCTGAGGGGTGTAGAACCTGTCGTGCAAGGCTTTGTAGGTCAGCAGAACAGCGTTTCCAAGGCCCACAGTCCAAAGGTGGTGTTTGAAGGAAGCAAAGCTCAGTCCTGTGGGAGAAACGTGTTAATGACAGGTCAGTTCTGGCTTGAACACAGGGCTTCGTCTTGGAGGTGCACAGTCATTAGGGGGGAGGATAGCAGACCCCTCATTGACCACAGACCACCTCACAGCGTTCGGGTTCCTAACACCTGACCCCTAAGAGAATCAGAATCATAGAACAGTTTGGGTTGGAAAGGACCTTAAGATCATCCAGTTCCAACCCCCTGCCATGGGCAGGGACACCTCACACTAACCCATGGCACCCAAGGCTCTGTCCAACCTGGCCTTGAACACTGCCAGGGATGGAGCATTCACAACCTCCCTGGGCACCCATTCCAGTGCCTCAGCACCCTCACAGGAAAGAATTTCCTCCTTAGATCCAATCTAAACTCCCCCTGTTTCAGTTTGATTGGGGTGCACAGGTAAGAAACAGCAGTTGTGATGTGTGGACCTGCAGTAACAGCCCTCAGAGCTGCCGATGTGCAGAGCTCTGAGCCTGCCCTCCAGCCCCAGCAGCCCGGTTGCCTCTTTCTTCCCTGGCAGGGTGGGATGGACCATGTGGATGGAATGAGTCCAGCAGCTTGGCTGGGCAAAGGTGCCACCTTCACAGGCTTCAGTCTCTGCTGAAGGTGGGGTCAGAGCCAGGCTCAGAGAGGCTTCTCTCTAAACTGTGCTGGGATGCTTCGGGTGGGATTTCCCCCCTGCCTGAGGCTGAGATGGGCAGAGAGCACACTTGTGTCAGGGGCCGGTTGCTTCTGGGCTCTGAGCTGATGGACAGTGTTTGCAAGCCTGGAGTTTATGTTCTTGCTTTATTTCTGCCATTTTGATGCTTTTAAATGAGCATCCCCAGGTTCCCATGGAGTTAAGAGGGATAAATGCCCACATCAGGCCTCAAGGTTCTTGGGTTTTCCACTGTTCGTGCAGGTGGAGCAGCTTCTGTCTCCACTCAACCCTATTAACCACTGGCTTTTGATCCCTCTTTGCCCCCATCCAATCCTGCTGTAAAGGGATGGAACCATGGAAGGAGAGCTCTGGTTTATAAGCATAAACAGGAAGCACCTAGAGGAAAGTCTATTAAAGTCATTCCAGAGTGATTACTATGGGATGTTACCGAGGGAGTTAAATCCCCACTTGGAATGAGGCAGGTTCTGCTGAGTTACCTGTGTGAGTTCTCAGAGGGGGTCAGTTACTGATGCTGGAGGGCTCTGTCTGTGCACGGGTTGAGCAGCTTCCTCTTGGAATCATGGAATCAACCAGGTTGGGAAAGCCCTTCCAGCTCATCCAGTCCAACCCCTACCCCAGCACTGCCAAGGCCACCCCTAACCCATGGCACCGAGGCCTCGTCTCCACGGGGTGTGAGCACTTGCTGGGCCGGTGCCCGCAGCCCTGCCCTGGGCAGCCTGTTCCAATGCCTGAGCACCCTCTGGGGCAGGAATTGTTCCTCAGCTCCATCTAACCCTGCCCTGGTGCAGCTTGAGGCCGGTTCCTCTTGTCCCATCCCTTGTTCCTTGGGAGCAGAGCCCAGCCCCTCCTGGCTCCATCCTCCTGTCAGGCAGTTGGAGGCAGCCATCAGGTCCCCCCTGAGCCTTCTCTTCTCCATCTGAACACCCCAGGTCCCTCAGCCCTTCCCCATCACACTTGGGCTCCAGGCCCTGCACCAGCTCCATTGCCCTGCTCTGGCCCTGCTCCAGCACCTCAAGGTCTCTCCTGTAGTGAGGGGGCCAGAGCTGAACACAGGCCTGAAGGTGCAGCCCCACCAGTGCAGAGGCTCTTGGATTACAGTTAACCAAACGCTGGATGGGATCTTGGAACCCAGAGCTCACTTTATGGAACAGAGACCAAACCCGTCCATGGGAGCAGGGTGAACTGGGACCAGCACAGCCAGAGGAGAGCTGCTGAGGAGCTGAGCTGGGAGTGTACAAATCCTGTAAGGTGTGAGGTGCTTCAGTGTGACGAGATCTTGAGAGGGTGAGAAAGGGCCGCGTGCTCTGCAGCAGCTGAGGTTACCTGGTGCTTCTCTTGTCATGAAGAGTTTCAGATGGGCTCGCAGGTCTTGCTCTGGCAATCGGTACCTTTTGGGGTGCTTTTTTATTCCTTCCCATTGCAAGTTAAGGTATTTGGTATTTTGCAGTGCTTTCTGTGCTTGAGGAAACCAGCACCTTGTCTCCAGGGGAAAAGATGGGCTTGCAAACGCAGCAGTTCCTGCTGCTGGTCTTGGTCCCATCTGGTTTAGCATCTCTTGGGCAGATTGGCTGTGATAGGGCTGGAAAAACCCAGGTTGGACGTGTCAGGGTGAGTGAGAAAGGAGCTCAGTTCCAGAAGGATGTGGTTCCCTCCCAGAGCCTGCTGGAAAGCACTGCAGGTGGCACAAATGGTTCCTCCTGATCCCTCAGGGTTTGGTTCATTGTACTGAAGTGTTCTTATGGATCCTGCTCCAGTCTCCCACATCCAGCTCACTGCCTGAGCTGCTCTGGCAAACGCAGGTAGCAGCCTGTGTGGCTGTTAAAGGGCCTTTTCTGGGAAGGGTGCTGAGCACATCACTGGGGTGCTGGGCTCTACTTGCTTGCTGGGAGCATCCCTCTTCACGTGGAGCTGTGCTGTGGTAACTGAGTACCTGCTGTTTGCTGACATCCCCTTTGTGTCTCTCTGTAGCTTACTGGAGGTTTTGGCTGTGTGTCAGCGTTGTCTATGAGCTCTTCCTCATCTTTATCCTCTTCCAGGTAAGTGACCCAGACCTCTATTACAACCAGTGTAACGTGGATATAAAATCCATCAGGATTCTCACTGCCTGAATCAGATGTTCTTCACTTCTGTGAAACCAAAGCATGGTGCTACTGAGAGACACTTCCAGGTTGAGGGAAAATGATAATGCAAGAGTGTTTCACCTTGTCTAACCCCCAGTTAGGCTCAGCCTGCGCTGGGTGCTTTGAATGGTTGGGGCTTTTCACCAGGAGCCAGACTTGGTGCACCGTTTGTGTAGTGGCAGCGAGCTGAGGGTGAGGTTTTGCTCCTGGCACTTCCAAGGTGTTTTTAACCATATTCTTGTCCTTTGGTAAAGGAGGATCTTCTCCAGGCTTTTGCACTTGTGAGGCCTCTCAGGAATGCAGCAGTGGAAGTGTTGAGATAAGCAGTAGCAGGGAACCAGGCACTGGTAACACATCTCTTGTGTTCCTGTGTGTGGGCACCCCACTGCAGACTGAGTTGGAGTGCCAAGAGCTTCAGATTTCAGAGACTCAGAATCCCAGCCTGTTTGGGTTGGAAAGGACCTCAAAGCTCCTCCAGCTCCAACCCCAACCCCTTCCACTGGAGCAGCTTGCTCCAAGCCCCTGTATCCAACCTGGCCTTGAGCACTGCCAGGGATGGGGCAGCCACAGCTTCTCTGGGCACCCTGTGCCAGCGCCTCAGCACCCTCACAGGGAAGAGCTTCTGCCTAAGAGCTCAGCTCAGTCTCCCCTCGGGCAGGTTCAAGCCATTCCCCTTGGCCTGGCCCTACAGGCCCTTGTCCCAAGCCCCTCTCCAGGTTCCCTGCAGCCCTTAAGTTGTTCCTGCTTCACAGCACGCTGTTTTTCCCAAGCTCCTTATAAATGATGCTCTGGCCAAGCTGCAGCCACACTGGGTACATTCTTACACCCATTGTTATGGGGAGTCCCTATGTAGCTGTGAGTTCTGGTGGCAGAGCCTGGGGCTGCTTTGCTCCCCTGGGCAGTGTGTTGGGTCTCCAGGCCTTCAGTGGTTCAGGGCACACTGACTGTGGCTCAGCTCTACTAAAAATACATCCCTACTTTGCACACAGGTTTAAATAAGGTTAAAACGATGCTGAGTCTGTGACTAAACTTCCTTAAGAGCAAATACAGGCTCCTTTGGAGCTGAAGCTTGTCTCAACGTGACCTTAGTGGTTTTAGTCTGTCATTTCACTGTTATTGCCATTAACTCCTTTTGCCTTGCCCTGCCTTTACTGTTGCTGGTCGCTCACAGGCATCATCCCATTGGTCCTGCTGTGAAACACTGAGCCAGCAGCTGGGAATTGCTGACTCAGCAAATGGCTCTGAGTGCCTAAAGAATGAGTTCAAGTTCTGGTCACTGCTTAGAACTGATGTTTTGGGAACTTCTTGCTCCCAGTTTGCTTCCAGTTCATTCCCTGGGCTGCAGTGGGGCCCTGTTTGAAGTGGTTCTTTATTCAGTGAGTTGTGCCATGGGTTACAGCACAGCCCTGGCTGCTGCTTCCTCACCCTTTCCAAGCTGGAGCAGGGGAGAGGGAGGGCAGAGGGGCAGAGGGGAGGATGAGCTGTGTGCCAGCTCGAGAGTGAAGCCTTTGGGAGGGAAGGGGCTCAGCAAACAGGGTTATGGGGCTCTGAGTTTTCCCCTTTGGGAAACATGAAGTCCATTCAGTGATCAGTTTTAACTCCAGGAGGCCCTGGGGTTG
Source organism: Neopsephotus bourkii (assembly GCF_033783945.1). Lineage (NCBI taxonomy): Eukaryota > Metazoa > Chordata > Aves > Psittaciformes > Psittacidae > Neopsephotus > Neopsephotus bourkii. The sequence goes on from NW_026901188.1 coordinate 172,027, forward strand.
GGTGTGTTTGCTCTGTGATGCTCTGAGGCCTGGGGGGACTTCAGTCCTTGTTCTGAAACAAATGCATAAAGAAACCCAGCACCCATCTGAAGAGACAGCATTGACCTTAGTTAACTTTATCCTTTCCTGTGCATGAATGCTCACTAAGAGGGAAACGTGGTCCTTATGTTCCTCTTGCAGACAGTCCAGGACGGGCGGCAGTTCATGAAGTACATTGACCCACATTTGGGTGTTCCTTTGCCAGAAAGGGACTATGGTGGCAACTGCCTCGTCTATGATCCTGGCAATGAAACGGATCCGTTTCACAACATCTGGGTAAGAGACAGAGAAAGCTGCTGCTGAGTCTGACTTTTCTGGTAAAGATTGCTTAAGTGAGCCCTGCAGGGTGCAGTTGGGAGTCTGTGTGAGTGCTGAATCATACAGCAAGTCATAACTGATCCTAGCTGCTTTGTTTCTCTTTGCTTGACCTTTCCTGTCAACCAGATGGGGATGTGTCTCTTTGTATCCTCACTCCATTGCCCAGGAGAGAGGTTGAACTGTTTAACAGCCCTTCTTTCTCAGGTTACTGATGCCAACCCTTTCCCCAGGAGTGTGGCTGTAGTTGAGTGCTTCAAGAGCCTTCTGCTCAGTCACCTTGGGCCACAAGGTCCAAACGTTGCATCACAGTGGTTTGTGTTGGAAGGGACCTTAAAGATCCTCTTGTTCCACCCCTCTGCCATGGGCAGGGACACCTTGCCCTGGAGCAGGTTGCTCAAGCAACTGAAGTTGCCCTTTTCTGACTACCAGAAGCCACCAGGTTGTTGGGTGTTGCTGGCAAAGAGAAGACTTGAAATTCAAGGGTAAAGGAGTAAGGGTTATTTACAGCTCCCTGGTGACGTGGAGCTGTTGGTGCTTGTGCAGTGAGGAGCACAGAGTCCTTTGGGTCTGCTGTGCAGGTCTGCAGTGCATCTGGAATGGGAATAACTGACAGTTACAGCTGCCCTTTCCCAGTCCTGCACCAAAGCGAGGAGGGAGAAGGGCACTCTTTGCCCAGGGGTTTATGGGGGCAGGACTGGTAAGACTGAAGAAGCTTTACTGGGTACAAGATGTGTATGGGGGAGAAATGCATGTTCTTGTTCTGGCTGGTCCCCTTGGAAGGCAAGGAGCTTGACATTTAGCATTTACCAAAAAGGTAACCTCTGCTTTATCAATACAGTCCTAATTCCAGTTTCTGCCCCTAAAATTGTTGACTTTGCATTGGAAATGGCTTCTTTGTTCACTATGCTTGAGAACAAACAAACTCATGACATACATCTGTATTTAGATATGAAACAATTGAAGTTTATTGCTGCTTAAAGTCTTAAGGTGTGATTGTTGTAGTGCAGAGTGACCCACGCTCTCTTCTTGGTTTATAGGACAAACTGGATGGATTTGTCCCTGCTCACTTCTTTGGCTGGTACCTGAAGGTAAGAATGGGCTTTCTGTTCCATTTCTGTTGTGGTGCTGTTCTGCTTTTGAAGCTTCACTGCTTCTGTTTGGGTGATGCCAGCCTTTGTGAGCAATTACACCAGCAGTCATCTGTGAACTCGAGTGTGTGTGTACTACATGAAAAGCTGTTTCATTTCCTTCCCCTCCTGACCATGCTGGGTCACCTCATTCTTTCCAAGCAGCATTACGTTGCTTTACAACAGGCTGAGGTGATGGGGATGTCCTAGGACTGCAACACAGCTGAATCCTTATGCTGAATGTGGGTGAAGATGCTGTTCTTCATTGCTCACCCTCACAAGCTGGGAGCTGGTGTAACACAGACCCGGTGTCCCAGCCCAGGGCTTCTTTGGTCTGTGTTAAGCAGGCTCTGAAAAGCCTGGTTTGAGCAGCATTGGGATGATGCTACCAGTGGTAATCACATCCAGTGATTCCATTTGTTTCACTGGTTTCCTTCCTACTGAATAACACAGTCCCAGCTTGGGGGGACCTCAAGCATCATCTGGTCTGACATTCTAGCCAAGCATGACCTGGACTGGATGTCCCTGCACCCCATGCATCTGATCCTCTCTTACTTGCCTTTGTTCTTCCATGTAATGGTGTTGGATGCCATCACCTACACTCCTCAGTGCCTGCCTTGTCCATTAGCCATACTTGACAAGCTTGGAGGCCTGTGAACATTTGGCTTGAGTGGCCTATCACATCATAAAACCAAGGTTGCCAGGAGTTTCCTGATCCTTTCCTGGATGCTGGAGGCAAGATACTCAGTCATAGAAATGACTGCTAAGCAAAGCACACTGTGTTCTGAGTCCAGAGGTTTTGAAACTGGAGAAAAACATAGTAAGGCACTGTTGTAAACCTAAATCTGAGCAGTGTCCTTGCAGGATTACTGGAGTTCTCCTGTATTTAGGTTTCTAAAGGGTGTTACTGTAAGTGGTGTCTGGTTCTGCTCAGGCTGAAGTGCAAGGACTCGTTTTTGTAATGGATTTTACTGGTGTGTAACTGCTGTGGGTGTTTGAAAGTCACTTTTCTGCCCGCACAGACGCTGATGATTCGGGACTGGTGGATGTGTATGATCATCAGTGTGATGTTCGAGTTCCTGGAGTACAGCCTGGAGCACCAGCTTCCAAACTTCAGTGAATGTTGGTGGGATCACGTACGTACTGCACAGATCACCATGCATTTGCCTGCATGGAAGTTGTCTTTTGAAGGGACGGGGCAGGAAGTGAGGAGCACTAAATCCTCTCATGTGCTTGTACCCAAAGATGTGCATGGGGCTGCTGCAGCTCAGGAGCATTGGTGCTTCTCCCTGCTGAGTGTGTAGTATGTTTGTCACTGTATTCTGTAGGGTTTCAACCCCTTGCATATGGTCAAATACTTGGTTTGGTTCATTTTGCACCAGGGGAAGACTCTAAAGCTTTTCCAACCTTTTGGTGGTGGTAAAGCCATAAAATCTGAGATTAAGAGAAAGGTCAAACTCTGTGTATAACACTTCTGATAGTGATGTTTCTTGCCTCTTAAACCCCCCCCAAACCAGACTCGGTGCAGCTTGTGTCCAGCTCATGCTTGTGTGCAAACCCACCTGCACTGTTTGACACCAGTGAATATTGCTGTGGTTGACCCAGTGTGTCATTGTAACAGTACATATTGCTGTCACTGTGTAATTAGAGCAGTGTAACAGTAAATATTGCTGTGTTTGGGGTGGCTGGAGTGGGTTAGGAAAAGGTCCTTAGAGACAAGCATTTGGCTTCTCTGAGGAGCTGCCTGCTCTCTGCAGGGATGGTCGGAGCGTTCTCCTCCTCGGATGCTGCTGCCTGTGGGTAGTTTTCAAGCCAGAGGGGATGCTGTGATCTGCTTTCTCTATGGCAAAGCCAAGCTCTGCAGCCTGAAGTGGCACACTTGGGTTTTCTGTGCTCCTCTGAGACAGAGCAGTTACCAGAGGGAAGGGAATGACCCAGTCAGAGCACAGAGCGATGGCTCTCCTGTTATCTCAGCCTTCATTTACTCTCACAGTGCAAGCTCTCTCCCAAGCCTGGGATGGTTATTTGCTACATGATCGTATTATAAGAATAAAAGCATTATGTATAACGACACCAAGTAAAGCTCTTTTGCCATCCAAACCACTTACGAAATGAAGGCTCTGTGCTCCTCCTCCTTGAGTGCAGAGAACAGTCAGTTTATTTCGGCTCAAGAGCTCCATCTCCAGAATTAATGCCTGGCATGGGGAGAAATGCCTTGTTTAGTTTCACATCTTGAGCCTGGAGGCAGCCTGGAGCATGAAGACTGTGGAAAGCTGTTGGGCACAGTAAAATCCATTCTGTAAGAACATGGTCAGGTACATGTTTTGCTGTGTTTCTGAAGCTCTCACTTAAGGGTGGAGTTGAGCTCATAGTAAGGAGGACGAGGTCTGTTCTGTAGCAGAACAGATACAGTGAAAGAGAACCTGCAGCCATCACCTGCACAACACTTGTGCTTGGTTTGAGATCCCTCCTCTGGGATGCTCAGTCCTCAAGACTGAGGGTCTATCTGCATGGATGGGTACCTACAGTACCTTCCCTTCTCCAAGCTTTAGTGTTTCTTCTCCAGCATCCCTGTCCTCCTTTCAGTGGATAATGGATGTGATGCTGTGTAATGGATTAGGATTTTACTGTGGGTTTTCTCTCCTTTCAGTGGATAATGGATGTGATGCTGTGTAATGGATTAGGATTTTACTGTGGGTTTTCTCTCCTTTCAGTGGATAATGGATGTGATCCTGTGTAATGGATTAGGAATTTACTGTGGGATGAAGACTCTGTCTTGGCTTTCTTTGAAAACCTACAAATGGCAAGGACTTTGGAACATTCCTACATACAAGTAAGTTGGTGTTGAAGGTACCTGCACAAGCAGTAGCACAGCACAAAGCCTGGGCCCATGCTAAAGACTGTGGTCACAGAGGGGTTGTTCTGTTAGGCTGATGAGAATGAAAGAATCGGGGTGTGTTGGGGTGACTCCAGTATCTTGTTACTGTTGGAAGGTTGGTTGTGTGATACTGAATTGGCATGGGAAGTTGGTGGCAATAGAGCTGTCATGAGCATTGTCCACTGTGTAGGAATGAAGGCTGGTGGAAATGAGCTGATTTAATACAAGAGTTAAAGGAGAAGCAGGAGTCTGAGTCAGGATCATGCCCTTTCATTCACAGCTCGGGTTTCTTCTTGTGCAAATGGTGCATTCCTGAGTAGTCAGAACTTTGGAGTAACTGGGACACTGAAAACGTTTAATAGATCCCTTGTAGTCCTGTACCAGTAAGGTTGTACCAGTATGACCAGTACAGCTTTTCTATAGTGTCTGCTGAGCAAAGCAGGACTGAGGAACTGCTTGCTGCAGTGGGTGAGGTGTATTAAGGCTGATAGTCCAAAACCAGGCTTCTCTCTGACTCGGGATGTCCCTCTCACTAAGCGGTAGTTTGGATGGAGGAAATGGAGGTGTTTTGTACGCTTGGGCTGGTGTCTCAAGGGGAGGTGTCAGGGGCTGGCTCGTGGGCTGTTTCTTCAATGTGCTCTGCTCTTTTCCAGGGGTAAAATGAAGAGAATTGTCTTCCAGTTCACCCCCTACAGCTGGGTGAAGTTCGAGTGGAAGCCGGCATCCAGCCTGCGCCGCTGGCTGGCGGTATGCGGCATCATCTTTGTCGTAAGGAAACTTCTTTGTCTTTCCTCTATCATCTGACTCCATGTTCTGTAGCACTCGAGGCACTGTACAGAGGTAACTCAGGTGAGACTCAGCATGGTGGTGTTCCTTCAGCTGAGGCTAGAAAGGACCACTCCCAACCCCTGCAGAAGAGGCTCCTGTTTCCATGGCTCTGGTGCCATTGGTTGATGAATTCATTGCACAAATACCTGCCCTCACTTGCTGAACAGTGTTGATCTGCAGGGTGAGCAGTATAAACTGATCTACACATGGTTCACAAGTAACTGCTGCACCAGAAACATTGGCTTTGGGTGGAAGGGGCTGGTTCTGTGGGTCTGAAGCAGGTACATGTGCTCTTACAGCTGGAGAGGGCTATCACCAGAGCCTTGGACTTCTGTTAGCTCTGAGCATCTCCTGGAGCACACAGGTTTGGGTAATACTGTTACACAGACTTAAATAATCCAGTTATCCCAGATTTTCCTTTCTTCATGTTTCACTGAACATGTAGCATGCGATGGTGTTCACAGGATCCAGCTTGACCAGTTCAAGTAAACCAGCTCCCCATTTAGACAACAGGGGAAGCTGGGCTCTCCAGCAGTCCCAGCAAACTGACACTCTGCCTCCTTCTGAACTGGTGTTAGGGAATGCACCATGGAATTCCTAACTCCCCTTTTGCAGCCACATGACACTGACAGGGAGGATAAACTTGGCCATTTAAGTGCTTTCCCCCACTCCTGTCTGTTCTCAGCTGGGGGACTTTGGCTTTAGTGCTGGCCATGGGATGCCACTTGGCTCTGCTCTGAGCCACTCAAAGTTAGTTCAGCACCTGTAAGTTTAACCAACCTTGTGACACTTCCAGTGGTTCCAGTGACAGTGGGCATTAACAGGTTCTGTATCAGTGCTGTGATACGGGGTAACAGTTGCTAGAACATCAGGCCTTTAAGCACCTTGAAATCTGGCGGTGGTTCAGTTTGGGGTGAAGTTCCCTATTCCTGTTTGCTGAGTGGGACCCATCAGCCAGCTTGGCAACCACCACCCCGCTTACAACAGCACTGCCTGTTACACTGGTGGTGTACTCAGAGCTGGGGTGCTTTGGGAGGTCTGTAGGTACATGAGCAGCACCAGCCAGGCTGTGAGCCCATCAGTGACACAGGCTCACATCACTGAACACACGTTTGCATCACCCGAGTTCCACCAGCTAAGCATTGCTAGGCTGATGTGGTACAGCAGCCTTGCTGAGGGGCCCACAGCTCATGGGAGAAGTGCAGTAAACGTGCCTGTGTAAATAGATGTTCCCTGGAAAGTTACTTTGCACCTGATGAAGCTGGGGATTAGGTGCTGGAGCAGCTTTTGCAGCCGAGAGATTCCATTGCATTTGTACCAGTCTTTGACACAATAATGTTTCCTTTAGCAAAGCCTGCTGGAGCCGACAGTTCAGAAGCAGCTTCAGGTATTGGCTCACTCTTTTGGCAGATCCAATGCTCAGTGCCATTTGTTACCATTTCTTTGGAAGTGAGAGACGTGTGTCTGCTTGCTCGCTAACCACGCTGCCAGGCAGATCACTCCTGAACATCTTGCTATAGAGGTATAAGCCATTCTCCTAAGTTGACTTTGGCAGTGACATGTAAGAAAGCAAGCACCCCAAGGTGTGCAGCGTCCACCTCTTGTTCCTGTGAGGCTCCCCAGCCAGATTCTATATGATAATGAAAGGAGAAGCTGTTGCTTTTGGGGTTTGCTATCTGCAGGCATTCCAACTCCCAGTTAACCTGTGCAGCATTAGGGCAGTGCTTGCCATGGTTTCTGCTGTGTGGTTTTAACACCTCTTCCAACACACAGAAAATACTGAAACCCAACTGGTGCTCACTGCTGCAGCTGCTGATGGTGCCCTCAGCAATACTGAGTGGGACTTTGTGTGACAGAGGAATGGTGGGGGGCTCCTGCAGGGGGAGAGGAGATTCCAGCCTTTATTCAGTGAAGTCTCCCCAATGTAATTAAAATGTCCTTTTTCTCAGTTTTTATTGGCAGAGCTCAACACCTTTTACTTGAAGTTTGTCCTTTGGATGCCACCAGAGCACTACTTGGTCCTGTTGCGGCTTGTCTTCTTTGTCAATGTGGGAGGTGTGGCCATGAGGGAGATCTACGACTTCATGGATGACCCGTAAGCCACTCCTCTTGTATATACCATGTGCAGCTTCACTGCTTTGAATTTGCTTCAGCTTCTTGGCATCCATCTCAGGGCAGTAGTTCAGCTCGGCAGGGACAAAGAGACCTAATCCCAAAGCATCTGCCTTGTGTTCTTTTGGGTTGGAGGCGGCATTCTCCCTACCCCTGGTTAGGGAGCGGCTGTTGTCAAGGGCATTCTGTGGGCACTGGTTTTAGGGGCAGTTTTTATTAACTCTTTAGGCAATGTAATGTGTGAATTAGCTGGAGTGCCACTGGCTGATGGGCAGAGGGGTCCTGAGCTCCACTCTCAGACTGAGAGCCAGGAGCTGCAGTCCTTGGATGTACCTTATAAGGGCAATAGGGCCCAGACTAAAACCCAAACGTGCTTCTTAAAGGTGCTTCTTTCTTGAGCTGTCTTCCAGATGGCCCCTGCTCCTCTGGAGCTCTCGTGGCTCCTCTTGCAGATCAGAGGACCCCCTGTAGCAAAGTGGATTGGAGGTGAAGTGCACCCACAGAGAGCAGTGCATGTACTTTCAGACTGTTCCTACTTGAGCATCATATTTGTCCTTGCTGCTTTTGTTTCTGCAGACTATGTAAGGCCTGAGAAAGCTTTGTTCGTTTAAGTTTTAGTGGTGATGGCTCAAGCTGCCTGAGCCCACATCTGAAGTGTAAGGCAACATCTGGCTTCAGGGGATGTTCATTGTCTGTCACTGACCAACGCAAAAGTGTCTGTGTTCAGAATTTAGGGTTCCAACACTCTCGGAAGATCAGTTTCCCTTGCAAGGCTTTGACTCCTAGAGCGGGGAAGAAGGGTCAAGCCACATTGCTTAGTCGGATTCAGGACATTCAGCAGTGGCAGGCTGCTGCTTGGTGTTGGACCTACTGGTGTGGGACGTGCCTCCAACTCAAAGGTAAGAAGAGGTCTCTGCCTCACTGCTGAGCTCCTCTCCTTAGAACCATTCACAATCTTCTGGTCCTTGTGCTGGGGTTGGAAAAACTCCTTTTCTTCTGCTAAAGACTGAAATGTAGGAGAATCATCAGTGCCCAGAGTGTCAGTGCTGGTTCAGTCTGTGCCATTCCTTCAGTGAGCTGGAGGAGCTCACCCAGCAGAGACTCATCCTCAGCTCCATGTCTTCATCCTTGCCACCACCACCACCTACTGCTCTGTTCCTTGGTGGAAAGGTGACTTCCCCCCTCTCTGCTGAGGGCCATGGCTCTGCTTGATGCACATCAGAGCTGACCTCATCGGCCTGTTCATGCCCATGGCAGAGCCCAGCATCTGGTCTTTCCTCACATCATCTCTGTGAAGGCTTTTGCAACTGGGCTTGGATCCCTGCGTGCATTTCAGGTCATGCAAAATGATCAGTCCCTGTTTTACCAGCTGCACAGGGTGTATTTTCACTTGCACATCATTTTGAACCCAGGAACTGTTGTGGATTCCCCCTGTGGTGCTGTAGGGAGAAGCTGCAGGGGAGAGCAGGCTGCACCGGGGGCTCCCAGCTAACAGCACATCAGAAACCTTCCCAACCTTTCCCTTCCAGAAACTTGCTCAACTTCTTAACAGACGAGGGTTGGAATATTCCACTGATGTTCCTTGTCAGAAACATGGCTCATTGCCTGCTTTGGCAGTGATGAGATTGTCTGAGACGAACCCATATTAGCTCTCTGCAGCCAACCTTGCAGTGTTCAGTCTAGACAGTGGTGCAGTTCAAATAGGAAGATTCCCATTTTTCTTATTCCTATCTGCAGGCAGCTCTGGGGCTTTGCTTGGAGGAACTTGCTCTGAGCATGGTGACAGTAAAGTACCCAGCATTCACATAGCCCAGGAAGAGGGGTGGTCTTGAAGCTGTTCTCCAGGCCTTACATAGCGCACTGCTGTCGTGGTGGACATGCTGCCTTCCAGTCCTTGAGTGTGTGAATGTTCCTGACCAGAAGCATCTTGATGCAGAGGAGCCTGTAGCATTTCACTTGTCACATATTCCTGTTTCTAGTCTTCAGGTCACCTGCGAGGAGCCTGCATCCAGGCCATGGGGTTTGATCTCATTCATCACCTAAAAAAAGGACTTTCCTGTAAAATCTGTCATGAGCAGAAGGGCAGGAACGCAACTGGGCAGCACAGCCCTCCTGCTGGGGTTACCTCTCATCTTCTGGCAGTGTGCTGTCATGAGCTAGTGCAAGAAGGCAAAGGCACAGGAGGAAGCAGATCAGTGAAGCAGAAGCTGGCCTGGTCCTGTGAACAGCTTGAGCTCACAGCAGAGATGGGCTGTTTCTGTCTCTCTACTAGAGCTGCTTTCTGCCCATTTAATCTGTCACAGCAGAGGAACCACCTGGAGCAGTTTCTGAAGCCCTTTCAGCTAGGCAGGGTATGCTTTAAAAAGGAATCATCCACCTGCATCAGCAACAGCCCGCACTTGATGTACTGCATCGTGGATGTTCCAGTGTGTTTGGGCAGGTTGGTGTGGTTTGAACTCACACACTGGTGTCAAACATGACCCGGGCCTCATGCTGAAGATGCTGTGTGTTTGGTGTGCTTGACTTGCAATGACCCCCCTGCATTCAGGGGAGGGGAGAGAAGCTCTCTTTGCTCTCCATGCTTAGATCCCTTCCCACATACTGCAGTCCAGGGGGATGCAGTGGGGCAGATGTGTCTGAGCAACAGGAAGATGCCTGCTAAAGGAAGGATACTCTGCCAGTGGAGGCAGGGATTTGTTAGGGGGCTTCTCTTCCATCCACTGCACGGTGGAACCAGCCAGAAGACCTGGCCCAAAGAGCTTTTGTGGCTGCTGAATATGGGTGTTTGCTCAGGCAGGAGGCTGCACATCGCAGCAGGCACAGGCTGGAATGTCCCACTGCTGCAATGCCCTGCAAGTACTGCAGAGGTCAGCTTGGCCTCGCCTCTCCGCAGCCCAACAGGGGGATCTTGCATCACTTTGCTCCCATCTCCTCTCTCCTGCCCCAGTGGTTCTGCCACTTCACACTGAAGTCTTCCTGGGTGCATTTCACTTCACATCTTGTGCTGTGGTAGGAGGGGGGTAACACAGTCAGATGGGCAAGAGACAGGACCTGGTAGGCAAATGTGCTTCAGAACGTGCTGTGGTTAAGTGAGGGCAATGCCCTCTATGGGATAGATGTCCCTGTGATTAAAGCAGGGACAGGTACAGCAAAGGCAGACTAAGGAACAACAGAAGGTAAAAGAAAGCCCCCTTTAAGCTGAGTTGGTGGCTGCTTTGCATGGTTTATGTGTGCATCTTCAGAGGCACAACGTGCAGTTGAGGTGGCAGCTTTAGGGCTACCAGGAGGGTGCAACCCAGTGGTGCTTTGTGGGGATTTTAAGTAGAAGATCCAGTCCAGAGGCTGTTGAAAGCAGTCACTGGTGTGTGTGCTCGCTGGTGGTGGTGGGTGAGGGTGTTGCTTTTCTCACGTTCTGTGTTCCTTGATCCAAATGTGTTGGATTTCAGGAACAATTAAATCACACAATTGAAGGAAAGAGAAGGAGAACAACACATACAACTGCTAGCAGGATTTCAGGCACAATTAAATCACACCTTTGAAGGAAAGAGAACAACATGTACATCTGCTAGCAGCTCTCCCTTGGTTCCTTACTCCAGGGGGAATGAAGTCCCAGTTTAGACTCAGAAGATGGGTGATGGAACAGCAATGATTTAGGCTGTTGGATGCACATCTGCATGCACCCGTGGTGCTGCTGTGGGCAGGGTTTCACTGCAACCCAATGCATAAGGCAGGGCTTGTTGTGTTGCTCACACAGCACCCTGGTGGATTGTTCACATGGGAATCATCTGGGCCTTCAGCTGTAAGAATGTCAGCTCCAGAGAGGATGTGGGCAGCAAGGGTCCAGCTGGTGGAGATCCTGCCCCTTACCCAGGCTTACAGCAAAAGGCTTTGAGGGTAGCTGGGTCTCCTGGAGGCAGGTGATGGGTATTTGGGTTCAGGTATTTCCCATGCAGGCAGAGGGGGCCCAGAAGATGGTTCACTGCCAATCCCTGCTCCTGCAGTAGATGTCCATCCCTGCCTCTGGATAGATGGCTGGGTTCTAGTGCTGTTGAATTTCTGGCTTTGCTGATGGATGGGTCCTTCACTGGGCTGCTCCATGGCCCCATCAGTGTCTGCTTTTGCTTAGAAACAAGCCCTGGGGATTAAATATTAATCATGCTTTTGGCCCAAGGTTGTGTTGTCCTGGAACTGAAATGCAGTCCTGGTGCCTTCAGGATCTTGCCTGCTTGTTGCTGAGCTCGCCTGCTTTAACATCCCTTTGGAGATGATCAGAGACAGCTCCCTGAGGGCCTGCTTGGGAAGAGCAAGTGGCAGAATGGGACAGCACAGGGGTTAGGTGTGGTTCTGTGGATGTGACGATGTTGGTAGAGGAAATGCAGGAGCAGAGCTCCTGTTTCACACCTCAGCTCATCGCAAGCTGCGCAGATACGGATGTTTTACCACTACCCTCAAAATGGGGCTAGTTCCCTGCATCCTACGGTGATGACTTTTAACTGGTTAGAGCCTCTGAGAGGGAATTCAGTAGCACTCATGCCAGTGAAAGTCATGAGCCTGGAGAGCCTCAGTGCCTGGGTAAGCCAGGCTGGGCCTTGAGAGCTGTGCAAAGCTGCATGCTGTTATTACCCAGCTGGTTTGTATCTGTCTCTCTGAGTCCTCCCTCTCACAGCCCTGGCTGGTGTCTGTGTGTGCTCCTCATGCAGGAAGGTCCACAAGAAGCTGGGCCAGCAGGCATGGCTGGTGGCTGCCATCACTGCCACGGAGTTCCTCATCGTCGTCAAGTACGATCCCTACACGCTCACGCTCTCTCTCCCCTTCTACATCACCCAGTGCTGGATCCTGGGGATCATCCTGGTGCTCACCTGGACAGCCTGGAGGTTCTTCATTCGGTGAGTGGAGCTTGAGGTGCCACACTCAGCCCTGACCTGGGGCTTAGGGGGGAAATTGGCTTGGTTTGCCTGTGCTTAGAGCACACTAAGAGGTTCCACAGCTTCATTGCATGAGCAGTTTGCTGTGTGCTCGATTGTCTGAGCTGCCCCAGCGTCAGGGACAAGTGAGCCCAGTTAAATGTGTTTGGTTTGGATGCTGCTCTGCAAGTAAGGGACAAGCAGCTGCATGAGGCTGAAATAATCATAGAATCATAGACTGGTTTGTGTTGGAAGGGACCTTAAAGCTCCTCCAGCTCCAACCCCTGCCAGGGCAGGGACCCCTTCCACTGGAGCAGCTTGCTCCAAGCCCCTGTGTCCAACCTGGCCTTGAGCACTGCCAGGGATGGGGCAGCCACAGCTTCTCTGGGCACCCTGTGCCAGCGCCTCAGCACCCTCACAGGGAAGAGCTTCTGCCTAAGAGCTCAGCTCAGTCTCCCCTCGGGCAGGTTCAAGCCATTCCCTTGTCCCAAGCCCCTCTCCAGGTTCCCTGCAGCCCCTTTAGGCACTGGAGCTGCTCTCAGGTCTCCCCTTCCCACAGCAGAGGGGCAGGATCCCCTTCTTGAGCTGCTGCTCCCACTCTGGGGGTGCACCCAGCACACGGGGGGGTTCTGGGCTCAATCACTCACAGAAGCCAAGGCATGGATCCCTTCTCCCAGCCCCTCAGGAGCTGTGGGGGTGCCCCAGTGGTTGCTCTTATGGAGCACGCTGTGATGTTCCCCTCTGCAGAGTGGCAGTGGCCAGGCTCCCAGCAGCAAGCACACGCTGCAGGTGATGCATCAATGCCATCAGCACCTGTGGAAGTCTCCAGGCCACAGACTCAAGCAGGTTACATTATCCAAGGGTGCTTGCACCCAGGGCAGCCCTCTTGGCTTTGCTGTGTATGAAGGAGTTTATTCACATCCCTGGTTCATGTTTGGTTTCTTTGCAGTGACATCACCCTGCGGTACAAGGAGATCAGGAGACAGAAGCAGGAGCACAAACATGAGAAGGACAGATGCTTGAGCAATGGTGATGGACACTCAGCAGTGCTGGAGGAACCAAATGGGAACAAACTGAGGGAGAGGAAGCTCTGAGCCATGGACAGAGGGCTGAGAGGAACCCGTAGTGCTCAAGCTGGCCTGGGGGACAGTTTCAACCTTATCCTACCTAACTTGTCCTTGTCATTGTTAGCTTTCCAAGGTGTGAAATCCTCTGGGGGAAGAGATGTCGCTTGGGCATGCATACCCACCCTTTCCCCTCGTGTGCACCTGGTCAGAGAGGGGGAAAGCCTGTGTAGAGGGAAGTGAGAACCAGCATCACTGCATCGAGACGGGATCTTCATCCTGGCGCGTTTTCCATCTTCCTTGCCGAGCAGGTTTGGAGACGAGGGCTTGCCAACAGTGTGAAGGGAACGTAGCTGACGTAGCCAGTCCAACTATGAGATTTCCAGGGGATGCTTGGGCATTAGGAACACTTGCTTGGAGTGTGCAGATTCCAGGCACGGGGAACGAGCTGGTTTTTAATGCTGAAACTACCTTGAGCTGTGCAGTGAGGTTGTGGCAAGTGTCCGGCCGGCCTGCAGTGACACGGGCACAGGCTGCAGGACCTGCACAGTGTCACACTCTCTGCTGCTGTTACAGCCCCGCAGCACAGGGGCCATTGCCTTTCTCTGAACTGACTTCCAGCATCCTGGACCAGGCTCCGGGAGGTTTGTGCTGTATCCCAGCGCTGGGGAGGCAGACGGCTTCTCCTCAGTGCTTTTGGTTTAACTTATCTTTTAGTCTGGGTCGTCTCTTAAAGGGGAGGGAGGGGTAAGTAAAGGGCAGCCTGCCTTTCCTGCACATGGACTGTAACTTATTACAAGCAGACCCGGGGAGTGGTTACTCCATCACTCGTAGCTGTTGGCCTTATTCTCGGCTCTTTTCCTTTGTTCTCAAGAGGGTTTCCTCCCTGGTCCGTGCTGGATGGGGCACCTGGGGCTCTGCACCCTCCAGAGCTGCCCCGTTCCCCCTGAGCCAGCTCCAGACCGAGCAGCCCCTGGCTGAGCCCTCCCTGCTGTCACACAGGAGCACATCCAAGCCCGCTGTGGTCCCCCCGTGCAGCAGCAGAGGTCTGCAGGCCAGGCCAGGCCAGGCAGCATGCCCGCTGTGACTCAGCACCTGGAGAACACACTGGAAACCTGGCCTGTGCTTCAGGGGGGTTTGGGTCCTTGTTCCAGGATGTGAAGTGCTGCATTAGCATCAGTTCTGTCACCTCTGCTCAGCACCTTTGCCTCGTGTCCAAGGCACTGATGTAACCGCATCACCAATGCCATGATCTAACGTGGCTGTCAAGGGATGTTCTTCAGGGAGAACATGACAGGGGCACCACCACCAGAGCTGGGACTGCAGCCCCACACCTGGAGAGGCAGGAGAGCTGCAGAGCTGCTGCGTCCACAGCTCTGGTGTGCTTTGGGCTCGTGTGTGAGTGACAGCCAAGATCCAGGTTTCTCCCATGTTACAGTGACCCAGACCCTTCCCACCCATGGGGAACAGCTCAGCACTGGGGCAGGCTCAGCTGAGGGAGGTTTGGTTGCAGCGGGGGGTGGTCAGTAGGTCGAGAGAGGTTCTCCTTCCCCTCTACTCTGCCCTGGTGAGACCCCATCTGGAATATTGGGTCCAGTTCTGGGCCCCTCAGTTCAAGGACAGGGACCTGCTGGAGAGAGTCCAGCGCAGGGCAACTGAGATGATGAAGGGAGTGGAGCATCTCCCTTATGAGGAGAGACTGAGGGAGCTGGGTCTCTATAGTTTGGAGAAGAGGAGACTGAGGGGTGACCTTATTAGTGTATATAAATATATAAAGGGGGAGTGTCCCGAGGATGGAGCCAGGCTCTTCTCAGTGGCAAACAATGATAGGACAAGGGGCAATGGGTACAAACTGGAACACAAGAGGTTCCACTTAAACTCCTTCTCAGTGAGGTGACAGAACACTGGACCAGGCTGCCCAGGGAGGTTGTGGAGTCTCCTTCTCTGGAGCCATTCAAAACCCGCCTGGACACGTTCCTGTGTAACCTTATCTGGGTGTTCCTGCTCTGCAGGGGGATTGGACTGGATGAGCTTCTGAGGTCCCTTCCAATCTCTAACATACTGGGATACTGGGATACTGTGAAGAGCTCCGCGGGTGCAGCAGAGCTGATGGGGCAGGGCTGAGGGTGACCAAGGCGGGAGGAAGCATCAGGCTCCTTCCTGGATCCGTGCAGTGTGTGTGGGTAGCTGTGCAGCGGCTGCTCGTGGGTGCTGCTGTGGGGTAGTGACGAGCACCATGTACTGTGTGTGGTGGTGCTGATGGGGCTGGGAAGGGGCAGGGATGCGCGGGGCAGGGATCTGTTTCCTTCCATCCCTTTGCTCCAGGCCGTGCCTGGCTGCGGTCCCTCCTCCGGCTGCATTGCGCTGTGCAGCCTCAGCCGAGCGGGCTCAGGTCCCTGTATGTGCCCTGCTCTGCCCATCTCTGCACGCTGGTAACGGGCAGAGCTGGGGGGATCCCTCCCCGTTCCTCCTCCTGCGGAAGGCCCCCTGCGGTGAGGAGCACCCGTGGTTGGGGTGTGCCTGTGCTCAGGGATGGGCGCTGCGGGTGCTCGCTGCTCCTGGTGATGTTCTGGGGCTTTGACCCCCTGGTCCCTCAACCTCCGGCTCCGTTGGTTGCATCTCAGCATCTGCTCCATTGGTGAGGGTGCACCCCGGTTGCTGAGGGTGCCTGCCCCTCTAATAAAGCGATGGTTGGATGCTGCTGTGTTCGTTGGTGCAACGGCTCTGCTGGTCTCATCCTGCTGTAGCTGGGCCTGAGGGTCCGAGTTCCAGCTGAAGAGCAGCCCCATTGGCATCGGCCCCATGGATGCTCGAGGTAATGAACTCTTGCAGGTGCTTTCTGCTTGGAGCAAGCTCCCAGGGATGCTTCAAGGTTCCTGGGTTTGGTGTCCCTCAAGGCCACTTGTGTGGAGCACTGGGTGTAAGGCGGGATTTTAGGGGCTGGCTCACGGTTGTCCCTCATTGGGTAACTTGGGGGGGGGGAATCTGCCTGCACCCCTGTACCTGTCCCTGCTTGCTGCAGTGGTGCTCCGCAGCCAGTGCCCCCTGGCCGTGCACATGCCTTCAGTGACTGCGGATGTGTCCTCCCGGATGCAGAGCTCAGGGGAAGCAGCTGCTTTGGAGCATCTGAGGTTTGTAATTACCTTTAATTGTATGTTAGTAATTAGCTAGAATTGTATGTTAGTAATTAGCCTTGATTATATGTTAGCAATTAGCTTTAATTGCCCCAGAGACCACTCGGGGGGTACCTGCCTGCAGGGCTGCAGTGAGCAGTTGGATGTGAGCATGAGGCTGAAGCGATGGGAGCCCGGAGGTGACCCCACAGCGAGGCTGGGGCTGCCCCACAGGGACCCAGCGCCTGATCCCTGCTGTGGATGGGGCTTGGGAGCGGGCAGGGAGCCGGGGCCTGCGCACCCCCGCAGACAGGGCTGGGTTGGAGCCCCGAGCCCTGGGGGGGCCTCCCCTCCTCCTGCTGCCCTCAGAGCCTGGGCTGGTTTCTGCATGAACGGCCCCTTCTCGCCCTGCTGCTGGCGCTGGGGAGCAGGGGTGGGTGCTGGGGGTCCTGGGGCCGCTCCGAGCCCCGGGCCGCGGGGGCTGCTCCGTTTCCTCCAGGCCAAGCGAGCCTCTCCCTGCTTGGGACCCCTCCTTGCCCCCTGCGCCCGTGGCCTGGGGCGGTTGGGAGAGGGCAGCGCTGGGGGGCGGCAGCAGGGGCGGGCTCAGTCCCTGCCCCGGAGCAGGCACCGCGGCGGGCGCGGGGCTCCCTCCCGGTCCCCCGGTGCCAAAGGGCTCCCGGTGCCTGGGGGAGGCTCCGTGCTCCGAGCGGGGAGCTCGGGGGTGCTCATCGCGACCAGAACTTGCCCTGGGAGCCCCGAGTGCCCCTGCAGGGAGCGGGGATGGGGGCTGGAGGCGGCTGCAGCTCCCGTCCCGTCCCGTCCCTGCCCGGGAAGCCCAGCGCGGGCGGCTGCGGGGGGAGAGGGGAGGGAGCGGGGCTCGGCTGCTGGGGGTGATCCCGACCCCGACTGGCGCCGCCTGGGGTCCTGAGGGAAGGAAACAGCGATTGGGGGGCACGGGGTAAGGAGGAGCTGCGGGGGGAACCCGGGGTGGTGACGGATCGGGGGCTCCCCGTGCAGCAGGAGCCGGGCTTGGGGCCGCAGGATGCTGATGCATGAAGGCAGAGCAGGGCTTGGGGAGCCCCAAACCCAAGCCGGAGGTGTCAGGGCAGGAGGTGTCAGGGCAGAAGCTGTCCCCGCTTCACCCGGCCCAGCACCCGACCCCCCCCCCAAATGCCCCTTTTTGCCCCCAAAGGAGCGAGGAGCGGGGCCGCGGGTGGCTGGAGCCGAGGGGGGGTTCAGCCCTGGGGGGTGCGGTACCGTGGTGCCCCCTGAACCCCCCTGCAGCCCCCCCCAGAGCCGGTCCCGGTGGGGGATGACGCTGAGACCGCCCTGCTCATTACACTGGTGAGCGGGAGCTGCGCCCCGCCCCCGGCGCGGGGGGGCAGAGCCGAGCCGGGCAACCCATTGCATCCCAGCGCATCCCATCGCAAACCATCGCATCCCGCATCGCCCGCAGCATCCCAGCGCATCCCAGCGCATCCCATCGCATCCCAGCGCATCCCATCGCAAACCATCGCATCCCGCATCGCCCATCACCCGCAGCATCCCATCGCATCGCCCACAGCATCCCAGCGCACCCCAGCGCATCCCAGCGCATCCCGCATCACCCGCAGCATCCCATCCTATTGCATCGCATCCCGGCCCCAGCGGAGAGGGGTCTCCGCGTACAGGAACCGCCGAACCACCCCCCCACCCTCCCCAGGAGCCGGGACCGGGCCCGGTGCCGCGGCCGCGGATGCTGGAGGTGCGGGGGGGTCCCGGTCCCGGTCCCCGCTCTCCTCCGAGCCCCGAGGATCGTTTTCCAGCCCGCGGTGACCCCACTTGCTCAGGTAACGCTCAGCGGCGGAGGGATCCGGGGGCCGGGGTGGGAATGGGGCGGGATCGGGGCACCGGGAGCGGGTCCAGGGCAGCGGGGAGCGAGTTTGGGGCCGAGCCCAAATCTCCGTCTTTGGTCGAGTTGTGGCTGCGGGTCCGTTTTCCCGGTGACAACCGCGGCAGCAGCTCCCTGGACCCCGCTGCTCTGATGGAGGCCGGGCAGGATGGGGATGGGAGGGTGGAAAAGCCGCGCTCGGAGCCGGGACGCGAGCAGCGGGGCTGGAGGGGAGGATGCTGCTGCTGGAGCCCATGAGGATGCTGCTGCTGGAGCCCATGAGGATGCTGCTGGAGCGCCGAGCTCACCCCTGAGCTGAGTTCAGCCCGGTCTCAGCCTCCAGCAAACCCGGGCATGGGGGCCTGGGGGAGGAGGAAGAGGATGAAAGCGGGGATCAGCGCTGAGCTTTGGGACTTGGGATGTGAGGCTCCAGGGCTGCGGCAGGCTCCGGAGCTCTCTGTGTGGGGCTGTACCCGTGGTGGTCCAGGAGCTCCGGGACCAGCAGCCGGGGTTCTGGATGAGCTGTTTTGGCCTCGGATGGTCCCGATGCCACAGGGACACCCCCCCCCCCCCCCGATGTCTGCGGGGGGGGTCACCCCTTCCCAGGGGGGAACACGCGGTTCTGTTGCCGTTTCTCCCCCCCAACCCCCGGAGCTCGTTTATCGTCCCCTCAAGCAGGAAAAGGCCCCCAGCTCTGCAGCAGCTCAGCAGGACAGGGGGATGCTGCGGGTGAAGGCTCTGCCGAGCCGCGAACCCCTCGGGTTTGGGTTCCTAGGCAGGGGTCTGAACGGCGCGGCTGGGATGGAGCATCCCGGTGCAGCACTCGCAGGGACGGAGCATCCCGGTGCAGCGCTGGCAGGGATGGAGCATCCAACCCGGTGCAGCGCTCGCAGGGATGGAGCATCCCGGTGCGGTACTCACAGGGGATGGAGCATCCCGGTGAAGCACCCGCAGGGATGGAGCATCCCGGTGCAGCGCTCACAGGGATGGAGCACCCCGGTGCAGCACTCACAGGGACGGAGCATCCATCCCGGTGCAGCGCTCGCGGGGATGGAGCATCCCGGTGCGGTACTCACAGGGACAGAGCATCCATCCCGGTGCAGTGCTCACAGGGACGGAGCATCCATCCCGGTGCAGTGCTCACAGGGACAGAGCATCCATCCCGGTGCAGTGCTCACAGGGATGGAGCATCCATCCCGGTGCAGTGCTCACAGGGACAGAGCATCCATCCCGGTGCAGTGCTCACAGGGACAGAGCATCCATCCCGGTGCAGTGCTCACAGGGACAGAGCATCCATCCCGGTGCAGTACTCACAGGGACAGAGCATCCATCCCGGTGCAGTGCTCACAGGGACGGAGCATCCATCCCGGTGCAGTGCTCACAGGGACGGAGCATCCATCCCGGTGCGGTACTCACAGGGACGGAGCATCCATCCCGGTGCAGTGCTCACAGGGACAGAGCATCCATCCCGGTGCAGCGCTCACAGGGACAGAGCATCCATCCCGGTGCGGTACTCACAGGGACGGAGCATCCATCCCGGTGCAGCGCTCGCAGGGACGGAGCATCCCGGTGCAGTGCTCACAGGGACAGAGCATCCATCCCGGTGCAGCACTCGCAGGGACAGAGCATCCATCCCGGTGCAGCGCCCTCAGGGAATCCCTCAGTTGGCACAAACCGCAGTAAATCCCCTCCCTCGGGGCGCGGAAGCGCCGGTGCCGGGAGCAGCGGGTTCAGTGCCTGAGCTCCCGCCTGCGGGTGGTGCCTCGGGAACGCGCTGAGCGGCTGCGGGGAGCTCCTGAGGAAGGGGTGTTTGGGGGAAAAAGCTTTGAAAGCAACGGGAAACTGGGAATTCTTTCCCATTCGGAGATCCTTTCCCATTCCCAAAAGGAACTGGGAGGAAATGGCGGGGTTTCCAGGGGAGGGTTTGTCCTGCAGGGAAAGTTGGTCCTGGAAAACTTCCGTATTTTCATTTCCCCGGGAAGCAGGGCCAGGATTGGAGCCTCCTGCATGGGCACGCGGGGGTGCGGGGCATACAGGAGGCTGTTTGGGGTCAATCTGTGTAGTGTAGCGCTGCTGGGATGGCAGTGTGGGGCTCCGGGCATACAAGAGGCTGTTTGGGGTGAACCTCTGTAGTGTAGCGCTGCTGGGATGGCAGTGTGGGGCTCCGGGCATACAGGAGGCTGTTTGGGGTGAATCTCTGTAGTGTAGCGCTGCTGGGATGGCAGTGTGGGGCTCCGGGCATACAAGAGGCTGTTTGGGGTGAATCTCTGTAGTGTAGCGCTGCTGGGATGGCAGTGTGGGGCTCCGGGCATACAGGAGGCTGTTTGGGGTCAATCTCTGTAGTGTAGCGCTGCTGGGATGGCAGTGTGGGGCTCCGGGCATACAGGAGGCTGTTTGGGGTCAATCTCTGTAGTGTAGCGCTGCTGGGATGGCAGTGTGGGGCTCCGGGCATACAGGAGGCTGTTTGGGGTCAATCTCTGTAGTGTAGCGCTGCTGGGATGGCAGTGTGGGGCTCCGGGCATACAAGAGGCTGTTTGGGGTCAATCTCTGTAGTGTAGCGCTGCTGGGATGGCAGTGTGGGGCTCCGGGCATACAGGAGGCTGTTTGGGGTCAATCTCTGTAGTGTAGCGCTGCTGGGATGGCAGTGTGGGGCTCCGGGCATACAGGAGGCTGTTTGGGGTCAATCTCTGTAGTGTAGCGCTGCTGGGATGGCAGTGTGGGGCTCCGGGCATACAAGAGGCTGTTTGGGGTCAATCTCTGTAGTGTAGCGCTGCTGGGATGGCAGTGTGGGGCTCCGGGCATACAGGAGGCTGTTTGGGGTCAATCTCTGTAGTGTAGCGCTGCTGGGATGGCAGTGTGGGGCTCCGGGCATACAGGAGGCTGTTTGGGGTCAATCTCTGTAGTGTAGCGCTGCTGGGATGGCAGTGTGGGGCTCCGGGCATACAGGAGGCTGTTTGGGGTGAATCTCTGTAGTGTAGCGCTGCTGGGATGGCAGTGTGGGGCTCCGGGCATACAGGAGGCTGTTTGGGGTCAATCTCTGTAGTGTAGGCTGCTGGGATGGCAGTGTGGGGCTCCGGGCATACAGGAGGCTGTTTGGGGTGAATCTCTGTAGTGTAGCGCTGCTGGGATGGCAGTGTGGGGCTCCGGGCATACAGGAGGCTGTTTGGGGTGAATCTCTGTAGTGTAGGCTGCTGGGATGGCAGTGTGGGGCTCCGGGCATACAAGAGGCTGTTTGGGGTCAATCTCTGTAGTGTAGCGCTGCTGGGATGGCAGTGTGGGGCTCCGGGCATACAGGAGGCTGTTTGGGGTCAATCTCTGTAGTGTAGGCTGCTGGGATGGCAGTGTGGGGCTCCGGGCATACAAGAGGCTGTTTGGGGTCAATCTCTGTAGTGTAGGCTGCTGGGATGGCAGTGTGGGGCTCCGGGCATACAAGAGGCTGTTTGGGGTCAATCTCTGTAGTGTAGCGCTGCTGGGATGGCAGTGTGGGGCTCCGGGCATACAGGAGGCTGTTTGGGGTCAATCTCTGTAGTGTAGGCTGCTGGGATGGCAGTGTGGGGCTCCGGGCATACAAGAGGCTGTTTGGGGTCAATCTCTGTAGTGTAGCGCTGCTGGGATGGCAGTGTGGGGCTCCGGGCATACAGGAGGCTGTTTGGGGTCAATCTCTGTAGTGTAGGCTGCTGGGATGGCAGTGTGGGGCTCCGGGCATACAGGAGGCTGTTTGGGGTCAATCTCTGTAGTGTAGCGCTGCTGGGATGGCAGTGTGGGGCTCCGGGCATACAGGAGGCTGTTTGGGGTGAATCTCGGTAGTGTAGCGCTGCTGGGATGGCAGTGTGGGGCTCCGGGCATACAAGAGGCTGTTTGGGGTCAATCTCTGTAGTGTAGCGCTGCTGGGATGGCAGTGTGGGGCTCCGGGCATACACGAGGCTGTTTGGGGTCAATCTCGGTAGTGTAGCACTGCTGGGATGGCAGTGTGGGACTCCGGTGCTGAACGAGCTCAGTCCATGCATGACACGAGTTCAGCACGTTCTCAGCCCAGAGCTTGCCGGGGGTTTGTCCATTGCACACGGGGTTAGGGCTGAGGACAGAGGCTGGGGCTGAAATGGGCATCTCCAGCCCTGCTGGTGTTTGGGGGGTGATGGGACTCCATTTAGGAGACCCTCTTCTCCTGCTGTTATCCCTGCCCTTCCAGAGGGTGCCCCCAGCTGCACCAGGGCAGTGTGGCTGATGTTTTGCACTATAGCACACTGCAGCTTCCACCTTTCCCTGTTAAAATCCAACCTGGGATGGGTTGGGGGGGTGTTCATCACCCCCACAGTGCCTTGAGGACCCGAGCTCAGCTGGGAGATGGGACCCAGGTACCAGTGAGTGTCCACGGGAGGCCAATCCTGAGCGAGGGGTGGGCTTCTGGCTGTGAGAGCTCTGGAGGGGGCTTGGGGGGATGATGGGGATTTGGGGTTCAAGTGAGGTCCCTGGGCTTGGGGATCCAGGATCACGGTCTGTGGAATCATGGCATCAGCAGACCATGGTCCATGACCTCCTGGCACAGATGCTGGGAAACCAGGGGATGCTGGCTGGGATCCTGTTGGATTTAGTTGTTGGGTGTTTGTGGGGACCCCAGCCCCCCTTTGCACAGTGGACAGGGCCTGGATAAATCCCCTGTGGCACCGGGCTCTCTGGAATGAGCACAGTATCCCAGTATGTTAGAGATTGGAAGGGACCTCAAAAGCTCATCCAGTCCAATCCCCCCTATGGAGCAGGAGCACCTAGGTAAGGTTACACAGGAGCAGCTTCCTCTCGTTTAGGATGGCGCTCACGTCGGGCTCACCTGGGAAAAGCCCTTCAGGGAGGAAGGCAATGGAGCTTCCCGCTGCAGGAACTGATGCCTGGCGAGCGGCATCCCCTGCATGGGGAGCAGGGAACGGTTTGAAAGCGCTCCTGGAGGAGAAACATCTCAGAGGGAGCGATGGGAAGCGCTGCCCATTAAACACTCCCAGGGCAGATCGTGAGGCTCCTGTCGGGGTTTCCGGCCCTTCCTCGCCTCCTCCGTCAGTGACCGAGATGCTTCAGCGCACGTTTGCCCCGCGCCTGGAAGGGCAGCAGGGCAGGGGGTGATGGAGGGGCAGCAGCTCTGGAGCGCAGCCCCCGAAGGCCGCAGCTTCCTCCCTTTCCCCTTCTCCTGACCGGTTTTCCCGTCTGTTTCAGGCTGTCCCGGCCCGAGGGAGCGCTCGCCATGGACCAGGGGCACGTCAGCAGCCACCGCCTGAGCGGTGAGTACCAGAGCCAGCCCCGGAGCTGCTCCCGAGGGTTCCCATCCTGCTCCCTGCGGGAGGAGCCTTTCGCTGTGCACGCACTGGGGGTCGGTTTCCTAATACAAGGGTAAAACCCTCCCACCCCCCACCCCCCCTCGGCTTTCCAGCAGGGAGCAGGGACAAGTGGGAAGCGGGATTCCAGCTGAGCTGGGATCTGTTATCCAGAAGCAGGAGCCGTTAAAGGGTTCTTTAGCCCCGGGTTTTGCCCCTTCCTATGGGAGGAGCGCGGGATGCTCCGTGTGCGGGAGTGCCCTGGGGAGCCGCATCGCTGCTTCCCCAGCGTCCTGAGCCGGGTGCAGACCGCAAGGGGTTGGGGCGGAGGAGCTGGACCCAGCTCCTGTGTTGAGGCTTTAACCCTGAGACCCCTCCGGGCTGCTCGGGACCCTCCGGCAGGGGCCGGGTCTGGGGCCGGGGCCGGGTCCCTCCGGGAGCGCGTTCGCCGGCTCCTGCCCAGGTGCGGAAGCGCCGCGGGTCCTGCGCTCGGCTCCGGGGGTTCCGTGGCTCGGGCGCTGCGCACCCCGGCGGGAGGGGCCCGCTCCTCTGTGCTGGGCTGGGTGAGCGCGGCCCCGGGCTGCGGGAGCTGGCGCAATGCAGCAGGAGCGCAGCCGAGCAGCGCTGCCGCCGCCAGCCCCGGTGCCGCCGGGGGTTCCCTGCTCCTCGCCGCTGGGGCTCCCTTCAGGGGTTCCCTGGAAGCCGCAGCCCGCGGGTCCCAGCGGAGCGGGGTCTCCCTGCGCTGGCCGGGGGGGGGGGGGTGCAGATGTGCGCTGTGCGCATCTGTGCGGGAAAGGGCCCGGTGCGCGGGGCTGGCGCAGCCATTCCCTGGCTCCCTCCTCCCCTGGGGACAGAACGCGGGTGCTTCACTGCCCCTCGAGCAGAGCGAGCACGGGGCTGCCCTTGGCCCCCAGCCCTGCTCCCTGCCGCCGTTTGCCGCCCGCCGAAGCGGGGCAGTGCGGTTTATGCCGCGCTCTTCGGCCGATCCCGTGCTCCCGGCTCCGAGCTGAGCCCCAGGCGCGGAAGCCGCCGGTGATGGAGCCTGCCCCGGCTCACGGAGCCTCCCGCCCGCCCGCAGTGACCGCGAGCCCCCCGCGCTGGGAGATCGGGATCTACGCGGCCGGCGCCGTGGTGCTGCTGGGGGTGGCCGCGCTCAACCTCTGGAAGCTCTGGCGCTCCGGGACCTACCCCGCACCTTCCCCCTTCCCCAACTACGACTACCGGTACCTGGAGCAGAAGTACGGGGCTGCGCACCCGGACACCAAGCACAAGGTAAAGGGGTGGAAACCGTCCCTGGCCTCCTCCCGCGGTGCCCACGGAGCTGCTGCAGGGGCAGAGCCACCCCCAACATCCTCGGTGCTGCTGGGGAGTGCGGGGGGGACGGCGTGGAGCTGGGACACGGGGCTTGGGAGCTGCAGGGTTCGCTGCAGCAGCAGCCTGGGGCCAGGCAGAGGCTGTCAGGAACCGGAGAGGTGGCAGCGGATCCCCGCTGTCCCCCGGCGTCGTGGGGAGGGATGGGGCTGAGGTTCCTGGTTTTCATGGGATCCCAGAGCAGGTTGGGTTGGGGGGGCCCCTAAAACTCATCCAATTCCAACCATTGTCCCTACAGGCCCTTGCCCCAAGCCCCTCTCCAGGCTCCCTGCAGCCCCTTTAGGCACTGGAGCTGCTCTCAGGTCTCCCCTTCAGGAGCCTTCTCTTGTCCAGGCTGCCCCAGCCCAGCTCTCTCAGCCTGGCTCCAGAGCAGAGCTGCTCCAGCAGCTCCAGGTCCCTCCAGTGCTCCTGCCCCAGAGCAGGATGCAGGATGCAGAGCACAGCAAAGGGGGCATCACCTCTAATTCCCTGTCCCTGTTGCAGCGAGGGGTGGCTCTGGGGGCACAGAGGGTGCTGGAGAAGACATCACCCAGCCGCAAGAGCAGCCTGAGGGCAGATGACACCTTGGAGAGCATCAACGAGCTGGGGAGCCTGGAGCTGATGAGCAGGGACCTGGGCCTGGCCGCCTACGGCCCGCTGAGGAAATCCATCTCCGCTGACTCGCTGAGCTCCATCTCGTCCATCGGGAACAACTTCGGGCAGGACTTCACGGTGGGGCAGGTGGAGGTGTCCATGGAGTACGACGCGAAGGCGGCCGCGCTGCACGTGACGCTGCTGCAGGGCAAGGACCTGCTGGAGAAGGAGGACGCTCGCTTCGAGTCCTGCTTCATGCGCATCAGCCTCCTCCCGGCCGAGCAGATCGTCGGCATCTCCCGGGTGAGCCCCGCTGCAGGGAACCCCCATTGCACGGAGCCCCCATTGCAGGGAGCCCCCATTGCAGGGAGCCCCCATTGCACGGAACCCCCATTGCACGGAACCCCCACTGCACAGAGCCCCCATTGCACAGAATCCCCATTGCACGGAGCCCCCATTGCACGGAGCCCCCATTGCACGGAACCCCCATTGCACGGAACCCCCACTGCACAGAGCCCCCATTGCACGGAACCCCCACTGCACAGAGCCCCCATTGCACGGAACCCGCATTGCACGGAATCCCCATTGCACGGAGCCCCCATTGCACTGAACCCCCATTGCACAGAGCCCCCATTGCACGGAATCCCCATTGCGCGGAGCCCCCATTGCACGGAACCCCCATTGCACGGAGCCCCCATTGCACGGGGCCCCCATTGCACAGAGCCCCCATTGCACGGAGCCCCCATTGCACGGAACCCCCATTGCACGGAGCCCCCATTGCACACGGTGCCTGGGCTCAGCATCCCTTGGCTGAGCTCCCCTGGGCAGTGATGGGGCCTTGGGAGTTGTAAAACAGCTTGGGTTGGAAGGGACCTGAAAGCTCCTCCAGCCCCAACCCCTGCCAGGGCAGGGACCCCTTCCACTGGAGCAGCTTGCTCCAAGCCCCTGTGTCCAACCTGGCCTTGAGCACTGCCAGGGATGGGGCAGCCACAGCTTCTCTGGGCACCCTGTGCCAGCGCCTCAGCACCCTCACAGGGAAGAGCTTCTGCCTAAGAGCTCAGCTCAGTCTCCCCTCGGGCAGGTTCAAGCCATTCCCCTTGGCCTGGCCCTACAGGCCCTTAGGAAGAGCCCCTGGGGCTGGCAGTGCTGGAGCCCCGCTCAGGGCTGTTCCACATCCCATGGTTCAGGGGGATCCCGGCTGTGTTTGTGCATCACAGACCCGGCAGAGGCAGAGCTCCTCTTGGGATGATGCCTTTGCTGTCCCTTTGTGGCTTATGGCGAGTTTTCCCCCTTGGCTTTCCCTGCTCCAGGTCTGGGGATGCTGCAGGAGCAGTTTGGGAGGGATATGGAGGGCGGCAGCGCATTGGACACATGGTGCTGTGCCACGTCCACGCATGCACGTGTGCCGTGTGCTCTGTCACCCTGACACAGCCTCCTCATCCCTCCATGGCACTTCCCTGCCCACATGGGATGTGGCAGCTGAAGATCCATGCGGCTGCACTGGAGGGGCCAGACTGGGGCACTGTGGGGTGAAACCTCCCTTTTGAGATGCCCCAAAGCCGGAGCTGCATTTCCCTTTGAGCTCAGCATGGCCCCGCTGCCTCTGCAGTGCTCACAGCGCCCTATAACAGCGTCTCCCCAGCCAAGGATCAGGCTCTTTATTTGTGCTCTGAGATATTCATTATTTAGCATCATTATTTATAATTCACCAGCACCATTTACCCTCTTCTGCTGCCCCGAGGCCACCCATAAACACACATCTGGTGCCTTCCCTTAATGCTTTGCAGTGCCTGTGGTCATTTAATAGCAGCTGATGCTCCTGTGGTACCTCTGAGCAGGGAGCCCACAGCACAGCCTCTGCTGCAAGCAGGGAGCGTGAAGCTGCTCTTCCCATTGAGGCGCTTTAACCCCTGGGATGATGGAGGTTGGTGGTACCCGATGGGAGCGCAGGGACTCCTGTGCTAGGAGCTGGGGATGGAGGCACCTCAGGGACTGCTTCACGTCCTTCATCCCGGGATGGAGCGGGTCTAGGGGACACACAGACACGAGGCAGTCCTTAGGGTGAGATGAACCAGCTCTTCATGGAACCCCAGCCTGGTTTGTGTTGAAGGGACCTTAAACTCATCCAGTTCCAAATCCCTGCCCAAGATCTCATCTAACTTCTGCCTAAGAGCTCCCCTCAGGCAGGTTCAAGCCATTCCCCTTGGCCTGTCCCTACAGGCCCTTGTCCCAAGCCCCTCTCCAGGTTCCCTGCATCCCCTTTAGGCCCTGGAGCTGCTCTCAGGTCTCCTCGTGTCCAGGCTGCCCCAGCCCAGCTCTCCCAGCCTGGCTCTGCAGGAGGAGGTGATGGCTGCTGGAGCCCCATGGGTTCAGGGCTGAGCCCTTCCCCACCGCAGCCCCGGCTCTGGATGTGGTGGGAGCTGGTCCCCTGCTCCATGACTCCCCCTTTTAGGACAAGCCTTGGTCTGTGGCTGGGGCCTCGCTGCTGAGTGAAACAGAGCTGGAGGGGGTGAAACCCAGCCCCTAGGGACAGGATCTTGGAGCTGTCCCCCTGCAGTGCTTGAGGGCAGGCAGTGACCAGCACCCTGCAGGATGTGGCCACGGGGAGCTGCTGTGGGCAGGTGGAAAATCCCCCTCATCCCATGGAGGATGGGACCAGCTCCCTTGGGTGGGGATGCACTGCAGGGATGCTGGGGAGGGACTCTTCATTAGGGACTGCAGTGACAGGACAAGGGGTAATGGGTTCAAACTGAAACAGGGGAAGTTTAGATTGGATCTAAGGAGGAAATTCTTTCCTGTGAGGGTGCTGAGGCACTGGAATGGGCTGCCCAGGGAGGTTGTGAATGCTCCATCCCTGGCAGTGTTCAAGGCCAGGTTGGACAGAGCCTTGGGTGCCATGGTTTAGTGTGAGGTGTCCGGGCCCATGGCAGGGGTTGGAACTGGGCGGTGCTCAGGTCCTTTCCACCCCGAACCGTTCTGTGATCCCCTGATTCTGTCACCCAGAGCCACGCACCCCTTGGCTGTTCCCGTGGCAGAAAGGGGGGATCCTGGGCTGGGCCCCCTCCCCGGCGCTGTCTGAAGGCGCCCCCAATGCCCCCGCACAGATCCAGCGCGGCGCCGGCGCCGTGGCCTTCGAGGAGCGGTTCTCGGTGCCGCTGGAGCCCGCGGCGCTGGAGGAGCAGAGCCTGCGCTTCACCGCCTTCGGCATGGACGGGGCCGAGCGCAGCGTGAGCACCGGCGGGGCCGAGCTCAAGCTCTGCGACCTGGACCTGGCGGCGCGGCCCTTCAGCGCCTGGCTCTACCTGCAGGACACGGACAGGGTGAGCAGGGCTGGGCCTGCCCCCAGCGGGGCTGCCAGGGATCTACTCCCTGCGGGGCTGGGTCCGGGGGGGGATGCTGTGTCCATGGGGTCAGTGGTGATGGGATGCTGGGTCCATGGGGTCAGTGGTGATGGGATGCTGGGTCCCTGGGGTCAGTGGTGATGGGATGCTGGGTCCATGGGGTCAGTGGTGATGGGATGCTGGGTCCATGGGGTCAGTGGTGATGGGATGCTGGGTCCATGGGGTCAGTGGTGATGGGATGCTGGGTCCATGGGGTCAGTGGTGATGGGATGCTGTGTCCATGGGGTCAGTGGTGATGGGATGCTGTGTCCCTGGGGTCAGTGGTGATGGGATGCTGTGTCCATGGGGTCAATGCTGATGGGATGCTGTGTCCCTGGGGTCAATGCTCATGGGATGCTGTGTCCCTGGGGTCAATGCTCATGGGATGCTGTGTCCCTGGGGTCAATGCTCATGGGATGCTGTGTCCCTGGGGTCAATGCTCATGGGATGCTGTGTCCATGGGATGCTGTGTCTGCAGGCGGTGGACACGGTGGGGGAAATCCTGCTGTCCCTGAGCTACCTGCCCACTGCTGAGCGCCTCACCGTGGTGGTGGTGAAAGCCAAGAACCTCGTGTGGACCAACGGCAAAGTGACCGCAGGTGAGCGCCGGTGCCGGCGGTGCGGGGTCCCTTGGTGCTGGGTGCGCTGGAGGGGGCCTCTCATCTGTGCCCATAGAGCCATGGAGCGGTTTGGGCTGAAGGGACCTTTGAAGCTCATCCGGTCTGGCCCCATCTTCAGCTGGAGCAACCCCTCCAGTGTGCCCCTGGGTGCTTGCAGGGATGGGGCATGTGCCAGCTCTCGGGGCACCCTGTGCCAGTGCCTCAGCACCCCTACAATGGGGTGAAACAGGGGGACCCCACCTGCCCGTCCCTCTGTGAGTGCAGTCGGGCTGGGAGAGGGGAGCAAGGCCCCAGTGACCAGGAGAAGCAAACAGCACCGCTCCAGCCCTTCTCTAGTGGGGTTCTGGACACGGCCCCACCGTTGGGGCCAGGCTGCCCCAAGGCCATCAGGGCTTCAGTGTCCGATGCCCAACCCATGCATTGCACCATTGCAGCACAGTGGGGTTTGTTGGAGGGGCTCCTGGGGAGGACAGGCCCCAGGAAGGTCTGCAATGGCACGGGGCGAGCTCACGGTGCCGCTGGCTCCCTTCTCTCCCCATGGCAGACCCCTTTGTCAAGGTGTACCTGCTGCAGGACGGGAGGAAGATCAGCAAGAAGAAGACGGCAGTGAAGAGGGATGACCCCAACCCCGTGTTCAACGAGGCCATGATCTTCTCCGTGCCGGCCATCGTGCTGCAGGTCCGTCCCCATCGCCCATTGGGGGCCCATTGCTCCCCACAGCCCCCCGCTAGGGAGGGACTCATGGGGTGTGTGGGGTCCGGGGGATGAGTACGTGCAGGTGTGGTTTGGGGGTGCACACATGGGGTAAAGGGGGGATGTGTGCATAGGGGTGGGAGGTGTGGGATATGGCTGCTGCATGGGGTGGATGGGGTTTGGGGTATAGGGAGGTGTAGATGTATGGGATGAGGTTGTGTGCGTGGATGGGGGCACATAGGGGTTATGGGGGATGTGTCAGAATGGGGGGGTACAGGGGGATGTGTGTGGGGAGAAGAGTGTGTAGTGGTCAGGTGTGGTGTGGGTATGAATGGGTGGGGGTACAGGGGATGGGGGAGCGGGGGGTGTAGCTATAGGGGGGTGTTTATGGGGTGGGTGCAGGGGATGGGTGTATGTTGGGGTGTAGCTATTGGGGGGTGTTTATGGGGTGGGGTGCAGGGGATGGGTGTATGTTGGGGTGTAGCTATAGGGGGGTGTTTATGGGGTGGGTGCAGGGGATGGGTGTATGTTGGGGTGTAGCTATAGGGGGGTGTTTATGGGGTGGGTGCAGGGGATGGGTGTATGTTGGGGTGAGCTATAGGGGGTGTTTATGGGGTGGGTGCAGGGGATGGGTGTATGTTGGGGTGTAGCTATTGGGGGGTGTTTATGGGGTGGGTGCAGGGGATGGGTGTATGTTGGGGTGTAGCTATAGGGGGTGTTTATGGGGTGGGTGCAGGGGATGGGTGTATGTTGGGGTGTAGCTATAGGGGGTGTTTATGGGGTGGGGGTGCAGGGGATGGGTGTATGTTGGGGTGTAGCTATAGGGGGTGTTTATGGGGTGGGTGCAGGGGATGGGTGTATGTTGGGGTGTAGCTATAGGGGGGTGTTTATGGGGTGGGGTACAGGGATGGGTGTATGTTGGGGTGTAGCTATAGGGGGGTGTTTATGGGGTGGGTGCAGGGGATGGGTGTATGGTGGGGTGTAGCTATAGGGGGGTGTTTATGGGGTGGGTGTCAGGGGATGGGTGTATGTTGGGGTGTAGCTATAGGGGGGTGTTTATGGGGTGGGTCAGGGGATGGGTGTATGGTGGGGTGTAGCTATAGGGGGTGTTTATGGGGTGGGTACAGGGGATGGGTGTATGTTGGGGTGTAGCTATAGGGGTGTTTATGGGGTGGGTGCAGGGGATGGGTGATGTGGGGTGTAGCTATAGGGGGGTGTTTATGGGGTGGGTACAGGGGATGGGTGTATGGTGGGGTGTAGCTATAGGGGGGTGTTTATGGGGTGGGTGCAGGGGATGGGTGTATGTTGGGGTGTAGCTATAGGGGGTGTTTATGGGGTGGGTGCAGGGGATGGGTGTATGTTGGGGTGTAGCTATAGGGGGTGTTTATGGGGTGGGTGCAGGGGATGGGTGTATGTTGGGGTGTAGCTATAGGGGGTGTTTATGGGGTGGGTGCAGGGGATGGGTGTATGTTGGGGTGTAGCTATAGGGGGTGTTTATGGGGTGGGTGCAGGGGATGGGTGTATGTTGGGGTGTAGCTATAGGGGGGTGTTTATGGGGTGGGTGCAGGGGGTTTGTGCCTATGTGTTAGCACTGGGGGCACCTTCGGGTGTGGGTCTGGGGTGACCGAACGAGGGTGAAGCCCTGGGGCTGCTGTGTCCCCCCCAGGAGCTGTCGCTGCGGGTGACGGTGGCCGAGTGCGGCGAGGACGGCCGCGCCGACAACACGGGCCACGTCCTCATCGGCCCCGCGGCCAGCGGCATGGGCACCACGCACTGGAACCAGATGCTGGCCACGCTCCGGAGGCCCGTGTCCATGTGGCACCCGCTCCGCAGGAACTAAGGCTGAAGGGGGGGGCCCCTGCGCCCCGGGACAGCGGCACAGGGCTGGGGGGGGCCCGGAGGCAGCGGGGCTGCAGCCGCGCAGGGGATGCGCAGCGCTGGGAGGAGCGGAGCATCCGCTCCGCACGCACTGGAGGCTGGAGCCGCTGCATCCCCCCCGCCGGGGTGAGCTCGCCCGTGCCAAGGGCTGAGGATGGACTCGCTGGGAACGGAGCCTGCATCCGCATGGAGCAAACCCAGCACCAGCTCCCAGAGCATCCCGGGGCACCGGAGGTGGCCTCAGATGGACCCTGAGGGCTGCTGGGGATGGGGTGGGCTTCTGGGGAGGGGGTTTGGTGGGATGGGGGCAATGGAGAGAGGGGGAAGATAAAGAGCTGGCATGGTGTGGTTCCAATGGGTGCTGTGGTTGCACTGGGTCACTGTGGTTCCAATGGGTGCTGTGGTTGCACTGGGTCACTGTGGTTCCAATGGGTGCTGTGGTTGCACTGGGTCAGTTTGGTTCCAATGGGTGCTGTGGTTACACTGGGTCAGTGTGGTTCCAATGGGTGCTGTGGTTGCACTGGGTCAGTGTGGTTCCAGTGGGTGCTGTGGTTGCACTGGGTCAGTGTGGTTCCAGTGGGTGCTGTGGTTGCACTGGGTCAGTGTGGTTCCAATGGGTGCTGTGGTTGCACTGGGTCAGTGTGGTTCCAATGGGTGCTGTGGTTGCACTGGGTCAGTGTGGTTCCAATGGGTGCTGTGGTTGCACTGGGTCAGTGTGGTTCCAATGGGTGCTGTGGTTGCACTGGGTCACTGTGGTTCCAATGGGTGCTGTGGTTGCACTGGGTCAGTGTGGTTCCAATGGGTGCTGTGGTTGCACTGGGTCAGTGTGGTTCCAATGGGTGCTGTGGTTGCACTGGGTCAGTGTGGTTCCAATGGGTGCTGTGGTTGCACTGGGTCAGTGTGGTTCCAGTGGGTGCTGTGGTTGCACTGGGTCAGTGTGGTTCCAGTGGGTGCTGTGGTTGCACTGGGGGGAGTGTGGCTTTTCTGGGCTGTTTCCGAGGGATTTTGGTGCCAAAACGTTGCCAATGAGGATGGAGAGGAGAGATGACAGCAGACAAAGGCCATCAGTGCAGGCGGGGCCTTCCTCCATCTCAAGCACTGAGCCCCTGCCCTGGGGCTGGACTTGGCTGGGGGGGTTCAACCTCCTGGGTTGAAGGAGACCTCTCGGGGATGAGCCATCATTTGGGGGCAGCTTTTCCCACCCCTGCCCCTTTCCCAGGGACTCCAACCCTCAGGGCTGCTCCCAGCACCGAACCCCTGCGCTTTTAACACAAATCTCACGACTGGGAGGTGTTTTTGTGGCTCCAGTCCTGGATCCCACCTGGACTTGCTCATCCCAGAGCTCGCTCCCTTCACCCCGTGTCTGCGTGCAGACAGGAACAGCCTGGCCCCGGAACATCCCAGTATG
The DNA here is from genome assembly GCF_033783945.1 of Neopsephotus bourkii. Lineage (NCBI taxonomy): Eukaryota > Metazoa > Chordata > Aves > Psittaciformes > Psittacidae > Neopsephotus > Neopsephotus bourkii. The sequence goes on from NW_026901188.1 coordinate 205,503, forward strand.
TTAGAGATTGGAAGGGACCTCAGAAGCTCATCCAGTCCAATCCCCCTGCAGAGCAGGAACACCCAGATAAGGTTACACAGGAACGTGTCCAGGCAGGTTTTGAATGGCTCCAGAGAAGGAGACCCCACAACCTCCCTGGGCAGCCTGGTCCAGTGTTCTGTCACCTCACTGAGAAGAAGTTTAAGTGGAACCTCTTGTGTTCCAGTTTGTACCCATTGCCCCTTGTCCTATCATTGTTTGCCACTGGGAAGAGCCTGGCTCCATCCTCGGGACACTCCCCCTTTATATATTTATATACACTAATAAGGTCACCCCTCAGTCTCCTCCAAACTATAGAGACCCAGCTCCCTCAGTCTCTCCTCATAAGGGAGATGCTCCACTCCCTTCATCATCTCAGTTGCCCTGCGCTGGACTCTCTCCAGCAGGTCCCTGTCCTTCTGGAACTGAGGGGCCCAGAACTGGACCTAAGGCAGACACAGGAGATCCCAATCTCACCAGTTTCAAGCCCAGCTCCCGTTTGAGGGGAGAGGAACAGCCCGGCTCCTGCCCCGGGTGATGTCTGCGGTGTTGAGGAGCCGGTGTCCACGCTGTTTCCCAGAGGGAGGGCTCTGATGGAGCCCCCCATGGCCGGGGATGCTCGGGGATGCTCGGGGCCCTCATCCCTTGCTCGCTCCCCTGCAGCACCCAGCAGGGAGCGGGGCCGGGGGGGGGGCTCGGGGCTCTTTGCTCCCCGGGAAGGGGGGAGCGCGGTCGGAGGGGGTTGAATGCTCCGAGCAGGGACAAAGCGGGCGCTTGAGCTGCGCACCCGGGTTCAGGCAGCGGCTCCCCCCCTGCTCCCTGCCCTGCACTGCGGGACGAGGCTGCGGTTCCCGCTGCGCTCCCTCCCCGCAGGCCCCGCTCTGCCCCTCCCGTTCCTCTGCTCCAGCCCCACAGCCCCGTGCCCCATCGCTGCCAGCGGGGCTGGGGCCGTCCTGCAGCGGCCAGCACCGGGATGGGGGTGCCCAGGGCAGGGGCTGACAGGGAGCGGGTTGGGGGATGAGGTTTGAAGGGAGCAGGGTTCGGGGTCTGGACGTGGTTCTGAGCCCGTGCCAGCAGCGGGGCCCTGGGGGGCAATGTAGGGACTGTAGTGACAGGACAAGGGGTAATGGGTTCAAAGTGAAACAGGGGAAGTTTAGATTGGATCTAAGGAGGAAATTCTTTCCTGTGAGGGTGCTGAGGCACTGGAATGGGTGCCCAGGGAGGTTGTGAATGCTCCATCCCTGGCAGTGCTCAAGGCCAGGCTGGACGGAGCCTTGGGTGCCATGGTTTAGTGTGAGGTGTCCCTGCCCATGGCAAGGGTTGGAACTGGATGATCTTGAGCTCCTTTCCAACCCTATTCTGTGATTCTATGATTCTGTGAATTTGCCCCTGAGCTGCTCCTCTCCCCTTCGGGAAGGGACAGGGAAGCGCTCGCTGTGCTGCAGCCCCTGCTGAGCACCGGGCAGGGTGAGCTCAGGGCCCTGAGCCCGTGCCGCAGTCACTGCTCGGAGGCGCGGGTGCTGCTCAGCCCCGTGGATGCGAGTGTGGCCTGGGGCCTTCTGTGCCCTCCTCTCCGGCCCTTCCTCTGTGGGGGCATCCCAGCTCCTCCTCCCTCATCCCCGGGCCTGCCTGGGCCACCCTGGGGACAAGTGGCTGCACTCAGGTGCTGATGGAGCCTGTGCCGTGCACTGGTACCTGCTCAGAGCCATCGAGAGGCGACAGGGCAGGGGCTGCTGCATGGATGGAGAGGTGAGGATCAACAGGCAGAAAACATGGGAGATGGATCAGCTTTGGGGGACAGGACCAGGGAGCAGACAGGGACAGGGGAAGCCGAACGTGAGGCTCCCTCCTGCCTGCAGGGCTGGACCTGCCTTTGCCACTGGGGAGCTTCCCTCGGGCTTCCCAAGGAGCTTGGCAGGAAGGGAAGGGCAGGGCAAGAATCTGCATCTCCTGTGATGTGTGGGGGGGGAGCAGCAGGCAGGGAGGAGGCAGAGACCCCCCCCGGGCAGTGCTGTGGGAGCAGGCGGGGGCAGCAGCTCTCCCCCAGGGTGCTTTGGAGCAGCTCCCAATGGCAATGGCAGGGCCAGGACTTGAGGCCTCTCCATAAGCACAGAGCCCCAGAGCAGGACTGAGCCTGGCACAAGCCACTTCCCCCAGGGATGCAGGCCTGGCTGCTCTGTGGGCACACCAGGGTCCCTCTGACAGTGACAATCCCCCCCCAGGGCCAGAGGATTGCTGGGCTGGGGCAGTGGAGCTGCAGCATCCTCTCTCTTGTCCCGTTCCTTCCCTGGCTCCTCTCACTCCCTGCAGGAGAGACCCACGTGGGGCTTTCAGCTCCCCTCATATTCCTGCTCCCTGGCATTTCTCTTCTTACTGCAGCAGCAGAACCACCACAGGTTGCTTTAGGTGTTTCGTATCCATCTTTACTTTAGAGGCACTCTCCAGCCTCTCCCTGTGCATCCATCCCTCTGTCAAGGATAACCAGGACAGAGCTGCTCGCCTTCCTCCGGCTCAGCTCTGTGCTCCAGGGAGACCCAGCGACCCTTTATTGAGGCACAATGGCTCCAGGCTCTGTCAGCCCCCAGAACCGAGCTCCACCTTCCCCCTGAAGCTTCAGCAGCATCTTTGGCCTTCACAGCCTGGCCCCTGACCTCAAGCCTTGGAGGAGGCTGCTGAGCTCCATCACTTCTCCTTGTCCCTCCTCTTGCTCCTCCTCTGGCTCGTGAGCTCGCTGAGCTTCTTGTCCAGGCGCTGCTGGAGCTGGGCTCTCTTGGCTGGATCCAGGGAATTGTCTTTGGAGCCGCTCCCGGGACACAGGAGCCCTTCCCTGCTGCTGCGCTGCCGCGCCTGCGCCTTGGCCTTGTCCCCACAGCCGTGAACCTGGGGGGGAACAGACCCCGGTGGGGAACAGGGCGTGCGATCCCCCACGTGGGAATGGGGTGGGTTCAGTCCCAGGGCCTGCGGTGCCGTTGCTTTGCACCCCTCCAAAACCATCCCCTGTTTATTGCCAGCTCCTCTAGCAGAGAGCAAGAATGGAAAGGGGACATTTCCCTATCTGGAATGTGCAGTGGGAAAACAATCCCCTTGGACAGTGCCTCCTCCAGGGGCAGCCTCAGGATCTGCCTTGGGTCTCACACGAGAGCCAGCATAAACCAGAGCTCCTGATCCTGCTCTCTGCTAACACAGAGACTTGAGGGGGAAAGGAGTGAAACAGGACAAGGGACTCGGGGAAGGAGAAGAGGCCTCTTCAGCCATTCTCTGCTGCTCAGTGTGAGCAATCTGTGCTCTGCCGGGGAACTGAGAAGCTTCATGACCCTGACTCTGTGCAGGCAAACCTTCACCAAACTCAGGCTGGGCTGAAGCCAAAGGCCCTGCTCAAAGCACCCTGAGTCACCTCCACCAGGTAGGATCCCAGCCCGTCCTGCTGTGACAGAGGGAGATGGCTCAGTGCGAGGTGTCCCTGCCCATGGCAGGGGGTTGAACTGGAGGATCTGAAGCTCCTTTCCAACCCTGACTGTTCTGTGATTCCATGACAGACCTCCCTGCCCATGCAGCAGGCTGTCCCATAGCTCCTGGCCAGGATGGGGATTGCTGAGCCCATTGCCCAACCTAAAGCAGTTGGAGCTAGGAGACCCGCCAGACCAACCTTAAAGCAGGCAGTAACCCCACCTCAGCAGGGGCTGGAGCACAGGCATCGGCCAGGGGGATCTGCTCTGCTCTGCTGTGCTGCATGGAGGGGGCTTCAGCAGCTCAAGGGGAACATGAGTCATAGAATCCCAGAGTGGTTTGGGTTGAAGGGACCTTAAAGCTCCTCCAGCTCCAACCTCTGCAAGGGCAGGGACCCCTTCCACTGGAGCAGCTTGCTCCAAGCCCCTGTGTCCAACCTGGCCTTGAGCACTGCCAGGGATGGGGCAGCCACAGCTTCTCTGGGCACCCTGTGCCAGCGCCTCAGCACCCTCACAGGGAAGAGCTTCTGCCTAAGAGCTCAGCTCAGTCTCCCCTCGGGCAGGTTCAAGCCATTCCCCTTGCCCTGTCCCTACAGGCCCTTGTCCCAAGCCCCTCTCCATGTTCCCTGTGGGACCATTCAGGTATCTTTCTTCTGAAGAGGGACCAGAAGCTCCAGCCCCTCTGTGATGGCTCCAGGCATGGCTGGAGCCCCCCTCGGGCCAGGCAGGGGTAGGAGCTCTCAGGCCATTTCACATTGAAGCCTGATAACATCTGGAGAAGAAGCTGAACATTAAAAGCAACACAAACTCCTTGAGAGGACTTCACCCTCCCAACGGCTTCCCAGTGGAGCCCTCATTGCCATTCAGCAGGGAGAGGCGGTTCTGCAGGGAACAGATTTATACCCACACTGGATTGTGAATGACCATAAATACAGAGATTCCCTGCCATGGCAACAGATAGTGCCTGACAGGGGGAGCAGCTGCGGGGAGGATTTACAGGTCAGCTGCTAAACGTTGCTAAGCTCTGTGCAGTGAAGAGCTGTGCCCGAGGGATGCAGGATGAGGACGATGGGCACAGGAGCCTGCAGCTCAATGGACAATCATCACCTCTCAGCTCGTGTCCCCGTCACAGCCACGTCAGCTCTGCCCACAGGACTCAGACCCTGCGGCCAGCTGGCAGTGAGCATCACGCTGCCAAGCCTGGAGGCTTGAACTGTCTGCCTGCCTCTGCACCCAAACAGAAAGCTGAAGCCTGACATCACTTTAACCTCAGTTTCCTTCCTTCCTTCCCAGACCTGGGAGGAAGGGGCTCTCAAGCAGCTATGGGTGAACAGCAGGAAGCTGCTGGTTTAGTGGCCTTCACACTCCCACGTTGATTGCCCAGGGAGGCTGTGACTGCTCCATCCCTGGCAGTGTTCAAGGCCAGGCTGGATGAGGCCTTGGGTGAGATGGGTTAGAGTGAGGTGTCCCTGCCCATGGCAGGGGGTTGGAGCTTGATGATCTTGAGGTCCTTTCCAACCTGAACTATTCTATGATTCTATGCAGGGGGTTACAGGGCTGCTGAGACCCCTGCTCAAGAGTCCTCCACTGCAAGAAAGCAGAGCAGAGGAGGCAGAGGGACTCCTGGCACTCAGGTATGGATGGGAGCTAGAGCTGAGTCTGGTGTGGAGCAGCTCAGCTCCAAGCCAGCACAGCACTTAAGGGAATGCCTAACTGCTGCTCTGTGTGGCTCCAGCCTTGTCCCCAGGCTGCAGAGGGAATCAGCCGAGAACTGGGAATGGTGTCTGGGCTCCCTCCAGTCAGTGCCTCAGGCTCACACCTCTGTCTCTCCTCTCTGCCTTGCTTTATCTGCACAGCCCGAGTGTAAATCACAGAATCACAGGATGGTCTGGGCTGGAAAGGGTCTTTAGATCACCCAGTTCCACCCCCTGCCAGGGCATGGTGCAGGAGGGCACAAAGCAGAGGGAAGCAGCAGCAGCTCTCAGGAGGCAGAGCCCAGAGCCCAGCATCCCCCAGCCCTTCCTCCTGCATCTCCAGGGCTCTGCCAGAGCCGCTGCTTCCAGTGCTGCCAGGGCCCCCTGCCTGGGTGCGGGTGCTCCCACATCACCCCCCTGCAGCCCCGGTACCTCGGGGACGTGGTGGCTGAGGCAGAAGCGGCGGCGGCAGTGGTGGCAGAGCTGGCCCAGGGTGGTGATGCTGGCTGTGCAGCGGGGCAAGGCACACGTGTTGTCAGCCTTCACGGCAGCAGAGAGCAGGGCATCCACGTCTTCCTCTGCTTCTGCTGCTTTGCCTGGGGAGCAGAGAGCGCAGTGACCCACCTGCACAGACCTGAGCCACCCCAGGCACCCATCCCTGCAGCCTGGGCTGCACAGCAGCACCGTGAGCCCGGGGTCACTGCCAGCAGGGACCGGGATTTCAGGCATGAGCTCAGGGCTCCCTCCTGCAGGGTGCCTGGGTGCCCCCCTCTGCTAGAAGGGAAGAGGAAGGGATGTGTCTGGCAGGAGGAATGGCAGCTCCTGGCTGCTCTCTGCCTCTGTGTTTAGGAGGCAGCCACATCCTTCACTGTGGGCCAGACTCCTCTTAGTTCCTCTCCCTCCATTTGGGAGCCTCCAATTCCCTGAGCCTGGGCAAAGGGTCCCCAGTGTTTTTCCTTTGATCTAAGAGATGTGTAACAGCCCCTTCCACAGATGCTGCAGCCAAGTGATGCGTGTTCCTGCCAGTCCTCCCACCTCTGCAGTGACAAGCATCAGAGTGCTTTCCAAGAGCCACATCCCACCCTCCATGCACCCAGACAAACCCCAAGGCCTGGAGGCAAAACCACGAGGGTTAAGCAGCACGATCCATTCAAGTAAGCCCATTCATTGTGCTGGTTATGAACACAGTGACCTACCTCTGCCTTCACCTTTGTCTTTCTTCCTGCTGCTGGCCCTCTTCTCCTGGGCCTTCCTCGCTGCCTCCTCCCGCCTGGCTTTCTCCCTCTGAACTCTCTCGAGGTGCAGGGCTTTCAGGTCCACTTTCCCCGTGCCCTGGCTGCTCCCTCCTGGCTCAGCAGGGGCAGGGCTTTCACTGCTGGGGTGCTGTGGCTGAGGAAGGGGATGCTGTGGCTGAGGAGGGGGATGCTGTGGCTGAGGAAGGGGATGCTGTGGCTGAGGAGGGGGATGCTGTGGCTGAGGAAGGGGATGCTGTGGCTGAGGAAGGGGATGCTGTGGCTGAGGAAGGGGATGCTGTGGCTGAGGAGAGGGATGCTGTGGCTGAGGAAGGGGATGCTGTGGCTGAGGAAGGGGATGCTGTGGCTGAGGACGGGGATGCTGTGGCGAAGGGGATGCTGTGGCTGAGGAGGGGATGCTGTGGCTGAGGAAGGGGATGCTGTGGCTGAGGAGGGGGATGCTGTGGCTGAGGAGGGGGATGCTGTGGCTGAGGAGGGGGATGCTGTGGCTGAGGAGGGGGATGCTGTGGCTGAGGAGGGGGATGCTGCTCCCCGGGGCAGGCAGCTGCAGGCAGCACAGGCTCTGTGGGCTCCTTCCTGCGGATGCTGATGAACCGGTCCCTGCCCTCCCCGGAGCTCCGGTGCTGCAGCCCCAGCTCCTCGGCCATCTGATGAACCAGCATCCGGCTGTGGGCACTGAGGGACGGGGGGAAGTCCAGCTGCACCTCGCTGCTCTCCAGGAAGGCTCCCAGCGCAGCCCTCAGGCTCTCCGCACCCCCTCTTGCCTCGGGGCTCTCCCTGCCCTGCCCGCTGGTGCCCGGGGGGGCCGCGCTGCTCCATGCTCCTGCCTGTGGCCGCGCTGCTCCGGCTGCTGCTGCCCTGCGCCTCCCCTCCGGCCGTGCCCGCGGTGCGGGGCTGGCTCCCGCAGGCAGCTGTGCCCGAGGCTGCCGCTGGCTCTGGCTCTGGGGCTCGAGGTCGCCGAGGTACTCGAAGGCCGAGCGCACGTCCCCGTGCTGGCTGGCGTGGGCCAGCAGGCGCTGCAGGCAGGGCTGCCTGCCCACCGTGCCCGTGTCACACAGCAGGGCCACGTGGCGCCGGGCGCGCGTCACCGCCACGTTCAGCCGCCGCTCCTCGGCCAGGAACCCCAGCTCACCTGCGGGGAACAGGGACCGGGGCCCTCAGCACCCAAGGGATGATCTGGAGCCAGTGCTTACCGGAGCTCCCACCCTTGCCTTCATTCTCTGCCCCATTTGGGGTGCATGGAGGATGATGGCACACAGAGAGGAGAGGAGAGATGCTCTCCTGCGGGGCACACACCACCGGGTCTGGCTGGGACCCAGCAGCAAATGCCATATGGAGCAATGGGGGAAGGCTCACTTTGCAATACACAGGAGCTGCAGGTAAACCCCCCTGTCCTATACCTATACCTATACCTATACCTATACCTATACCTATACCTATACCTATACCTGCATTAGCAGGGGTAATGGGTTCAAACTTAAACAGGGGAAGCTCAGGTGAGCTCTTAGGCAGAAGCTCTTCCCTGTGAGGGTGCTGAGGCGCTGGCACAGGGTGCCCAGAGAAGCTGTGGCTGCCCCATCCCTGGCAGTGCTCAAGGCCAGGTTGGACACAGGGGCTTGGAGCAAGCTGCTCCAGTGGAAGGGGTCCCTGCCCTGGCAGGGGTGGGATTGGGTGATTTTAAGGTCCCTTCCAACCCAAGCCATCCTATGATTCCATGCACAGCCCCCCCGTGTCTCCAGGCTCTTGGTGGTTTAGGTAACAGCTACTGAGGCAGCTCTGCAGGGTTTGCTTCTGGAGGAAAAGCAGCGAGAGCTGGCGAATGCCCACATGAGTCAGGGAGGCTCAGCCAAGTGAGAGGGGTCCCGTGGGCAGCTGCTGAGTTCCAGCCCTGGGGATACAGAGCAGAAGCAGCTCAGGTCTCTGCTGGCAGTGACCAGCCTGGCTCTGGTTCTGCCCTGCCTTGCTGTGCCTGGGCAGCGCAGTTGGTGCTGCCTTTGAGGAGCAGGGGCTCAGGGATCCCCTCTGGGCTCTGCAGCTTAGGGAGTGTCTGTGGTTTTCAGTCCCTCTGGTGTGGTTTTGCCTGTTGAGGGGCAAGTCCAGCTCCTCCGATGGGGCAAGGGGGCTTCCCACTGGGTTAGGAATGGCTGCTCCAGGTCCCTGGCCTGCTCTGAACTGAGAAATGCAGCTGCAAAAGGGTCTGGCTTTCTCCCAAGGGCACCAACACCACCTCCTGTGCCCTGTGCAAAGCAGAGCCGTGCCCAGACACCCCGAGAAGCTGCCTCATGCTCCCAGGGACGCCAGTGGTTCCTGCCCCACAGCTGAGCCTTGCCTGCGGGCTGTGCAGGGGAAGGGGTTGGGGACACCCACCTTCACGGGGACACCAGCTCCTCCAAGCAAAGGCGACGTGAGTCACTCCCAAACAGGACCTATTCTTAGTCCTGCCCCACCCCCGTTCTCCCCCAGCGCTGCTTTCCTGGCTCCAGGCTTTCTAAAAACACCACAACCACCTCCTCCTTCCATGCATGCTTTCCTCTTTCTTTTCCTCCCAGACATCAGCACTCCCAGCCCGTACCCACTGCTTCATCTCCAGCAGCAAAGGCAGGGAGTGCAGCAAGGGATGTGTGCCTCTGCAGGGGGAAAGGGCAGTGATCATGGACAGGACAGAGGTGGCTCATGAGGGGTCCCCCGAGCTGCCCCAGAACCCTTCAGCACCCCCAAAGGAGCCTCCTGGCCCCAGGGCAGCAGCTTTCCCTGCTCTCCCCTCTGGCTGCAGCTGCTGACAGGGAAGAACTTGATTTTCTGCTCTGGATTTTGCTCCCCACAGCAGCTTGCTCTGTGCAGGACCTGCAGTGCCAGCTCCCCCTTGCTTTCCTTAGGGAACTGACCCAGAAGAGGCTCCAAGCCCAAGAAATCGCCTCCCAGGTCTTCACCCTTCGTGGGACACGCTTAGCACTGCAGTGAGCATGGTGCCAACTGTCCTGCCATGCTTAGCATCCTCTTTAAATCACTTCTGAGGCCCCAACAGGCTGGAAACCTCCAGGCTAAGCCCTGGCCTCCTCTCCCTGCTGCCTCCCATGGAGCCTTCCCCTGCAACTCTGACAGCTGAGATGTTCCTTTGTAAAACCCCAGAGGCTGAAGGGAAGGCTCCTGCAGTGAATCAGTTCAGAGCAAAGTGCCAGACTGTCAGCACTGCAATTAAACCCCTTGGCAACGTGACGAGAGACCTCTCAGCAAACACAGTTCCCCCTTCAGTCCCATTCCCCATGGGGTAACTCCAGCAGGGAGCCTCACCTTTCCTGTTGGATCTCACGAAGGACAGGATCACTGCCTCCTTCTCTCTTCCTTGGAAACCATCGACTGATTTGATTTCTAGCTCTGGGTAGCTGTGGCCAAGGTGCTCTCTCAGCATGTCCACCTGAAAAACAGGCCATGGGGGTCTTTGAAAGGAAAGCACAGAGTGAAAGGGACTAAAACGGAGCTGTTTTGGTGACGTCCCTTCCTCTCAACCCCCAAGGATGAGCTCTCACATCTCCCAGAGGTAAAGTGCTGACTCCTGAGGCTGGAAGTGGAAAACACCCAACTAAAACCTCTTCCCTCCATGGCCTCAAGCTGCTTCAGTGTGCATACCCTGGCCTCAGATGCTGATTATACAGTTTGGTTCTGCTGACTTCCCCCTCCATCGCTCTGAGGCTGTTCTGGTGTCACTGCTGGAGCTGTCAGGGTTTGAATGCAGCTCCATGTGCCTGCTCCACGTGCATGCAGCAAGAGAGAGGAGATGCAGGAGAGGGGCAGCTCACCTGCAGGTTGTAGGGGGCTATCACAGCGATGTCTTTTGCCTTCACACCAGCTTCCAGCAAGGCTCGGATGTGCAGACCAGCCAGCTGCACCTCCCCTAGGGCAGAAGCAGAGGGGTTGGTGAGGGGAACAGGCTGCTGGGCAGGGGCTGAAGCTGCCAGCTTGGATAAGGCTCAGGGCAACTTCCCCATCTCCCCTTAAACAGCGAGGAAAGGCCAAGGGACCTCCTGCCTGCAGCATTCCCAACCTGGCTTGCTTGGCTCGATGGAGCTCCACAACCTCATTCCCAGGGCTGCGCTGTGCTTGCTTCCTGCCTTTCACACACACCAGCTCCCTCAAGGTAAGAGCTTTCTGAGCAGCACTTGGCTTTTCCTGGCTAATCCAGGCAATGGATTATTCTCCCTTTGAAGTAAGACCCTAGACCCTGCCATAAACTCAGTTCTTCGCTGCAACTGAACCCTCCACCTTCCCTTTCATTCTGCTTTTCAAGTCCCTGCACTTCCAAACCCCTGTGACCACATCAACGCGCTCCATCCTCAGACCCGTGTGCTCAGACTCCCCATGGGCTGTTTGGGATGGGGCTGCTTCAGAGGGATCTGATGAGGACAAGGTACATACAGCTGTGAACTGTTCCACTGGTTCACTGGCTGGACTGGTTTCACCCTCTGTTTTACAGTAAAACACAGGTATAAACCCCAAGACTCTGCACTGTGCTGCTCCAAAAGGCTGCCTCCAGGGTTGGGAGACGGGCATTGAATCCCCTGCTCAAAATCTATGAGTGATCTCTGACAAGTCTTTTTGGCTCTCCAAGAGCCTTTCCCTGGATTTGGCGTATGGAAAACAAGAGCCACGGCAATGCTGGTGGCATTTCAAACAAAAAAATCCCAAAATATATTTAAAGTGGTAAAACTGTGCTTGGGTTTTACAGTCCCTTTTCCCATCTTGCCAGAGAGGGACTTGAAAGCCTCAGCATCTGCTGCTGGCATCAGATCTGCACCAGTGAACAGAGGAAAACAAATGAGTCCTGGAGCAGCAGCCCCGATGGTAGAAAAGCTCTTTGGCCACATGAAAGTGATGGCAGAGAAGCCTCAGCACTGGGACAAGTGCATCAGAAGCCAGGCAGGGGTGGCTGCAGTAAGTGGGCTGTCAGATGAAGCACCACGTTTTGGACAGCCCCTGCTGCAGAATGGCTGTGGAGCAAGAACTTTCACTCCATCTCCATCATGAAGTCAAAACCAGCAGGAAACTCAGTGCCTTCAGAATACTCCTGGAGAAGAGCCATCCAGGGCTTCATGAAGGGAGCACATCCACAGTCTTCCCAGAACAGACTCATGATCTGCCTTATGTTATTTGTGTAAAGCATCTGTCACAGGGATCCTCCACCCTATCCCAGTCCACAGCATGGAGAAATGTCTCTGCAAGGGAACAAGGCAGCCAGTGTGGCCACCCACAAGCTGGACACTGTCACTGTGATCCTGTGCCCACTCTGCTCTGGCTCAGAGTCCTTTGAGATTGAGGATTTGTGGAGGAAATGGTCTCTTGTGCAAGGCTCCCTGGGGATCCCACCTTCCCTGCTACCTGCTCCAGAGGGGACATCTCTGGGATGTGGATCACCAAGCCCATGGGAAGCTGAGGGCCAACAACATATTCCAAACAAGGGTACCTGGATTCCCCTTGGACTGTTCATCTTCCAGTTCCAGCTCAAACAGGCCGCAGCCAGCAGTGTCTATAAGCAGGAAGGGAGTTGTGGTCTCCTCTGTGGAGGTGACGCCCGGCAGGTCCCTGCACAAGATATGGGGGAAAGGGCCAGTGACCAACACGGTATTACACCCCAGGGATCATGAGCTGCGGTGTCCTCACTCCTCCCAACAACACTGCGAGGACAGGGGGAAAACAGACGGACCTTGCTTCTGAGGGCTGAGGCTGCAGGGCAGCAGGGCTGTTGGATGGGGTGAAAAGGCAGAAGATTGGCTCTGGAGGTGGTGAAGAATGACAGAAACTGAGCACTGAGGTCCCTCTATCCTGCTCCACCAAGCTCTGGTCCCTTTGCATTTGCAGTGATGCTGCTGAAGACCATGGTGCATACAGCAGGAGCCAGTGGAGTCACAGGACCAGAGGCCAGGAGGAATGGCAACCCCACCACAGGGAAGGACAAACCCTGCATGCAATGGATGAAAACCCCATCTCTGCTCATGAGGCAGGGCAGGGCAGTGACTCACTTGAGCAAGTGCTGGGCCACGGTGGGGTGCGCAGTGAGGAGGCCGCCGTAGAGCTCGGAGGAAGCCCAGTGCATGATGGCCTCGTGCATGCGGTACTGCACCGTCAGCATCCTCACCACCTTCTGCCCATACCCCTCGATGAGCCGCTCCATCAGGCTGAGGGCAAGGCCCTTGGCAGCAGCCCTGCAAGGGAAAAGCAAGTCAGAGGTGAGGATCTGCTGCTCCGAGGTACAGATTGAACTCGCTTTGGGCTACAGACTCCATCAGGCAGAGCTGCAGCTGGGAGGGAACATGGTGCTGATGCACAGCTGGCAGGAAACCCCTGGTGTTCTTTAACAACAACTATCCCGAGGTGTTCCTTGTAATGACACACAATAAAGTGCGGGGGAGGCAGCAAACCCCCAGCAAGCCTGAACAAGAAATGCCCTTCCATGCTCTAACAGCAGGGTTTCCTCTGCAGGGATCTACATGAAGTTATAGCTTGAATTAACAATGAGCTATTCAGCTGCTCGCAAACCTTTCACCTGATAACAAATTTCCTATTATTTTACCACTCAATTATTCCTACAATCAAGGATTTCTTGGCCAAAACAGAATCATAAGAGCACTGAGCAGAAGGGGTTTAAGTAGCAATTGCTATAGAGAAGTTGGGAAAGGTTGGACAGACTCACACATCTGATGCTCAGGAGAACCTAGTTTAAAGTACCTAAAGTAAAGCCAGGAGAGCTGAACTGACCAGAATAAGGCCAGAGCTCCCAGTATTTGCTGCTAATCTGGTTTCACCTTGCTTCACATGCAGGAAGAGAAGAGGCTGCACTCTGTTCAGATGCACCCTCCTGGTGATGGGGGTCCAGGGCAGAACCCAGCGAGGACGCGGCCCCGCTCTCTGCACAGGTAAGGTTTCCTCCTCCAGCCCTTGAAGAAACGCTGCACATTGCAGCAATGGCTGTAGCCAAGTGGAACAGAGTATTCCAGAGGCTTTGGTGCCCAGTGTGCTGTGAAATACCCTCTGTGTGCTGGGTGGGAGCAGCCAGCCTGCCTGTGCATGTCAGAAGCCTCATTACCAGGGGAACAAGAGGGAGGGATGGAGCGGTGCTCACAGTCATGCTGCATCTTTTCTCATTCATCCTCTGGGTTTCTGGTCTCCCCCCTCAGAGGCAGAAGGAGACGTTGCTGTGGCTCTGATCTCTGCTGTGCACCACTGAGTTTGGACAGTACAGTCTGGATAAGGATGTCACTGTGTTTTCCTACCCCATTAAGCTCTTGGATGGCAAAACCAGACTGAGGCTGTTGTGGCCATGCAAAGGATCAGCTGGGCCTCCCTATTCTGCTGTAGTTTTAAGAGGTTTCACACACAGGTTAAGTGAGGCTGTGCAGAATTCCCCTTTCTCTCTGAATAGTGGGGATTTTGTTTAATCCTTACAAGCAGGATGGAGGAGGGTGGCTTGTTCTTACCAGCTGTGGGGGCTACCAAAGAAATCCAGGGCCTGACACTTGCTCTGCAGTGACCAAGTGAGAGCAAATCCATTTGAATCTGATGGGCAAATCAGTAAACTTCTGAGCATGGAGGACTCACACATGGATGTGGGATGTGGACATCCAGACCTGCTGCTGACTAACAATGGCAAAATACTCCTGTGCCTGGCTAAGAAAGTAGTTGAGAGCCAGAGGCCTGAGAAGTGTCTCAGCTGCCTCAGAGTGCAAGAACAAAGGAATAAATCAAAGCCCCGATGTGGAGACAAATTAATGAGGATGTCAGAAAAGGATGGAGTGAGGAAGGCAATGAAAACAAGGAAACAAATGTTCCTGTCAGAGCAGAGAGTGTCCTGGCATTGAGATGTCCCTGGGAGTGAGCCAGAACCCAGCAGGAGGCTCGGAGCTGATGTTCATGAGCTCTGGAGCAGCAGGACTGGTACTCACCATCACTGGGAGCTCTTTCAGAAGAAAGCCACCCAGCAAGGACAAGGTGCAGTGAATGTACTGTGTGTGTGTGTGTGGAATGCCCTCTGCAGCCTGAGCTAACTTCAGTATGGCAAACAGCAACAAAGAGGAGCAGCCTCCAGACTGCACCAGAACTCCCCTGGCCTCAAGAGGATACAAACTTGATGATAATCACAGAATCCCAGCCTGGTTTGGGTTGAAGGGACCTTAAAGCTCCTCCAGCCCCAACCCCTGCCAGGCCAGGGACCCCTTCCACTGGAGCAGCTCGCTCCAAGCCCCTGTGTCCAACCTGGCCTTGAGCACTGCCAGGGATGGGGCAGCCACAGCTTCTCTGGGCACCCTGTGCCAGCGCCTCAGCACCCTCACAGGGAAGAGCTTCTGCCTAAGAGCTCAGCTCAGTCTCCCCTCGGGCAGGTTCAAGCCATTCCCCTTGGCCTGGCCCTACAGGCCCTTGGCCAAAGCCCCTCTCTATCTCAATCAGCCCTAGGAGACGCCACAGGTTTCCCATATGATGATGGGGAGAGTGATCCTTCTGTCCTCTTCATGCTGTTCATTCAGATCAGAGCAGAACATACACCACCCCTAACACAAAAGGGTATCAGTTGGAGTCTCCCAGTGCTAACCTAACCTACTTCAGTAACAAACACAGAATGCTGGGTTTCCTCTGGTCCCTCCTGTGTGGCTTCTCTGGCAGCCTCTGCTCTGGTTGAGTTCATCTGATGCTTTCCCCTAAGGGCAGGGACAAACTCAGGTCTCACCTCTGTTGTCTGGTTTTACAGAGCTGGACATCTCCCAGGCTCCCACTGGGCTGGATTTGCTTCCCACCAGCTGGCAGGTTTCAGAGTTACTCAGGGATGTAACTGAGGATCAGCTGGTGCAGGGAGCAGCATTGCAGCACCTTTGCCTTTCAGGCTAGAACAGAGGCTTGCTGCAGAGAGGCAGCACTGGAGGCACAGCCCATCATCCTCTGAGCTGGCTGAAGGCAGGTTGGCTTTTTGCACTTCATCTTCCAGAGGGCAGCTACCTGTGGGGCAGAGCTCTGGTGCCCAGTGCCTGGGTCATGGACCTGCCAATGCCCCAAGCAGTAATGCTGTTGAGTGAAGCAAGCTTTTCAGGTGACAATCCATTGTCAGGCCCAGACACAACTCTGTGAGCACTGACTTACAGATACACCCTGCTCTGTTCTGGTTTGAATCTGTTGTTAATCCTTCAACACCCCTAAGGTTTCTCATGCAGAGGTGGTTACCCCACATGAGATGGGAGCTGCCCTCACCACTGCCTGCCCTGCAGCTGCTGAGGCTGAAGAGTCCAAGGTCTGGCTCCTTGCCCCCCTCTCCCTTAGTTTTACCCAGAGCAGTGCTTTCTAGAGGTGGGATTTTAAAACCCTGGGAAGAACCCACGCAAAGTGACAGCAAAACTGTCAGGCTCCTTTTAAACTCTTCCACTGGGAATAGTTTTGGTATCTGACTCCAGACTGAATCATTCCTATGTGGTGTAAGCACAGGAGGCTCCAGCCCTGACCTGCTTCTCCCTACCCTAGGCTAACAATGCTGCCCCTCAGCACAGAGCACAGCCTCTCCTCAGCTCCCTTGGCTGGCCATCTGCCTTCTGCATGGGGGTAATGCTATTTATCCCCAGTTTTCAGACGGGAAAACCCAGGCAGGGTCACAGCCTGCAACCTCCCTGTAAATACAGGTGAGAGTCGAGGGCAGGGGGGTCTGGCCAGGCTTTGTGCAGCCCAGTCACCCCAGCAGGCAGGGCAGGAGTGTGCCCATCACCTGCAAGCAACGTGTGCATCTCAGAGCAGCAGAATGAGAAGATGACACAGCACCCTCGTATCTGCACCATCTCTTACCTCTGCTGGGAGCTGCTGCCTCCCTGGGGTTTCATTTCCTTCTTCAGGATTCAAGAGAGACAACAGATATGTATCTATCAACTTGCTATTCTTTGGAAGCAGGAGAGAAGGTTATGAAGTGAGCCCTGTTTGCTCTGCACGATGATGGCTCAGTAATGTCAGATCTCAGGTTAGATGAACATGTGCAGTTTATAGCCTGAACTACCCAAGGGCTCCCCAGTAATACTTGGAGTACCCCCTTGAAGCACAGGCAATTTACAGCAGCCACAGACTAATTGTACTTGGTAGGTGTAGGTATGGGGAGGTTGGCTAATTGCTGTGCTGTGTGGTGATACAGCACCTCGCTGAGCCAGCTCCAACAGTAACAACACATTAAATAAATCCAGGTGGAACCACAGCAGCAGATTTAATAAAGGGAAGAGAAGACTTGGATTGAAGTGGAATGAGCTGGAATCCACTGTGCAGAGCCTGCAGCAGCAGAGCAGGGAGCCAGGTCACAGTTCCTGCCAGGAACAAGGGGGCTTTGTGCAGGAAACCAGATCATCCTTCTTAAACCCAACCATTTTGAAGTGTAGGTACCAATCCTAGCCACTGAAACTGGAATTCACGTGTGGTTTGCTCACCTTTGCTGGTTACCATTCCACTAGTTTGATGTAACTGCTTTAAGGTGGGTTTTGAACAGGTTTTCCAACCACTCTCAGTATTGGTTTGCATCACACAGAAAATGAGAATTCAGGTAAGTGCTGCTAAGTGGAACTGAGAAGGTGCCTCTGCTGCTGACAGGTCTCTCAGGAGCAACATCTGTCAAAACATACTCAATCTTGAGTAATCCAGTAGTGCAGTGCAAGCACTGCTCACTATAGAGAAAACCAGAGCAAACAACACAGTGCTAAAGAAGCACAGCAGTGTTCCATAGAATCCAGGACTGGTTTGGGTTGAAGGGACTTCAAAGCTCATCCAGTTCCAACCCCCTGCTCCTACAAAACTCAAGACTCCTGCAGGCCAGGTCTCTGCTCCCACATGGATGAGAGCCTTACAGAGACCTTTGAGACTTCCCAGCAGCTCCAGAGGCTGGCTCCCAATTGCTCTCCCTGTCTGCACACTCAGACCCCTGCACGCCCTGGAGCTGCTGCCCTGCAGGCACTCAGCAGCACAAAAGGTCACTCCAGCACCATGGAACTACACACACTTTGCTCCCAGGTGACCAGTCAGCAGCAGGTAGAGCAACCAGTGTCATCTCCTGACCCTGCTTAGATGGAGCCATGTTAAACTTGGAGCAGTGCTCATCAGTAAAGCAGGTTGGATGTAACGGGCAGCTTGACTCAACCCAGCTCATGGGGATCCCAGTAAAGAACCCACACTAACAAAATGTCTTCACATTTGAGGCATTCAGAAGCATTTGGCTGCATAAACAAGAGGAGGGCCCAGGACCATGAACTGCTCCTTACTTGTGGGAGATGATGGTGGGGGGAAGCTGTTTGTGGTCCCCGGCCAGGATGCACTTGGGAGCCTTCAGCAGAGGTACCCAGCAGCTGGCTTCCAGCGCCTGAGCACACTCATCTATCACCACGAGGTCAAAGTGGTTGTCGGGAAGCAGCTTCAGGGGGCCCTCAGAGGAAGCACCTATGAAAGGAGAAGGGGCAGCTCAGCAGGGAAGCACAGAGAGGACAAACCAAACTGCAGTTTTGTGACAGAGGGAGGCAGGTAAAATCATGTGTCTTTGCACAGATTTAGGATTTCAGCCCTGCAATCCGTTCATCTATGTCAGGATCGGTTTTACCAATTCCTGTTTGTCCTTTTTAGCCCTGGCATCTGGGCCAGGGAGCTTCCAAGTATCTTTGCAAACAACAGGAACCAGATGACAAACAGAAAATACTTGAATCCTGCACCCAGAGCAGGAGCAGAGCAGCAGCACTGACGGACACCCACTTCCCTGCTGCCCTCTCAAGCAAACAGCTTCTCACCAACCCAAAGGGTGATGGATGTGAGCTCCGCCTTGCCTGAGACACTAAGGGACAGCCAAGAGGGGGAGATCAGTTGAGACCCAGCTCCTCTGCCCTGCAGACCCCACTCTGGCCTTCCCTGAGGCAGCAGAAGGGGCAGCACAGGAGGCTCTAATCACACAGCCACAGCCTGGGCTGGTTTTACATCCATCTGTAGTGTCAATCAACCACCCTCACACACATCCTACTGTAACCCAGGCAGGAACCCACAGTGACCCCCACATTGAGCAGAACTGTGCATTTCAGAGGCCTCAAACAGATCCCTGCAACTCATAAGCAAAAGGGAGGCAAAGGGGCAGAGGAGGGTGAAGAACCCAGCCAAGGAGAGTGTTTCACAGCCTTCACCAGGATGGCTCTGCAAAGCTCCTGTGCTCTGAAGGCAGCACTGACGGGGGCTTGCTGTGCCTCTGGAAATCCTGCTGCTCCCCAGCTCTGCATCAGTTAGCATGGTACAGCCTGACAACTGAGACACTGTTCTCCTTTATAACCCTTTTAGCCAGCTTCTATGAATCCATCGGGGTTACAAGGGGCATTCAATCTGAACTCGGCCTCTGCACTCCTGGCACGCTGAAGGTGGAAGGAAAAGAAGCAGCAGAAGGTTCTCTCTGCCTCAGAAAGATTGTATCAGTGCAGCAGCTCTGCAGATGTGTCCCTGCCCTTACAGCCTGACTGGAGTTTACTGAGCTCCCAGTAACTAAAGGGCACTGCTGTCCCTGTGTGTTGCCATGAGTAAATCCTCTCTCAGCTGAACGCAGCAACAGAGCAGAGCAGAGCCTGGATAACAAATCCCATCAAACTGCGTGGATTCAGACAAATACCAGGAGTGCTTCAGTGAGGAGAACACCAGATCCAGGCCCCTTCTTTGCCCACTGCCTTTCCCTGAAGCAGAACCGCACAGAGCTCCAGCAAGGCCCATGATCCCAGGGGAAAATCACACCTGAGCCACACAGCATCAGCACAGAACAGCACTTTTACTGGAGCAAGGAACCCTCCCCCTGTCCCTAAACCCCACAGCCCTTGGGTGACTTCCAGGGCTAAGCAAACACACCGAGGCTGAGGCCGGGCTATGGGAACACGTGTTGTACTGGATCAGTCATGGGGATTAGCCAAGCAGGAAAGCAATTCCACGTGCCTTGTGAAATCAATAAGCAGATTGCACACCTCCAATAGCACTTGTTTACTCACTGGAAGCTCAGCTCCTGCTCACAGCTAACAAAGATGGGCCATGCTGGCTCCCACCAAAGGCCTTTCCAGACCTGGAGTCTTTGCTGAGCAACAGCATCATGTGCCAGAGCATGAGCAGGGAGATGCCCAGTGTGGAGGAGTTGGGGAGCTTGCAGCAAACTGAACTCCCAGGAGCCTGGGGCAGGAAGCCTGAGCCCCCCTGTATCCTGGCAGGATGCTGCATCTCAGGGCATGTGCTTTATGTCAGTCCTGGCAAAACACTGCAAAGAAAAGAGGATCTTATACCTGTATTGGTAGCAAGGACAACGCTGGCGTGGGTGAGGGCTGCAGCCATGGCTGTCTCTTCTCGCTGCTTCAGCTCCTTTCTCAGGGTCTTGATCTCGCTGAGAAAGTGGCTCCGCTCCCCCTTGTCTTGAGCTTTCTTGCTTTTTGCCTAGAAAATGGAAAAATCAAGCTAAAACAAAGTGTTCCCGATCCTAGGGCTATGGACAGCTTAACCACAGAGCCTGGATGCACACGGCTTCTGTGTCCACTGGGATACACTGGCTCCTCAGCAGCAGCCCCAGGAAATCTCAGTTTCTCTCCCCTCTCCCTCCCCCAAAGCCCCTTCCACAGTCAGTGGTGCTTGAAGCATACAGAGTATTTGTCTATGTAAAGGATGAACTGTATCAGTACGAGTAACACGTGAATATTGCTGCTCCTCAGCCCAGGGGCATCAGGAGCAACAGCATCCCCCAGGGGCCAGCCAGGCTTGGGCTGTGCTGAAACTCCTCTGCTGCACATTCTGATAGTCCCCAACTGTGAACATGAACCTCCCTGTCCTCACATCCTCTGCTCAGCCCCTCCTGCTCTGCCCTGTACCTGCCTGTGCCCCAAGGGAGGAGGTCAGATGCTTCAGTCCATCTCACAGCTGTCTATGCACTGGTCAAAGCACCTGGGTATGGAGCAGGGAGTGTGTGTAATGGTGACTGGGCTTTAATGGGTCTTGTGCCTTTGCTGGGTGAGGAACTGGGATTTCCTACCTCATTGTGCTCTGTTGCTTGGGGGGAAGCAGGGACCAAGAGACCTTCAAGCAGGACTCCCCAAGCTGAGTGCACCCTGTCCAGCCAAAGCAGAGCTCTGCCTTGTTAAAAGGCTGTATCTGAGTTGCTGTCAGTGATGCAGAGCAGCATCTAGACAGGCTCGGGGCTTTTTCTGGCAAAGCCTATTAAATGTATCTAACACATTAAATCATCACCACTGGTTGCCAGAGCTTCCCCAGCCACAGATCAGCAGCTATGGGACACCAGCCAAGGCCTCAGTCAGTGCAGCCACCTTGAGAAGCTACCACATTCCCAGATGGAAGTGGGGATGTTTCCTTGGAGGAAGGCCTGGTCACTTCAGAAAGCTCAAAAGGTTGCAGACAGAAGCTTCTATGTGCAGCCAAACCAAGATCTGATGGTTCCTATAGTATACTCTATGGGTGGATTCTCCAGTGTCTAACACCCATATTGCAGCCTTTTCCATAGGGAAGACGTTCCTGTGCCTCACTCCTCCACTCTGCCACGTGTTTTGGTTAAACTTGTAGGTATTTAATACCTATGAAACCTCTACGTGTCTGTCAAGCATAGTCAGAATTGGCTGACGGGCTCAGAAGCTACAGGGGAGGATCACAGACAGATACCCAGACAAAGCAATCACACAGGCATCTTCTGCTTAGCTTGATCCATAAGGACAGGTCCTGATAGCCACTGAGCTGAAGGGACAAAGCAGATTAGCATCGACTGCTTCACTGCTAGGACAGGGGAGGATGAGAGAGCAGAAGTGATGGTGCCAGCAGGGCCAAGTTCAGTGTCTGCTCTGCAGAACAGATCTGCTCAGTGAATCAAGAGCAGCTGCCCGCTGGTGACATTGAGGTGCACTCACTGGAGTGATTCCCAGCTCTGGGGGCCCAGGCTGGGGTAACAGAGCACTGCCAGGCCCAGTGAGCCCCAGGGACAGGGCCCGGATCCCACTTGCTCCCCATGAGGGCTCTGTGGGTCCCAGCAGGCTCTGATTGCCCTGAGCTGCCTCGTTTGGACCCCACCCAACCACTCCTTAGGCTGGGAGCTCTATTTAAGGCCAGAGCCTGGGCTGGGTCTGAGCTATAGGGTTTATACCTTGACCCCATTGTCCTTCCTGGGCTGACTGCCCCATTGCTGCTGGACCTGCTCAGCGTGGCCCTTGTTGGTGCAAAGAAGTATCCAGAAGCTGATGTCCTGGAAAGCTCGAAGCCTGAACAGGTAAGGGAATGAGACACAAAGGGGTAGATAATGTTCATTCATATTGCTAGTTCTCATGCAGCTGTGGGTAGTGGTGAAGGAGAGGAATGAGATGACAAAGTGGAGTGGATAAAGGAAGATGCTGTTATAAGGGTGAGTAGGGGATACTGCATGGGAGAAGATGAGGGAAGGATGGGCCAGGACCTGAGAGGTGAGCTCCCTGCAGCCCAGAGAGATGCTGATGATTCAGGTGTATCTTCTGTGAAAGCCCTGACCACGGGCAGCTCAAAGCACTGCCCTACAAGCTGAACTGCAGCAGTGTGCTCTTGGGGTTTGGTGTTCAGGGTGGAATGAGCCTTGGCAGCCAGTTGCTATACCCCATCACCATGGACCCCTTGCTGTAGGGAGGGAGTAGATCAGACTGTAGTGCTGAAGGCTCTGCTTTCTCCCTAATTTCACTTCTACTATGGAAAATCAACAGTGGAAAAAACCCCAACCTCCTCCCACCTTCCAAAGTGCTTCCAAGGAGAGGAAAGGGAACATTAACCACTAGTGAGAAAAAGACTTAGTGCAGAGCTGGGACCACAACTGGGTCTCCATCCCAGCAGTAAGTGCACCCTGCAGGAACCAGCCCCAGGTGCCCTCTCCTGCCCTCACACCATGTGCAAGCACCACTCATCTGCCAAGGGATGCCCCAGCAACAGAACCTGAGTGATGCAAAACCACAGCAGGGAAAAATGCTGCTGCTGCTGAGGGTGGCTGCAGAGCAAGGCTCATGGAGCTGAAAGCTGTGTTTGCTCTGCATCAGTTAAAGCAACCGTGCAGTCCCAGGGCAGTGAGCTCAGGCAGGTACCACACCCCCTGTGAGCAGGGATATCGAGGTGCCCTCCTGCATCTCTGATGGAGACGGGACCTTTCTTGAGCTGGATACATCTGCAAAGTGGCTTCTGGATAATGCTGCCACCAGAAGAGGGAGGGGAAAATTTCTCTGGTATCAAAACTTGTGTCAAGTGCAAGAGCTACTTTGAAAATTGAGTTTAGGAGAATTAGGCTGGGAAAGAAGAAATTAAGGATGCATTTTTACAGCGTAATGTGCTTTCTATTTGAGGTGGCTGAGAGTGGGAGGGAGCATCAGGACAGCAGACTCCTTGTGAGGAAGTGAATTAATGATGTGAGTGTTTCTCTCTGGTGAAGAGGATGGCATGAACAATGCCAGACAGATCAGCTGGGGAGCAGGCACTGCAGCAGCTCCCCCACAGGGGAGTGATGATGCTTTCTAATCATAGAATTCCAGAGTGGTTTGGGCTGGAAGGGACCTAAAGCTCATCCAGGGCAGGGACACGTTCCACTAGAGCAGGCTGCTCCAAGCCCCATCCAACCTGCCTTGAACACTGCCAGGGATGGGGGGGAGAGATCCCTGAACATTGCCAGGGATGTTTTGCTGCTCTGATGGGGAATGCAGCTGGGATGAGTCTGCCCCAGCTTCCTCAGCAGCTGAAGATGAGCACTGGTGGCAGGTGACTGAGGAGGCTCAGGCCACCCCAGCAGAGGTTCTCTGTGAGACACCTCCTCAGGCTGGAAGCCTTCCCTATGTCTAAGGCTGCCAGGCTTGCACCCAGCTCCTTTACCCAAAACCAGTTTAAATGCCTTCTAATGAGAGTAAGTGGGATTTATCCAGGCCACATGTACCTCCAACTGCCAGTCCCTGCACTCGGCTGGTTTCTGTCCTCTCCCTGAAGTGGCCTTTCTGCTGCTGACCGACCACAGCAAGGCTCATGCCCACCAGTATTTCATCCCTACCTGTACCAGTAAGATCCAAGCGAGGTGCATCACTGGGCTCACAAACACCGGGTTTGGTGCCAAGGGCTCATGTCAGGACTTGTCACTGGGACTTGCCTCTAGCCACCAATGTTTGGGCAACCCAGAGGACCTGGATGTTCTTGCAAGACAATCCCTACAGCCGAGAAGAGGCAGGGCTCCTCCTCAGTCTGAGACTCAGTAGCTTCCCTGGTTGTGCTAATGTGGAGAGCTGGCACCCAGGTAACCCCACGGGCGTGTGGCAGGGACACGTACCCAGGCCTGGTCGATGTCCTTCCTGATATCTGCCACGATCTGGGCAGTGTCAGCCCGAGCCAGGACCGCATCCAGGCAGTGGCGCTGGATGGGCTCCAGCAGGCGAGCGGGGTGCCCCAGCCGCAGGATGCGCACGCTGTGCCCGGCCAGCCTCTCCACCAGGTTATCCACTGCAACGTTGGAGGGGGCACAGCACAGGACCTGCAATGGGACACACCAGGAGCTTGTCACTGCCAGGAAGTGGCACCCAAGAAGCAAGACCCCCAGCAGAGAGAGGGAGACCAACACATCCTTTGGAGCAACCCACTGACACCTCTGCATCCTCCACACATCAAAGGCATTTCTCACCTTGCTTGGAAGCAAGTGCAGGGTCTTCAATAAACAGCAAACCTGAGCTTTGGAGCTTCTATTTGCACCTCATTTCAGCTGCCAGGGGAAACTGCCTGGTCCCCCCAAGCCAAGCCAGGCTCTGCAGTGGAGCACAGCTACAACTGGATCTGCTCCATCTGGAGATGAGCTGGATCTGCAATGAGTTTGCAAAAGAAACCACCTCTATACTCACTTTCAGGCCTTGCTGTACTGCCTGCAGGATGATCTCTACCAGTGTTGTGGTCTTTCCTGTGCCAGGTGGTCCATGGATGATGGCCAGTTCCCTCTGTGCCAGGGAGAAGGAGACAGCCTCCCTCTGTGATGCATCCAGAGAGTTGTTGTAAAGCTGCAGAGGCTCTGGGGAGACAGCAGAAGGAGTCACTTGGACCTCAGCCCTCACCTGGCTGCTTGCTGAGAAGCACAAATCCATGAATACAAGTGAGATCTCGGGAGATGGCCCAAATCAATCTGATACTGGGAATAACCATCCTGGGGTGAAGGGGAGCTGTGTCCTGCCCAGGTGGCTGAAAGAGCCCAGGCTGCAAGTGAGGCTTGTCATGCTTTCAAACATGCTCTCACCCTGTGTTCCTCCTCTCCTGTCTTGCAGGAGGAGCATCCAGTTGAGAACACAGCCAGTCTGCACTGGATGGCTTCAGCATTTAGCAGCGTTTACTTGCTATAACATACAGTGATAGAATCCCAGAGTGGTTTGGGTGGAAGGGACCTTAAAGCTCCTCCAGCTCCAACCCCTGCCAGGGCAGGGACCCCTTCCACTGGAGCAGCTTGCTCCAAGCCCCTGTGTCCAACCTGGCCTTGAGCACTGCCAGGGATGGGGCAGCCACAGCTTCTCTGGGCACCCTGTGCCAGCGCCTCAGCACCCTCACAGGGAAGAGCTTCTGCCTAAGAGCTCAGCTCAGGCTCCCCTCGGGCAGGTTCAAGCCATTCCCCTTGGCCTGGCCCTACAGGCCCTTGCCCCAAGCCCCTCTCCAAGCATCAAACGTGTGGGATCTCCGGGGTGTGGAGGTGTCCTGGGGTTGTTTCAGAGGGGAGGCAGCACACTGAGTAACCCCACAATGAAAAGAGGGGAGGAAGTAGTTGATCTTGCAAACAAATCTCTGCCATTCCCATTAAGAAGCCCAAGATAGCACTGGTGAATAAAGCAGCTGGAAAACATACAGCATCTGTGGGCAGAAAGGAGCAGCCCTGTATTGTTCAGTGACTGAAGAGGGAGGCAGGAAGAAGATACAAAGCAGCAACAGGAATGGTGAAAACTCAGATTAGTTTGAGTTATAGTGACTGGAAAGGAAAAGGGGAAAGAATCTGCAAAGTGCATTACAGGGAATGGGTTTCACTGCAGGGATGGAATTGTCACAAGCTGCCTTTTATCTCCCAGATTTATCTAATTTCAACCCATATTTCTTCCCACCCCCCCTAATCTCCTTGTTCATTATGGGAGTTAATTACAGCAGAGCTGGTGACTCATTGCACTGAGGTGACTGGAAATCATGTTCCCACTGAAGGCTTATGTAAGGCACATCTCTGGGCAGCATTCCCTGTGGGCATCATGTGTTTCAGCACTATCTCTGCATTAAGGGCCTGATGAAGAGCAGGGAAGCTGTTCCTGGGCTTGGGCAGGTTAAACTGTGTAACCTCTGGTGCTGGCTGTTGGAGCAGCAGAGCTGAATGAGGGCTCTGGGGTAAACAGCACTTGGGAGGAAAAGAGGAGTAGTGATGCTTTGGCTTTACGTAGCTGTGGAGTCAGTGTGCTAATGACTAAGAGCAGGAAGCACCCCATGGGCTGGGGAAGAAAGAATAGCTTAAAAACTGCAAGGCATTTCCCACAACAGGGAACAGCCGGGACGTAGGAGTCATTGATGCTTCCTTGCTCCAGGCATGAGCTCAGAAACACCCTCTCCCCTGATCACCACACGCTGCTGAGCGTGGGCAGGCTGGGAAAGGGGCCTCTTCCCAGGGCTGGGCATGGCAGTGGGGAAGAGGAGGAGGGCAGAGCCCTGGAAGGGACGATGCTGTGCCATGGAAACACTGCTCCATCCACCAGCTGGGCTCGACGCGGGCTCTCCTGAACAAATGCAGTTTATCCACCCTGCAGGGCTGGCCCAGGAGATGCCCAAGAGCCATCGGTGTAGGATTTGCACTGGTGCTCCCAGAAAGTGCCCATTAACCCAGCTCCAGCCCTGTGGCACCACAGAATCCCAGAGTGGTTTGGGCTGCAGGGACCTTAAAGCTCTTCCAGTTCCAACCCCACCTTCCACTGGAGCAGCTTGCTCCAAGCCCTGTCCATCTGCTGCTGCCCCAGAGCTGGATCAGGGATGCAGGGGGGGTCTCCCCTTCACACAGCAGAGGGGCAGGGTCCCCTCCCTGAGCTGCTGCTCACGCTCTGGGGGTGCACCCAGCACATGGGGGGGTTCTGGGCTCAAGCGCTCACTGAAGCCAGGTCATGGGGAGCTGCTCACCCCACAGCCCATTGCTTGTTCTAGACCTGAGCTCCAGGAGGGAGCTGGTGGCTACCACTGCTCTGCACAGGGTTGTGCCTGCAATAGGGCATGTTCTTTTGGAAAGCAAAGCGATTGTGCCCACTGGCTTGGGCTTTGCACAGTGACAGAGCAGGGCTGGCCTCTGCTGGCAAGTGAAGCCTCTGTACATCAGCACAGCACAGAGGTGCTGGGCTCCCCACAGTACCTGCTCTCAGGAGGGAAGGACTGTTTGGGGGAGGTTGCTGGTGTGAAAGCTTCAAATGCTCCCGGGCCACAAGTGCAGGTTAAAGTGAAGAGCCAAGCAAAGCATTTCTTATGGGTCAGCACCTGTATTGTGCTTCCTGGAGTGTCTGATGAGCAGAAATCCTGGTCAGGTCAGAGTTTACCTTTAGGAAGTTCATTCTCCCACTTGGTCCCTTTCTGGAGGCAGCAAGGTAAGGCTGGAAGTGCTTTGTGGTGGGGACCAGCCCCACTATCAGCTGCACTTCCCATTCATATAGGTGAGCCCTTCTGATGCTTCTTTTGACTACTCCATCGGTTGCTCTCCCCCAGCACATCTGGTGTTCTGTCCAACGATATATATTCTGAGTTGCATTTCTAAGCATTTTAAATAGACTTGGGCTTTGCTGTGCACCTCATGCACAGTCCCAGCAGCTCAGGAGGAGGGAGCAAAAGCCTGGCCTTGCTCAGCCATGAGCCCACACTCCTGGCCAGAGCCAGAGGGGCACCCTGAGCATCCTGCAGTAGGGCTGGAACTGGATGAGTTTTAAGCTCCCTTCCAACCCAAATCATTCCAGGACTCTATGATTCTACTTTCCCAAAGGCTGGATGTAGAGAGTATCTTTAGGGCACACACAAGTACAGTGATACGAGCCCTGTGGCCTATCTGGTAAATAGCTTTTAGTTCCTTATCTTTTTGCTGCACTGTGATCCTCTCAGGATGGGATCGCAGCTCCTTGGTTATCTTGGCAGAGCAGGCTGCCAAGTGTGCTGCTGGAGGAGCTATATTAAGTCTGTGTCAGCCCAGGAGGGGGCCTAAATCCAGTCACAGGCTGATGAGGTTGACAAGGAGTCAGACAAAGCCAAGAGAAACATGGGTTTGAGAAGTTAGTGGCTGCTGGTGTGTGACCACTGCATGGTATCGGCTGAGCAGAGGGAACATCAGCATGAGCAGGAGAGTAATAACGGCAAAACCACTTTAGTGCCCTTTTCCCCACCTCCTGATGACCGGCAGAGCTGCTCTGCTGTGCTGACCTGCACACAGCTGCTTCCCAGTGTCAGGAAAAGCCGGCTCACAACCTGGTGTGAATCCTCCCAGCAGTGATGAGCACAGGCACAGTTCCCACTGGAGCACGTTTTCTGCAAGTGGGCTTGTGTAAGATGGTGGGCAGTAATGGGGGGACAGTCACAGAACCCTGGAGTGGTTTGGGCTGGAAGGGACCTTAAAGCTGCTCCAGCTCCAACCCCTGCCAGGGCAGGGACCCCTTCCACTGGAGCAGCTTGCTCCAAGCCCCTGTGTCCAACCTGGCCTTGAGCACTGCCAGGGATGGGGCAGCCACAGCTTCTCTGGGCACCCTGTGCCAGCGCCTCAGCACCCTCACAGGGAAGAGCTTCTGCCTAAGAGCTCAGCTCAGTCTCCCCTCGGGCAGGTTCAAGCCATTCCCCTTGGCCTGGCTCTACAGGCCCTTGGCCAAAGCCCCTCTCTAAGTTTCCTGCAGCCCCTTTAGGCACTGGAAGGCTGTTATAAGGTATTACAAACACTGCATCCTGGAAAGGCATTCACAGAGATGTGTCTAGTCAGACAGTTTTAGGAGATGTAGAGAGCTTATGAACTCTGAGACTCCTGCCAGGTTAGTTTGAAATCAGGGAATGGATAGGATGAGACAGATATAGGGAAGCATCTCCCTAAGAAACCAGGCAAAAAGATGCTTGCTCATGAAAGAGGCCCTGTGCCATGGAGGAGCAGCAGCCTGAAATGCTGTGAGGTTTCTCTGTCCTTCTGTGTGCTTCTGGGAAGTACTTGTTGTCTTCTGCAGACAGTCCACACGTGTGGGTCTGTGCTCTGCAGACACATCCCTGTGTCCTACAGCGACTGGCCACCTGAGGAACTGCATGGGCTGTCATGTAAGCACAAGACACAGGATTTACCCAGGCAGCTGCTGTGTGCTCCCCTTCAACTCAGTGGAGGGTGGCAGTTCAGGGCTGCCTGCAGGACCCAACTAAAGTCATTACTATTTAATTCCTGGCTGGTGTGACACCTTTCTAGCTGGGAGAGAAGAGCTGTGAGGTGAGAAGGTAAATGGAAGGTCCTTCCTCCCTGCCAGAGTGTTTTGCTGTTCTCAGGTGATACGCTGCCTTCTCATATTGCATCTCCTCTGTCTGTCTGATGTGGTTGAATGTCTCTATCAGTGTTCTCTCAGAGCTGGGGAGATCTGGAGTTCATCTCTGCTTACTCTGGCACAGCTGAGTAATGTGAGACCTTTTCTTTGTTAGAGGCAGCTCTGCTACACGAGGGAATAAGCGAAGTTGAAGCTAAGAAAGTTAGTTCATTAAAATTTAAGCCTTGTATCTAATTTAAAACCCTGAGTGCACCAACGTCCCAGGCAGCCAAAGGCTAAGAGGTCTGACTTGGATTAAGCTCAGTGCTTGTTACTGTGGAGCTATGACTTGCACTAATCTGAACTCCTTGTCCTTGGTGTACAGATCAGAAGCCCACCTGAGGGGTACTGCAGGGGATGGGAGTTGTGAGAGGCAACCAACCACTCACAGTGATCACAGTGAGAAGCTGCAGCAGCAAGTGCAGTGCCAGGAGCTGTGTTGGGCAGGAAACAGTGCAGCCCTGGCCAGCAAGGAGGTGGGCAGGGATGGGTGGTGGCACCCGTGGCATGATGCTGACCCCAGCTCTCTGTGTGGCTCAGATACAGAAGTGCTGCCCAGTCCCTCTGCCTTCACCCCTTGCCTCTGGCAGCCCCAAGGATACTTCCCTTCTGTCAAGGGATAACATTCCTTAGCTGTTGCTGAGCACTTGGATATTCTGCTCATCAGAAGCTTTGGCTCCCCTGTGGTTGCTCGCAAAGGGAAAGCTCTGTAATTCCATCCTTCATTTTTCCATAGATTCCCATAAAAAGATATCTGAGTAAAAGGGATTCTACTTATAAACCATTTCTTGACAGCTGTTGGTAAAACCTGCAGTATAAAACCAACAGTAAAACCAACTCAACAGCTGTGAGGTTTTAAGTATCTGATGAAACCAGAGCAGCCTGCACAGCTCCAACCTGGCTGAATGCAATAAGGCTGTAAAAACACAAGTGTTCCCATGCTGTTCCCAGCTGCAGCAGTTCCAGTCACTTAATTCCCATGAAGGCAGAGTTATGGGATTTTCAATATGGAAGCATCACTGGCAGTTTTTGATCCCTGAAGTTTATGGATGGGATTGAGGCAGGAAGCAAATGAAAAATGCCTCATAAACTAAATTGAATCTCAGACTCACGAATGTGTGCAAATTCCCCATCACAAATCCTGCCTGGTTTATGCCAGAATCCAGCTTTACTTGGTACACTGAGAAGGGTGAGCATTAGTCTCTCTCCCAGTGATGATAAGGGTCTTTACATGAGCAGTGTGTCCAGTTGCCTGTAAATCAGGATGAAAAGTAACTGTTTAATGGTGGCAGTTACACCACTTACTACTTGCATTCAATACCTGGGTATTATTAATGGAGCACAATAAGCTGCATGTTTTGTGTGGATAAAAACCTCACAAAGATCAGAGGTGTGTTGCTCTGGGCAGTTTCACAGAATAGGTGTTGACTTGAGAGGCCCTGAGCACCATTCTTAGCTGGGCAGCCTTAGAGACAGGCCTTGGAGGACTGGAAGAGGAGTGGAGACAGCACCATCACCACTTAGGGCGCTCACTGGCTCTTTGCCTCTGTCAGATGTGACATCTGAAAAGGTAAGAATCCTTTTAACTAGGCAGAGACAGAGCACAGAGCCCTTATTATAGGAAGGTGGAAGGGGGGAACTTCAGGCTTTACTGACTGCTCTGGAAAGTGACATTTCCCCGCACACACTCTGCACAACTTCCTGTATCTTTGCTTACAACTAGTACGAGAGCAGCACCACCACTGCTCTCACCAGTCCATCCCAAAGGGCTCTCCACCTCCCTAACTCCCAGCTTCATACACCAAGGCAGACCAAAACCAGTAGCAGCCTCAGGGCATGTACTTGCCTGTGAAGGTCCAGGGGCTCTGAGGGAGCAGAACACTCCTCTAAAAAGATCAGTGCAGCCCTGCCATTGGTCTGGTAGGAAATCTTGTAACAAAGAACTTACTTGTTTCACTGAATGCTCTGGGTTCAGCAGAAAAGAAGAGCACATCGATAAGGTCAGAGGCTGGACCTCCCCGGTACTGCTTCAGTGTGTTTAAAGCTCTGTCAAAGGAAAGAACAGCCATGTTACACCACAGCATGAGCTCTGGAGGTTCCTGGGCACCTCAGGGCCCAGGGACAGAAGACTGGGCACAGACTCTGCTCCTTCAAAGCTGGAAATGTTACACTCCAACAGACTAATCCTACTTAATGGCTGCCTCCTGCAAACCTCACATGTCCCTTATGCTGGGCAGGCTTCCACTTGCTCCTGTTCCTCCAGTCTGATGCAGTCAAACCCTGTGCTGAGGCTTTTTAGCACAGAGCTATTTGCTTTTGCCAGGGTGGAAAAGGCCCTACAGAGAATCCACTTAGTACCACAGGTGATGCAAGATGGGGCCACAGGTGTGGGATAAGGGGTGGGAGAGGAATAGGGAAGAGCAGGACCAAACCAGCCAGCAGGCAGATAAATTTAGGCTGTTTTGATGCTGTAGCATAACATATCCCATTGAGTTACTACAGTATGGGTTCTCCTAGCAGTGAGCAGAAAGAAAGGCACAGCCAAAAGGTGGATACCTCTCCTAAGTGTAGATGCTATAGGAGCAGGAGGAACAGAAAGGCAAGGAGACAAGCCCAGCCTACTGAATTAAACTGAGACCTGTCTCACAAGAGCTTTTCCAGGGTAAACCCAGCATTTTTCAGTTGGCTTCTGCTGCCCTGGGCCTTACTTTTTGAGCCTGTTGTAGGTGACATCATTGGCCAGCTTGAGCAGGCGGTAGGAGCGCTCGTGGTCCAGGCTCAGCGTGTCCTGAGAGTCCTCAAAGGCGACTGTCACTGCTCTGGGGGTGACACGTGTCACGATGCCCGTGCAGAGCGCGTCACCCTGGCTGGCTGCATCGTACAGGCCGGCGATGTCCCCTGCAGGGTGAGTGTGAAGAGAGCAAGAACCAGGGTAAACGTTGTGAGAAGAGGCTTTGTTTGGGGAGCAACCAAACACGGCCCAAAATGCAGGAAATGTGGCACCTTGCGAAGGCAAAGGAAAATCCACTTGCCATCTTGCTGTTAAAGCCCAAGTGACCAAAGCTCCTCACCTACCACAGGAACACTTCGGCTTGGACAAAGGATGCTGTGAAATCATTAATGACAAGAGACCAGCGCCTCTGTTTCATTCACTGAGCAGAAGGAAACCAGCACTTCAGTCACCAGCACTACTTCCTGGTGTCTGTACATACGTGTCTGTAGCCAAGGAAGAGGCTGGTTTTCTCTACACCCGTTCTGTAGCCATAACATTTTCTCCCTCCCTTTATGGCATCAATTGTTCAGTCTTTACAAATACCATGTTAGGAAGATGGTGCTGAGGCGCTGGCACAGGGTGCCCAGAGAAGCTGTGGCTGCCCCATCCCTGGCAGTGCTCAAGGCCAGGTTGGACACAGGGGCTTGGAGCAAGCTGCTCCAGTGGAAGGGGTCCCTGCCCTGGCAGGGGTTGGAGCTGGAGGAGCTTTAAGGTCCCTTCCAACACCAACCATTCTATGATTCTATGTTGGTCACCTCTCACTTTACCTATTTTGCCGTGACAGGATTATCACTCACCAGGCCCGAAGCTGTTAGAGGGCAGCTCAGCATCCGGGTCATGTTTCCTAGGCTGGAAGGTCACAAGCAGGCGCCCATAGAGGCCGGTTCTCTGGCTGGCAGCGTGGAGCTTCAGCAGGCAGACGCCCCTGCGCTGCAGCTCCTTCAGGGGGACGCTTTCCTGCCATGCCCTGGCGAGCAAACACAGGCATGAAACCATCAGCTGGACTGAAGCCGAGATTCAGAGCTCCAGGTGACAGGAAAAGCCAGAGGGGGACATGGAAAAGAAGGGGAAAGACAATGGTAAAAGAGGCATCAGCTTATTGAAGAGTTGGCTTAAGCTATAACCTTGTGGTGATGTAACTACACTGGCTTCTATGGGCTTATTTGGGGCAGCAGGGTGATGCTCACAGAGCCTGCAGAAGGGGTAATGTTTGTTCGTGGTAGTTTCCTCTCCTGTCTGGCTGTGGAGAGAAAGGAGCTGCCCAGGAGAGAATAACCAGAGCCTTCTATAGATGTAAGCAGTAAAATGGAAGCTCTGCCATTGTTCACATGAAGCTGTGCTGACCTCCACCCAACCCTAATGGGTGGCTGCCCAGCCTTGCAGCCTGGAGGTGACCATGGCACAAAGTGCCAGCAGCAGCTCTGCACAGCGCAGCAGCTCTGTTTGCCCCAGTCTCACCTGGGGGCAGAGGGAGTGTCTTTGGTTTTGGTATAGATCAAAACAGAAAGGGAAATCCCTTTAGCAGGTTTACTCTCCTTTATCCCCAGCTTGCCTGGCGTCCTGTGCAGACCAGGCTGCAGGGAGCTGAGGCTGCAGGAACTTCAGGTCTGGAATGAGCTCGTCCTGGCGCCGGGCCCTTGGGGTTGGGCAGGGGCAGGCCTCACTGGCACCACAAGCGGGATGTCTGTGCCCCCAGCATGAGCACACATAACCCAGAGGCACCTGGAGGCACCCCTGCCCTCCCTGGCACTATGAACCCATGCGGCAGGCGGGACCTGGGGTCAGTTTGAGCCCTGGGCAAAGCTGGATGGAGGCTGCAGGGTCCAGCAGCCCCAAGGCAGAGCAGGGGACTCCCAGAGCGTTGCTGGAGAGAGCTCGGGTGCTGTGGGTGACAGCAGGCCCTGAAGGGTAAGGCACGGCGGGATCCCCACCGGGGTGACTCCAGCAGGGCTCCCCATGGGTCACAGCGTGTGCTTCCTATTGGGAAGTGCTCTGGAGTGAGGGCTGCAGTATCTCCTATCGGCGACAGCCCGGTAAGCTGGGCTTCCTCTTGGGGCGTGCTGGTTACACAGGGGTACGGCAGCATCTCCTATAGGGGACAGCGGGTTTCCCACAGGAGACCCCATAGGAGTGAGTCAGCAGCTCCCTTAAGGGGGGTCTGAGGATATAAAAGGGAATGGCTTGAACCTGCCCGAGGGGAGACTGAGCTGAGCTCTTAGGCAGAAGCTCTTCCCTGTGAGGGTGCTGAGGCGCTGGCACAGGGTGCCCAGAGAAGCTGGGGCTGCCCCATCCCTGGCAGTGCTCAAGGCCAGGTTGGACACAGGGGCTTGGAGCAAGCTGCTCCAGTGGAAGGGGTCCCTGCCTGTGGCAGGGGTTGGAGCTGGAGGAGCTTTAAGGTCGCTTCCACCCAGCCCGTTCGGTGTTCCCGTGTCTGCCGGCCTCCCGCAGGTGACCGCCGGGCCCGGGGCTCCACGCGGTTCCCACCACACCCGCTCCAGGCCGGTGCCTCGGGACTGCCGCGGGGCCCGGGGAACCGGCGCGGCCCCCGCCCGCTCCGCGGTACCTGCTCTGGGCGAGCTCTGCCTCCCGCTCCTCCCGCAGCAGCTCCAGGTGCCGCTCCGCAGCCTCGGCCGCCATGGGCCCGCTCCATGACCCCCGCTCCTCCGCTTCCGCTTCCGCCGGGGTCACCGCGATGGCGGCGGCGGTGGCGGCCGGGGCCCGGCGGCGGGCGGCGGGTGAGGAGAGACGGGACGGGACGGGGCAGGGCGAAGGGAGGCGGCCGGGCGGGCGTCACCGCCGGCGGCTGGAGCACGGCGGCCTCCCCGCGGCCCCTGAGGCCGGGCCCATGCACGCCAGGGCCCCGCCGGGGAGCCCCGGGGGAGGCTGCAGGGGCGCGGGAGGAGAGCTCGGGTCGGTCCCGGCTCAGCCCCGGGGCAGCGGGAAGCCGCGGAGGGGCGGTAACGAAAGTGGATTAACTTGGGAGGCTCCGTTCTGGCCCGATCCGGACCTGTAAGGAAAGCCCTGGGGAAGGGGTGTGCGGATCCCGATCCAGAGTCTCCTCCGTCCCCCCCCGCTGGGCCTGGGGGCCTGGGTGGGCCTGGGGGCCTGACTGGGCTCGGTGCTGTTCGGTTGCTGGGTTTGGGTTCTCGATGAAGCGTGGCTCCTGCAAGGGGGGTGCTGGAGCCCGTTTGGCTTTGGGAGGTCCGGTTAGTGCCTGGGTCCGTCATGGTTTGGGTGGGGGGGGAGAAGGGAATGGGCCTGCAGAGAAGCTGAGCGCAGTCTGTCTGTTATTGAGCACATTGCTCCAGGAAGGGGGTTGTTATCGCTGAGATAACGTGCGTGGGTCTCAGCATCCCAGAGTCCCAAAGTGCTTTGTGTTGGAAGGGACCTTAAAGCTCCTCCAGTTTCACAGGCAGGGCTCCCTTCCACTGGAGCAGCTTGCTCCAAGCCCCTGTGTCCAACCTGGCCTTGAGCACTGCCAGGGATGGGGCAGCCACAGCTTCTCTGGGCACCCTGTGCCAGCGCCTCAGCACCCTCACAGGAAAGAGCTTCTGCCTAAGAGCTCAGCTCAGTCTCCCCTCGGGCAGGTTCAAGCCATTCCCCTTGGCCTGGCCCTACAGGCCCTTGTCCCAAGCCCCTCTCCAGGTTTCCTGCAGCCCCTTTAGGACTGGAGCTGCTCTCAGATCTCCCCTTCCCACAGCAGAGGGGCAGGATCCCCTCCCGGAGCTGCTGCTCACGCTCTGGGGCTGCAGCCCAGCACACGGGGGGGGTTCTGGGCTCAAGCGCTCACTGAAGCTGGGTCCTGGGAGCTGCTCCTCACCCAACAGCCCAAGTCCTTCTCAGGCTCCATCCCATGTCCCCCAGCCTGTGTTTGTGCTGGGGATTGCCCCGACCCAAGGGGCAGGACTTTGCCCTTGGCCTTGTTGAACCTCATGAGGTTTGTGCTTGATAGATCCCTGAGCGTGTGTTTTCAGCCCTTCATCTCTCTCTTCTAATTCACAGTATGTGGGTCCTGCTCCTTGCCCAAACTCCTGAAACCACTCTCAAAGTGCAGCAGAAGTTGCAGGAAGCCCCTCATTCCTGGAAGGTGTGTGCATTGGATGGAAGCACAGGTTCACTGGTGTGGGGAACGCTACCACATGTGCACAGAGCTCTGAAAAGCATGGATACCTTTAATTCCCACCTCCATTGGTACCTGTTTAGCTGTGTAGCTCCTCCACTCCTGTCTGGAAGGAAGAGGCACCTTTGGGATGGTGAAACCCCAAGCACAGGAGTGTTAACCCCACATCTGCTGACCCTGCCCTGCTCTTCCATTGCCCACATTCCCCTTGGCATGGGGGTGCCTGCTGGGAGCTGCAGGCCCTGGCAGTGCACTTTGT
This sequence comes from Neopsephotus bourkii, assembly GCF_033783945.1. Classification (NCBI taxonomy): domain Eukaryota; kingdom Metazoa; phylum Chordata; class Aves; order Psittaciformes; family Psittacidae; genus Neopsephotus; species Neopsephotus bourkii. Next base: position 241,619 of record NW_026901188.1, read on the forward strand.
CTTCCCCCTTGCTTTTCGGAGTGGGAGCTTTGCAAGGCTTGCAGGAGGTGCTGGGAACCACCTGGGAAATGCTGTTCAATGGCTCCCCTCCCCTTTGGGGGGGCCCAGAGGCTGGAAGGGATCCTTCAAGCAGCATCAGTTAATGCTTGGAGTTAGGAGAGTGCTTCCCAGTGTTCCTTCAGGTCACTGCAGTGCCTTTTGGTCACGCTGTTGCCAAAGAGGGGGACGCTCTGCCTGTATCCCTGTTAAACTGGTGCATCGAGTGGAAGTGTCACCCTAAAGAAGTGTGTGTGTGCAGCAGGAGGCCTTTGCCCTGCTCTCTTGCAGTGCTGCACACAACTGATGGGTTCTTTTTCTTACTGTGTGTCTTATTTTGCTGCCCCCTTTATCTTTGTCATGATAGGACTGAAGGAAGCTTTCACAGGTACAAGAGTGGTGCCAACACACTGGGACACCTCGGTATCGCTGTGTTCTGCCCCAACAGGGACTAAAACCCAGCAGCTGCTGCTTGGTTTTAACTCTGTTTCCCTCTCTCCCATTCAGCCTTCCTGCTTTCCTCTGCGGTCCGGCACCAGAGTTCCCAGAGCTCCTCACCACAGCAAGGGTAATGTCAATGATTTCCTACTTTGCTTTTTGCCCCATTGAATGCTGCCCTGCCTTGGTGGGTGGGAGGGCAGCTTGGTTTGCCTTTGGAAGGGGGTTGGCTGTCCCCTTTGTCAGGCTGTTGCTTCCCAGTGAGCTTTGGACCCTGCCTCCCTTCAGTCCCCTTTGCCAGAGGGATGCTTCTGTTGAGCTGTGAAATTAAGCTGCTGAGTTTAGGTCCTCTGCTGAGAAGGGGGCTGCAGTGTGGGCTCAGCCCATAGCAGACAGCAGGGAAGCCACTGGAGCCAGGACACTGCTGCAGGAAGGGCTTCAGTTGATGCTCATCGTTCTAGGTGCAGGTAATCTGCTCCTCAGGGTCACCTCTGCCTGCAGCCTCTGACAGCGGACAAGCAGGTACGTGCTCTGCAGTCCCTGTCCCCTGGGGTGACAGGAGACTTGAGCTCCGTTTGTGCCAGCCCTTTGAGAGCTGCTCCCTGGTGTCTGTTCGGTTCCTGCTGCTGGGATGGCACCACAGGGTGAGCTGTGAGCTGTGCTCTGTGCTCTGTGCTCTGTGCTCTGTGCTCTGTGCTCTGTGCTGCTGCTGCTGCTCCTGTGACCAGGAGGGGACACTGCAGCAACGCCGTACTGCAGAGAGCAGTGGGAGAGATGTGCTGCTCCTGCACGAGCTGTGCTGGTTCCCGTGCTGGTTCCCAGTGAGCTGTGCTGGTTCCTGTGCTGGTGCCCAGTGAGCTGTGCTGGTTCCCAGTGAGGTGTGCTGGTTCCCGTGCTGGTTCCCAGTGAGGTGTGCTGGTTCCTGTGCTGGTTCCCAGTGAGCTGTGCTGGTTCCTGTGCTGGTTCCCAGTGAGGTGTGCTGGTTCCTGTGCTGGTTCCCAGTGAGCTGTGCTGGTTCCTGTGCTGGTTCCTGTGCTGGTTCCCAGTGAGGTGTGCTGGTTCCCAGTGAGCTGTGCTGGTTCCCGTGCTGGTTCCCAGCGAGGTATGCTGGTTTCCATGCTGGTTCCTGTGCTGGTTCCCAGTGAGCTGTGCTGGTTCCTGCTGCACTGCTGAAGGCTGGTGGGATGGCCCCTTCCCGCTGCTCCTCACTGTAGGAGCACAGCTTGGATCTCTGCCCCGTGGCAGTCACTGAACTCCACAACAGCCCCTTGGTGCTCATGGCTGTGCACTTGCTCTCAAGTGCTTTGGATTTCTGTTGCAGTAAAGCCCTCTGAGAGGTGCTGCTGGGCATGCCAGAGGAAACGGATGGCACACACCTGCTGCTGGCTTCCCTGTGCCTCTGTCACTGCCATGTTCACGTTCTTCCCTGGGTATTTTAGGCAGCTTGCACATCCTGTGTTATTTATAGGAAGTGTGGCTCTCAGCACGCTGGAAACTCTGAACTTCCCCTGTGTGGTGGGGACGGTGTTCACTGAGCAGCACCTTTGTCCCCACGTGTCAGGAAATGATACACGTCTGGTCATCTGAATGTCCCTCCTCTTTAAATCTAAGGTTATTTTGTGGCATCATAGATTCTTGGTTATAAGGAACTATAATCTGATACCCTTTGGTTATGTGTCTCTGTGAGCAAAGCATTTGGTACCTCAGGGTGATCTCTGAGTGCTGCAGAGGTGCAGACTGCTGCCTCTGGTCCTCCTGGTTGCTTCTTGTCCTGGAGATCATAGAATCAGAGAATCGTTAGGGTTGGAAAGGACCTTAAGATCATCCAGTTCCAACCCCCTGCCATGGGCAGGGACACCTTGCTCTAAACCATATTACCCAAGGCCTCATCCAACCTGGCCTTGAACACTGCCAGGGATGGAGCATTCACAACCTCCCTGGGCACCCATTCCAGTGCCTCAGCACCCTCACAGGAAAGAATTTCCTCCTTAGATCCAATCTAAACTTCCCCTGTTTCAGTTTGAACCCATTACCCCTTGTCCTGTCACTGCAGTCCCTAATGAAGAGTCCATCCCCAGCATCCCTATAGGCCCCCTTCAGACACTGGAAGCTGCTCTGAGGTCTCCACGCAGCCTTCTCTTCTCCAGGCTGAACAGCCCCAACTTTCTCAGCCTATCTCCATACAGGAGCTGCTCCAGCCCCTGAGCATCCTCGTGGCCTCCTCTGGACTTGTTCCAACAGTTCCATGTCCTTTTTATGTTGAGGACACCAGAACTGCACACAATGCTCCAGGGGAGGTCTCACGAGAGCAGAATAAAGGGGCAGGAAGCAGAATAAAGGGGCAGGAATGGAGATCCTGAACACCAGCTCATTACAAGCCAGTGGTATTGGGATTTTTCATCTCAGCCTCATGCTGTGAGCTTCACAAAGTGTTTCCTTTCTGAATTAACACCCTGGGGCACATTGGAGCATGTTAGTTGTTGTTTTAAATGGGGCTCTTACGATTTACTGTTGTCTGTCAAGGAAGGCAGAGTGTGCAAGTGAATGGATGCCTTGGGATTGACTGCACAGGGCTTGAGGCAGCCAGGAACTGGTTCAGTTTGAGGCAGAGGATCCTTCCCAGTGATAACCTTAAGGGAAGCATGAGAGCAGATGAAACCTGTTGCTGGATGCTAGCTGAAACACCCCTGCCAGCTTTCAGTGTCTGCTGTGGGCAGCTTGCCTTCAAGCCCTGCTTTGTGCACTATACTGGAGGGGTTGCATGTTGTGACAGCCACGATCTGTTCCCAGTAAGCAAGAGAGCAACATGTAAGTAAAGGAGGTGGAGCAGGCATCAGGTGTCTCCTGCACAGAGGCTGTCATTCAGACACTGGTGGGGTTTGAGCTGTGTTGCTCCTGTGTTGTATCAGTGCTGAACGTGCCTGTGATGCTCAGGAGTCCCCTGGGCTGGTCCCCAGGGAGGTCTTCAGGGACTGATGCAGTGTTTTGAAATGGAGAAGCTCCTGTCCCAGGAGGACAGGAAAAGAGCTGTTATTAAAGCAGTTCTGCCACAACAGCCAGAGCTGCCCTTCCAAGAAGAACAAGGGTTTAATTTGCACCTTTTAGCAAAGTATCTTGGGGCTCAAAGTCATCCTGAGGAGTGATGCTTGTGCTTGGATGAGGGATGTGGGATGGTGCATGTTCCCTGCTGTGGTCAGCCTGGACAGATAGGTGTGGGGCTGAGAAGTCCTGTTAGTGCCTCTGCTGGTCCCTCCCTGGTGTGGGGCTGTCACAGACAGATGTGGTAATGGCACAGGAGAGGCTTTGGGGCTCAGTGTGTGTGGTGGTAGCTGCTGAATGCTCTGGGGGTGGGAGACGCCGTTACTGCTGCCATTTAGGGAATGCAGCTGTAAGTGACAAAGGAAGAGCAGCCTCAGAACTCTCCGTAAAGAACCCAGCTGTGATCTTCAGACCCTCTCTAAACTCTCTATTTAACAGAGAAGAGCTTCACAGAATAGAGGAAAAAAGGATGCTGTGAGTCATTGAAGCATAGCTGGGGCTGCTTTCGGGATGCTCATTTCCTCCTTCCCGGTCAAAGGCATGTTCCTGCCTCCGGATGCTCTGCACCACCGGGAGCTGCAGGGTTTTGTGCCTGGGCTGAAGTGCTTTGAGGAGCATTGCCCTACTCAGCCTCTCCACTGCAGGGGAGGTAACTCGTAGCTATACCTGGGAAAGCTTCACTAGAGCCTTTGATCTAAATCAGAGCTGTAAGCGAAGCTTAAGGTGGGTCTGTTTGCACTGAGCTGGTGACAGATTCCATCCTGGAATGTCACGGTGGTCGCTGAGCTTGATCCCCCCCAGCACATCCAGCTGGAGATGGGTGTGCAGCGCAGGAACAAGGGATAACAGTCTGCAGGAAGCATTTTCAGTTAACTTTCAGTTTCTTCCTTAGGTTTCAACTATTTCAGTAATGTCCTGAAGTGGGAAGGAGGAAAAAAGGGGGGAAAAAGTTAAATCCATTCTCCAGCTGAAATCTGCTGTCAGGATGGGAGTAAAGCAAAGCAAGCACTGAGGCATTCATCCCTGTTTGTTAGTTAGAGCCTGCTGCAGTTCATGCTGGACCCAAGTGATGTTAAGCCCTGGGAGCAGGGACTCTGTGGTCGAGCATTTGCAGGTTGAACGCAGGAATGAGAGCAAGTGTTTCCTGCCTGGTTCTGAAGAGGCTTCTGCTGTGGGCTACAGCAGTTCTTGTCCTGCTGAGTGCTTTTGCCTGGTGCTGGGAGGAAGGTGTGGGGATTTTGCCTTAGCCAGGGTCCTCCATTGGATCCTAGGAGGTAACATGGCTTTTGCCTTGCCTGCCACCCCTGTCCATAGCACCCAAGGCTGGAACAGGAAAGCTCTCCTTGCTCATGAGCTGCTGCAGGGGGAAACGTGATCCCTGGGGAGCTGCCTCTGGCCCAAGAAGACCTTGGGCAGGGTCTTTCATCCTGACAAGTCCTTGTCTCCTGTACAACTTCTGCTCCCCCAGGGGAAAACCTCTTTTTGTTCCATCTCCATCTTCTGTCACCCTTCTCCCTCTCTTCATGCTATACATCTCTTGACAATACCTGTTTGCTACAAGTGAGTTTTACCTTATCATTCACAGGCTTGTTGCCAAAACCTCTCTGTCTTCACCCCCATGGCCCGAAGTGAAACTCCCAGATCCAGTAGAAGAAGCAAAGTATCATGCAGGTAAAGGTCTCACATTCCCAAGTGCAGACTAGCACACCAGTATTGCCACTGGTGGCCTCATTGAGTGTGAATGTCTTCAATGGTTGGAGCTGGTTTCTATTCATGGTTTTGTCTCATTTCTCACATGTGTTAGTGTCACTGGCCCTGTGCTCCAGCAGCTGGTGTTGGAGAGTTGGGTTGAAGATGAGGCCTTCTTAGCTGATGACAGCTTGTAGCATTCCCAGAGGAACGTGGTGTGACGTGCTGCTCTCCAAAGCATGCACCAAGCCTTTTGGACAAGAGAAACCATTTATTCTTCCTTTAATGGATAAATGGAAAAGCTGCAGGCAGCATCAGCAGTTGGATGGTGGGCACAGAGGGGGCTGGTGTATTTTAGTGCATCAACCAGAACACGGGTGCCAGCAGAAGCAGTTGGATGGTGGGCACAGGGCAGAGCTGCAGAGGTGGGACATAAGGCAGCGAGCAGCTGGGCAGTGACATAACGTTAGTGAACGTGATGTTAGAGTCATAGAATCAGGGCATGGTTTGGGCTGGAAAGGACCTTAAGATCATTCAGTTTGAACCCCCTGCCATAGGCAGGGATGCCTCACTCCAGACCATGTCACCCAAGGCTCTGTCCAACCTGGCCTTGAGCACTGCCAGGGCTGGGGCATTTAGCACTGCTGTGGGCAACCTGTGCAGGGCCTCACTGCTCTCACAGGGAAGAGCTGCTTCCTTATACCCAGTGTGTGTTGTCCCCACATCCAGTAAAGGTGGAATGCAGCTGGTGGTGGTCCTGAAGGGAGCACAGGGAGCAGACAGCAGCAGCCAGTGAAGTGCCTGCGGCTGTTTAGCAGCCATCCTCCTTGCTTAGCCTCACCAGGACGTGTCAGCGCTCCCCTTGTAAGGAGACACAGCATCCCCTGGCAGTGGGGTGTGAACAGCAGACACAGAGAGGGTTCATGTGCCCATATTGGCCAGGTGGGGCCCTGTCATGGTGCCAGGGCTGGTGGTGGGCAGCCAGCACATGTGGTTGTGTCTCAGCACTGAGCAGCAATGAGCCCCAGAGGGTGAATTCCTTCCCAGCTGCTGGGGGTGGCAATGGGCAGTTGTGTGCTCCACACGGGCACTGAGCTCGGGTGTTCAGGAGCTGGCAGTGTTCCTGCCTCACCTTAGCCTTGGGGAGGGCTGTGGGAGGAACCTGACTGCTTGGCTTTAGATGGGGGAAGTAAAGGAGAGGGGCTTGTTTGCAAGGACAGCGTGAGAGGAGAGCTGCTGGGCTGTGTCCACCCTGTGCAGCATCCCACCCCCTGGCTGAAGTGTGCTCATAACCAAGGGATGCACAGTGGAGACATCCTCCTGCTCCAGGTCTCCTCTCTGCCTCCTTTCCATCCTGCTCTTTATCTCCTTTGTGCTCCTGGGATTGCTCAAGTGACAAATGAGTGTCCCTGAGCACGCTTTGACCCAGTGGTGAACCGTGAACTGCTCAGTTTGGTTCACTGGAGCCCTGTGGTGAACAGGGTCCCATGGTCCTTGATTAATTCCAATGGGATCCCTGGGGCTGCTGCGATTTCTGTGCCTTGTAGCCTCCTGCTGCTCATGAGCTTGCATCGTTGTCTCCTGGCTGTGCTCATCCAGAGCAGACAGCACTGAGAGCATCTGAATCCTGCCTTCTGTTTCCCTGTTGGCTGTGGAAGCAGCCGTGGGTATCTCAGGAAGGGTCACTCCACATGGTGCCAAGACACAAATGTGCTGGCAACTAAATGGGGACATCACTTGATGTTCCCTGTCACTGGAGGGGTTTGGAAGAGGGATCAACCACTTGAGAGCCCCAGTACAGTGAAGAAAACCTTTTCTGGTTACAAAAGCTGAGAAAGATGGAATTGGACAAGGCGATACCCGGTCAGAGCATCACCCTGCAGGGCTTTGCTAAGAGTCTGAAATGTTGCCCCCAGGACAGTGATAGGCCCAGGTCAGCAGAGCTGGAGGAATGGTTTGTACCCGTTGTGCAGGTGAAGGCACAGCAGGGAGAAGGGGTTGTGGGTCTTCTCTGGACTCCATGGAATGGATTGCTGTGAATCAAGAGCACACGTGGGACAGTTCCAGTGATGCAGAGCTGAACTCTCCATCACAGTGGGGGCTGCAGCAACTGCTGCCCTGCTGATCACTTCTGTCCTTACCTCTGCCTTCAGTGGTTTGTATCTGCTGGGCTGGAGCTGGGCACTGGGGTGTTCCTGGGAGGGCTGGCTTGGTCTGACTGCATTCCTGTCTGTCCCAAATGGATGTTGTTCTCTTTATGTTCCAAGAAAAAATGATTCAGCTGCTTTTGATGACAATGAGGAAAATACAAGTTTTCCAGTTATAGAGAAGTTGCAGCTCCTGCCCAGCTCTAGAGAGTTGAGAACTGCTGCTCTGTGGCTGGGAATGGCACTTGTTAAGCAATACCTTTTGATATTCCCATAAAAGTTGGGTTTGGCTGCACTGCACTGGAAGCTGATGACAGTAAATGGAGCTTGTTCATGTCCAGACCCTGGTCCTGGGGTTTGTACCTGCTCTGCAGATAGATGGGAAAGGGTTTTCTGGGAAGGAGGGGGGGAAGGTTTCTCTTGGCTGTGCTGCAGGTCCCTGTTTCCAGGCCAGGCCTCGTTAGCAAGCTGGAGCTCTCTCCTGTGTGCTTTGCCAAGCTCTCCTGATGTTCCTGCATGCCTTACATGGTTTTCAGAGCTCTGGGCCTTCTGCATATGGCTTGGGAGTGGAGAGGAGCTGCCCTCCAAGTGCAGGATGCACAGGAAAGGGCTCTTTTCAGGAATGCTTTATGTCAGAATACAGTGTGGTTGAGGATGCTCGAGAATTACGGAATCCCAGAGTGGTTTGGGTTGAAGGGACCTTAAAGCTCCTCCAGCTCCAACCCCTGCCACAGGCAGGGACCCCTTCCACTGGAGCAGCTTGCTCCAAGCCCCTGTGTCCAACCTGGCCTTGAGCACTGCCAGGGATGGGGCAGCCACAGCTTCTCTGGGCACCCTGTGCCAGCGCCTCAGCACCCTCACAGGGAAGAGCTTCTGCCTAAGAGCTCAGCTCAGGCTCCCCTCGGGCAGGTTCAAGCCATTCCCCTTGGCCAAGGTCCCGAGAGAAGGGGGGCTGAGCAGTCAGCAGTGTAGATGGGCTGCCCAGTGTATTACTGGGTGCTGGGTGTTCAATGGTGTGTGGGTTTGCCACCTAAATACAAACAGCTCCTTAAGCTCATGGAAGGGAGCTGGTGCGCTGTAGGAAGCAGCATTGCTATTGATCGTCACATGAGGATTCCAGTGGAAGGGAGAGCCCTGCAGCTGAATGAGCTCTGAAGAGCCCTTGCTGAGGTCTCTGATCCCCCTCCCTGCTCCCTGCCCACAGAGGTGGTCCGGAGGGTGAACGGGCTGATCGCAGCGGGGCACTACGGGCGCCTCTTCGCCGTCGTGCACTTCGCCAGCAAGCAGTGGAAGGTGACCAGTGAGGACCTGATCATGATGGACAACGTGCTGGAGGCGGAGTGTGGAGACCGGATCCGCATGGAAAAGGTGATGTGCCTGGGGGTGAGGTGTTGTGCATGGGGCCAGGGCAGGCTCCTGCAGCATCCCCTGAGGCAGAACCCAGGGCCAGCCCTCCTGTAGAGCTCCTGTTGGATGTCTCTCTGCTCCAGCCGTTTGCTTTGCCTCAGTTCCTGTTAGTGAGGCTGTTGCTGTGGTTTCTGTGGAGCAGGGCTGGAATGGATCCTGCCAGACTCTTAGGAGACAGCTTTTCCCTGCACTGACTTCATCCAAACCCAGAAGGTGGCACTTGTTGTTTCTAGAGAGGCAGCTGAAGCCTCGAGGCTCCCAGCACCCAAAACACTGCAGAGCTCCCAGAGGGACCGGCCCTGCTCGCTGCTGAGCGAGATCCTTATCACACTGAGTGTGCTGGGTGGAGGGAGAGGGGTGGTGCATGGAGGGGAGAGCTGCCAAGAGGCAGTTCAGTGTCTTCACCCGTGTTAACTGGTAGGAACTTGTGAGGCTCATTAATTCAACTCGCAGCTGAAAGATTATGAAGTTGGCTTCACCTTAATGTCAGTTGTTATGATGGTTGGAGCCAAGCAGAGCTGGGCACTGTCTACTCATGCACTCCTCTGAGGTCCAGTCCGGGGCAGCTTTCTGGGCTGTGTCCTGCATCCTTGTATGCAATAGAGAGGAGCAATCTGCATGGAGTAGCCAGCTAGGAATACACGGGAGTGAAGGGGAAAAACCTGCCCTACCAGCATAATCCTTTGGGGATTTCATTGGCATGGATCTGCCTAAACCAGGAGTCAGAACATTTCATAACCGTTTCTGTGTTGCTTGTAGCTGCTGCCATCAGCCAGGGTGGGGAAGGAGGCAGCCTGCAAGGAATGCTGCCTCTTCTCACTGTATCCTCTCTGGTACCCTGCCTGGTCCTTCAGAGAGGCAAGTGGCTGAATGTGCTGAGCCTCTGCTCCCTGGTGTGGTGAATCCCCCGAGACAGTCATTTCCTTACTGCCCATCTTGAGGTCTCCTGGAGGAGCACGAGGAATGTGTTTCCCTACTGGGTTTACGTAACAATCGCTATAAAACTCCAATGATTTTTAGGAGCTGCCACTCATTCAGGTCCCACACAAGGCACATTATTCTTCTTCCCTTTTGGTCTCTTTTACCACTGGTGGCGAGCCAGAACAGGAAGGTTCAGTGTGTTCTGATCACTGTGCAAGATACTCTACAGCAGGCTTTGGTGGGATGAGCCCTCTGGAAGGCTGTTTAATGAGTGTGTCTTGCCTCTTTGCTGCCTTTCCCACATCCCAAGTGTCAGGTTGCAATGTGCAAAGCCCTCGTTTGAAGCAGTTCGACTCCTTTATGGTGCCTGTAGGCTTGGAAGGTGCTGTCTGGGTGTCTGCTGGCACCATGAGCAGTGATAGATGCCTGCTTTGTTTTCCATAGGTTCTGCTGGTTGGTGCTGACGACTTCACCCTGATCGGAAGGCCGCTCCTGGGGTAAGCTGTCTCATGTGAGCATTATCCACAAGACAATTCTTACACTGAATTGTAGCTTCGGGGCTCCTGCGGTTCCTGAGGCTGAGGAGAGGCCTGGATTTATCAGCACAAGGGTTTTCACAGCCCTGTGGCCTTTGAAAGAACACCGGTAAACCATTGCCACAGTGCCAGGGTAGAGCAGCAGTGCCCATCCCTAAGGTAACTGCAGGGTATTCACCTCTGCTGGGTTGGACCTTGCCCTCATGGTGTAACCCTTGCACAAACGGGTAGTAAATCTGCTCCTCAACAGCTTTACTCCCTCACTCTAATTCTGGTGATAGTCATCTTGGAATAACCCAGAAACTCTTTCCCAGCCCTTAATCCCTTAATTTGACTTGGGTTTTTCAACCCATTTCCTTGTCTTAACCCAGCAGGCTTTAATCTTAGTTTCAGAGTTCTCCCAGTCGCACAGTCTAGCAGAGCTGGGGAGGAGTTCACCCCTTGGCACCATCTCCATCCCAGTGCTGTAGGAGTTGCTCTACAACCTGGCAGGACACTTGGTTCCTCAGCCTTGTCTTCACCTAAAGGAAGTGGTGTGTGGACCGGGTGTTACTGCTCAGCTCTGGCACTGGCCAGAGCCCAAGCCATGAACTGGTGTCCCCAGGACAAGAGGTTTTGGTGGTAAAACACAAGATGAGGGGGGTTGCAGGTGCTCCCAGTATCTGGCAGCCCTGGCTGTGCTCTGGTTGCAGGCTGAGCCACACGGTTAGGATCCAGCCTGAACTGCAGCAGCTTTGGCAGAGGATGGTCAGATGCTGAGGAACTCCGCATCTGAGAACTACTTCTTGATGGTTGCAGGTCAGATCAGGAAGAACTTGTACATCTGAACTATGTCCTGGTGGCTTGTAGCTTCAGGTTAGAAATGGCACATGGTTTCAGACTGGTTTCACTTGTGAGTGCTTTATGGGGTACTTAAGGGTCAGTTGTCATGTGTTTGTACAGTGGGTAACGGGGCTTCAGTTGCACTGGTGGTTCCTGCCGTGGTTCCTGTGCTAAGCAGGGTTTTGAGGGCTGCCAGTCCTTTTAGTGGTGCTGCAAATAGATCTGGGATAGCAGACCATGAGGAGTCTTTGGGTTATTGCCAGATCCTGCACTTGTGGAAGGTTCGAGGAAGGGGAATCTCATTATTAGGACTGGAAATGCTGTCGTTGCAGGAATGCAAGAGCCCAAGCTCTTAGGCTGGGCTGTGCCATGGCAGGCAGTTCAGGAGCACCATCCTTCACAGCATCCCAGTATCCCAGTATGTTAGAGATTGGAAGGGACCTCAAAAGCTCATCCAGTCCAGTCCCCCTGCAGAGCAGGAACACCCAGATAAGGTTACACAGGAACGTGTCCAGGTGGGTTTTGAATGTCTCCAGAGAAGGAGACTCCACAACCTCCCTGGGCAGCCTGGTCCAGTGTTCTGTCACCTCACTGAGAAGAAGTTTAAGTGGAACCTCTTGTGTTCCAGTTTGTACCCATTGCCCCTTGTCCTATTGCCCCTTGTCCTATCCTTCACCCAGCTCCCTTAACCAGTGGCTTTGGGGTGGTTCTTCACAGCTCTCCATCAGTGTGCTGGCCTTGGCACGTGGCCTGAGACCTGGGCGCTGTGGGGCAGGAGGAAAAGCAGCTGCGTGGCTCCTGCAGGTGCTCTGTGTGTGCACCGTGCTGTCAGATCCTTGGAGCAGACCAACCGCCCATCTGGCAGCCTTAGCTGGAGCTCCAGGACCTTTGGCAGAGGAAGAGCAGCGGGAGGAGGAGGAGGAGGAGGAGGCTGCTGGGGAGGTGCCATCCTCCCCCTGAGCTCCCTGGTACAGGCTGAGGAGGGGTCAGCAGGGCCCAGGCAATGTGGGCTGCAGTTCTTTCAGCCCATCCCCAGTTGTGCCTGAACCAGAGACCCCCTGGAGGGGAGGTCAGAGGTTGGATGTGAACAGAGGGAGTTGCTTCAGGGGGTTTCAAGGTGTCCCCATCACCCGTGGCTGCTTGCACCAGGTCTGTGTGAGACAGATCCCAGCCCTGCTCCCGGCTCAGCCTCGCAGGTGGGCAGGAACTTGTCCTGCTTTGGACACGTGGCCACGGCTTCATTTGCTGTCGCAGTCGGATGCCTCCCAGCATCCCACTTCTGAAGGCTTCAGAAGCCCAGCAGTGCAGCAGAGCCCAGCTGTGAGGCAGAGGCTGCTCGGGGAAGCTGGGGCTGGAATGTGCTGAGGTTTGTGTCTGTGCAGGGACTCACTGCCCAAGCCGTGGGCACAAGGGGCACTCGTACCTTGTGGAGCTGGGAACTCAACTGTGCCCTTGAGAGCTGTAATCAGAAGTGAGCACAGCCTCGGGCAGGTGGGCATTTGAGGCCATTGAGCCCCCTTACCTGCTCTGGACCTGAGGGAAACGAATGGTGCCTCTGTGAGATGGGGCTTGGAGCAAGCTGCTCTAGGGGAAGGTGTCCCTGCCTGTGGCAGGAGCTGGAGCTGGATGGGCTTTAGGGTCCCTTCCAGCCCAAACCAGGCTGGGATTTAGCTTATTCCTAGACCAAGTGCAGCTGATGGAGGGTTTTCCTCTGGGTGTGCCTTGCTCTTTCTCCTGCTACCTGCCCATGCAGGGCCTTCGGTGGAAATGCCAAAGGGCCCTGGACCTGTTCCTTTCTGCAGGGAGTGAGCTGTCAGCTGCAGTTATTGCCCTTTGGGGCTGGATCTTTTTCACTGCTTAATGACAGCAGCTTTGAGCCAACTGCAGTCTGTGAGGTTTGGGTGCGAATGTTTCGTGCCTCCTGCTAAAACCTGGTGGCTGTGCTTTGTCATGGAACGTTCTGCTGCTGCAGGCCCGGGCCCGGCTCTGTCAGGCTCTGGGAAATGTGTGACCCCCCTTTGTTTTTATGGGCATTCCACTCATACCAAAACCATTTGATAAAGATTTGCTTGTTCCTTGGGCTCTGTTTTGCTGAGAACTTTTCTGTTTGGATGCACTTCAGCAGCGAGCTGGTTCCTGCTGTGCTTCAGCCCCTCCACCAGCAGGTCCTGGGGCCTTGTCCAGCAGGAAGGAGCTCACCAGGGCCCCTTGGCCTTGAGCTTTGACTTGCAGCGTGAAGCCGTGCTCGGGTACTCAGCTGCATCAGGGATACCCTTAAAGGTTTGCTCTAAGGCACATCAGCGTGGACATGGGGGGGCCTTGTCTGCAGGTGTGGGTCAGTGTTGCTCTGTGGCTGGCGGCCTGGGGCAGCTCAGTGTCAGGCACAGCGTGGCTGTGCTGCTGCAGAGCCTGGCTCCTGTGAGAGCAGACCTCTGTGACCGAGTCCCTTCTGGCCTGGCTGCTGCCCTCTTGTCCCATGTGATCCATTCGGGAGCTCTGACGTGCCCTTAGAGCCCGAGCCTGGAGCGGAGCTTCCCCTTCAGCGGCAGGAGTCAGGCACGGAAGGAATGGACACAGGAAGTGCCCCTGCCTGGCAGGGGGCTGGAACGGGGTCATCTTTGAAGGTCCCTCTCAACCCAAACCACTCTGTGGATCTATGGCAATGGAGCTCCCTCATTCGGGGTAAAGCAGGGCCAGCCCTGGGGTGCAGCTCAGTCTCTGCTGTGTGTCCTCACATACACACTCACTGTGTATCTCAGTGGTGCTGGATGTGGATGATGGCATGTCCTGGGGTGCTGGATGTGGATGGTGGCATGTCCTGGGGTGCTGGATGTGGATGATGGCATGTCCTGGGGTGCTGCATGTGGATGGTGGCATGTCCTGGGGTGCTGGATGTGGATGATGGCATGTCACGGGGTGCTGGATGTGGATGGTGGCATGTCCTGGGGTGCTGGATGTGGATGGTGGCATGTCCTGGGGTGCTGGATGTGGATGATGGCATGTCCTGGGGTGCTGGATGTGGATGATGGCATGTCCTGGGGTGCTGGATGTGGATGATGGCATGTCATGGGGTGCTGGATGTGGATGATGGCATGTCCTGGGGTGCTGGATGTGGATGGTGGCATGTCCTGGGGTGCTGGATGTGGATGATGGCATGTCCTGGGGTGCTGGATGTGGATGATGGCATGTCCTGGGGTGCTGGATGTGGATGGTGGCATGTCCTGGGGTGCTGGATGTGGATGATGGCATGTCCTGGGGTGCTGGATGTGGATGATGGCATGTCCTGGGGTGCTGGATGTGGATGATGGCATGTCCTGGGGTGCTGGATGTGGATGGTGGCATGTCCTGGGGTGCTGGATGTGGATGATGGCATGTCCTGGGGTGCTGGATGTGGATGATGGCATGTCCTGGGGTGCTGGATGTGGATGGTGGCATGTCATGGGGTGCTGGATGTGGATGATGGCATGTCCTGGGGTGCTGGATGTGGATGGTGGCATGTCCTGGGGTGCTGGATGTGGATGATGGCATGTCCTGGGGTGCTGGATGTGGATGGTGGCATGTCCTGGGGTGCTGGATGTGGCACGTCAGGGTCACCCAGGCATTATCTCGTGTCTGTTTCCTTCTGGGCTGCTCACTAACCGCAGATCCATCCCTGTCCTCTGCCTGCCCTCCCCTCCCTGAACGGTTCCATCTGAAGCACAGCACAGCCAGAGGAGATGCTGCGGGTCTGGGGGCCTCCTGCTGACCCTGCTGGGCTGTGCCCTCCCCTCCCCTCCCCTCTGTCCCCTGTATGTGCAGGCTGAGTGCTTGTCAGGGAAGTGTTCTTGCAGTGGCTCCTCTCATGCTGATGAGTTCCTATTGGTGCTCTGCAGGGATGCTGCATGAACAGGGATGCTGCAGGGATGCTGCATGAACGCGTCTCTTCCTCCTCCCTTGGGGCCTTGCTTAAAACCAGCTTGCAAAGCTTTAGCCTGGCTCCTGTCTGGAAGCAGTTCCATCCCAAAGGGGAGCTGCTGTGCAGGCAGGTCGGGGTCCTCCAGCCACCTCCGTTCCCAGCTCTGGTGTTCCTCAAGGAGCAGTTGGGAATCCCAGTGCTCTCCTTCATCCTCCTCTGGTGGCTGGGCAGGGTCCCTGGGTGGGCAGGAGCAGTGTGTGTGTGTGTGTGTGTGTCCATAAGGTGATGGGCAGGGACCAGTTCCTCTGTGATCGTACCCGTGAAGCACTACAGGCTGCTTCCTCCTCATCCCCATCCTGGGGGAGGGAGGACGTTCGCTTGCTGAGTTTCCTTGTGTCAAATGGGGTGTATTAAACAATGTGGGTGATGGAGTGCTCCTGGTGCCCAGCCTGAGCTCCCCCAGGAGCCGGTGCCTGGCTCCTGCTCTGCTTTGGGGTGCACAAGGGGTTCGGAGCAGGAGAGCGGGCGGGAGGAGAGGACTTGGTGCTGCAGGCAGTGAGCTGTGCCTCGGTCTGTCAGCAATGGACACTGCCAGGGCTCGCTAGGGCAGCAAGCAGAGGAGGCTCTGTCAGCTGTGCCTGATGCTTTATAGGAGGAGGAGGCTCTGTCAGCTGTGCCTGATGCTTTATAGGAGGAGGAAGGGTTTCTGTGCTGACCAGCACAGAAGGTGCCCCAGGTGCGTTCAGCCTGCACCGCAGGCAGGGTTGGATGCACCAGGTACCAGGTGCAGGTGCCAGGGGCACTTCTCTGCTGAAACAGAGCAAGTTCCTGCAGGTTCCTGTTCCTGCTGCCTCCGTGGCTGCTTCTGATGTCAGCCCTGCCGGGGGAGCCTGGCACTGCCTCATCCACCCACAGGACCCTGGGGTGTCCGGGCTTGCAGCATGAAGCCAGGAACCTGGCAGGGTTCCCGTTGCAGCTGCTGTGGATGGGGGGCTCTGACCCAGGGACCTGCTCCCGCATGGCAGGAGCCTGCCAGGCCGTGCAAGGGGTGCTCTGAAATGTGCTTTCAGGAAGGAGCTGGTGCGGGTGGAGGCCACAGTGATCGAGAAGACGGAGTCGTGGCCGAAAATCAACATGCGCTTCCGGAAGAAGCGCAACTACCAAAGGACCCAAAGTAAGAGCACAGGGCAGGGGGCACAGGGCATGGGGAGCAGGTCATGGGGCATAGGGCATGGGGCACAGGGCATGGAGCACAGGGCATGGGGCATAGGGCATGGGGCACAGGGCAGGGGCACAGGGCATGGGGAACAGGGTATGGGGCACAGGGCAGGGGCACAGGGCATGGGGCATAGAGCATGGGGAGCAGGGCATGGGGCACAGGGCATGGAGAACAGAACATGGGGCACAGGGCATGGGGCACAGGGCATGGAGAACAGGGCATGGAGAACAGGGCATGGTGAACAAGGCATGGGGCACAGAGAACAGGGCATGGGGTACAGGGCATGGAGCAGGGCATGGGGCACAGGGCATCGGGCACAGGGCATGGAGAACAGGGCATGGAGCACAGGGCATGGGGGACAGGGCATGGAGAACAGGGCATGGAGGACAGGGCATGTGGCACAGGACATGGGGAACAGGGCATGGAGGACAGGGCATGGGGAACAGGGCATGGAGAACAGGGCATGGGGTACAGGGCATGGGGAGCAGGGCATGGGGCACAGGGCATGGGGCACAGGACATGGAGAACAGGGCATGGGGAACAGGGCATGGAGAACAGGGCATGGAGAACAGGGCATGGGGTACAGGGCATGGGGAGCAGGGCATGGGGCACAGGGCATGGGGAACAGGGCATGGGGCACAGGGCATGGGGCACAGGGCATGGAGAACAGGGCATGGGGAACAGGGCAGGGGGAACAGGGCAGGGGGAACAGGGCATGGGGCACAGGGCATGAGGAACAGGGCATGGGGCACAGGGCATGGGGCACAGAGGATGGAGCACAGGGCACAGGCCTTGCTTCCCTGCTGGTTTGTGCCTGGACCTGGGAGGGGGGAATGCCCTGACCCAGGGATGGTGCCTGGGGAAGGGAACTTGGTTCACCTTCCACTGGAGCAGCTTGCTCCAAGCCCCTGTGTCCAACCTGGCCTTGAGCACTGCCAGGGATGGGGCAGCCACAGCTTCTCTGGGCACCCTGTGCCAGCGCCTCAGCACCCTCCCAGGGAAGAGCTTCTGCCTAAGAGCTCAGCTCAGTCTCCCCTCGGGCAGGTTCAAGCCATTCCCCTTGGCCTGGCCCTACAGGCCCTTGTCCCAAGCCCCTCTCCAGGTTCCCTGCAGCCCCTTTAGGCACTGGAGCTGCTCTCAGGTCTCCCCTTCAGGAGCCTTCTCTTCTCCAGGCTGCCCCAGCCCAGCTCTCCCAGCCTGGCTCCAGAGCAGAGCTGCTCCAGCCCTCGCAGCAGCTCCGTGGCTTCCTCTGGGCTCACTTGGCAGCATCACTGTGACCACCAAGGGTCTGTCCCCTCTCACGTGTGACTGAGAGCAAAGCTGGGCCCATTCTGTATGAAACAGCTCCTGAACCCGTGCTAAGCTGGACACGGTCCCACCTTCTGAGGGCTCTGCGGTGTGATTGTGCTCTCACCTCACCTCTTCCCTTTCTCTTCCAGTCATTGTGAACCCACAGACCGTCCTCCGGATCAACACCATCGAAGTCTTCCCCTGCTTGTCGTGATGGGCCGATGGGTGACGTGGGGCTCAGCCCTGTTCCTGCTTTCAGTGTATATGGGAATAAAACTGCCCTGTCATTGGGAGGCTCTGGGCTTGTTGCTCTTGTCAGAGATGGAATTCTCTGTGCCTTTGAAACCAGCAATGAAACACGGTTTAAAGCATTGCTTCAGCCTTCACGGTGCTTATTTGCCAGGAGCTGTAGGCAAGGTAAGATCCATGACTGCTGTTGAGCTGCTCCATCTCACCCAGGCACTCCCCCCGTGCCTGTGCCTGCCCGGCTCCGGGTCCTTCAGGAGCCCCGGCTCTCAGCTGGGTTTTAAGCATCCCCTGGGCTCCGTGGCTGGGGAAGAGAGGAGCCATCAGCCCCCTGCTCCCGGAGGCGAGGCTCCGAGCCTGCAGCACAGACTCTGCCTCTCCAGTGGCTCCATTCCGAGAGCCCATTGCATGCTCACAGGGTCTGTGAGTGCGCTCCAGGCTGGCCCTGGGTCTGGGTGGCCCATCTGCCCCCTGGCAACCCTCCCCACACTGCGCCCACATCAGTGTGCATTGCTGGGGTGGCTTCAGAACTCATCTGGGTTCTGTCCCCTGCCCCTTTCCTCTCCTGCCAAAAGCCCTGCTCCCCGTTGGTGTTATCCTTGGGGGAGCGTGGCCTCAGGGCATGTCCTGGGGGAGCGTGGCCCTCAGGCAGCAGGGCCTGGAGGCAGCACTGGAACGGGATGGCTGCAGGATCCCAAATCCCCTCCCAGGTCTGGGAAGTGGTGCACGTCCTTGAGGATCAGCAGCAGGAGATGGAGCTGAGGAGCTTCCCCTTAGAGGTGAGCCTGTGACAGCCACACGCGGTGTGAGTGTGACACCATCAGAACAAGGTGCCAGGGGCTCAGGGGTGCTTCAGGCTTCACACGCTTGGTGCTTGACCTGCTGAGAGCATCTCCATGGCCAGAAAAAGGCAGCATCGGGAAGTGCTGGGTTTGGTTTGCAACTGGTGTGATACCAAATCAGCGCAGGGCATTCGGGGTGTGCTCAGGCGCTGCACTGGGACGGGGGGACGGGGCTGGTGCTGACATCTTCTGCAGGGGGATTTACCCGAAAAGGCTTTTGCCATTCCAGGTGGAAGCAGAAATCCCTTGATCCTTCTGCACAGGGAAGTCACAAGTCTCCCTTTGGCTCCAATCCCTTGATCCTTCTGCACAGGGAAGTCACAAGTCTCCCTATGGCTCCAATCCCTTGATCCTTCTGCACAGGGAAGTCACAAGTCTCCCTATGGCTCCAATCCCTTGATTTTGGGGGTGTTTTGGTAATCCCTTGATCCTTCTGCACAGGGAAGTCACAAGTCTCCCTTTGGCTCCAATCCCTTGATCCTTCTGCAGAGGGAAGTCACAAGTCTCCCTTTGGCTCCAATCCCTTAATCCTTCTGCAGAGGGAAGTCACAGGTCTCCCTTTGGCTCCAATCCCTTAATCCTTCTGCACAGGGAAGTCACAAGTCTCCCTTTGGCCTCACGTGTCGGGGTGGCTGATGGGGATCCCCTCTCTGGCTGCTGGTTCTGCCCCACTTAAATACATAGGAACAGGACTTTCTCAACAGAGAGGCACTGGTTTTCTCCCCAGGCCCTGCTTCGGAGCTGAGGTTCATCCCCTAGGACAAACCATCTCGCTGGGCAGACGTCAGGTCCTGGTCTATGAGAGGTGCTTTGCGCTGGGTCTGGAGGTTCAGCATCCACACGGGTCAGACAGGAGCCACCCTGGGTGTCTGTCCCCATGGCATCCCCCGGTGCTGTCTGATGCGGTGTAAATTGGGCTCCACTGCCCAAGGGAGAGCAGGAGCGGATGGAGCCGGATTCCAGCGCCTGCTCCCTGCCCCGGCCACAAGGGCTCTGGATGTTGTGGGTTCTCCGGGTGCTGCCAGCCCCAGCCCCAGCCCCAACCCTGCACTCTCCTATGGGATGAGGGGCTCTCAGCGCCAGCATTCCCTGCAGCAGGACCGGCTTGTCTCCTGGCGGGCAGAGCTGAGGAGGGGCTTGTCCAGGGGCCCCACATCGCTTCCATGCCCCCTGTTTCCATCACAGAACCTGGGAGCAGCAGACCCCTGGATCCCGGGGTGCGGAGCCCAGGGCACCCCTGTCCCGCTCCTGTTCCCTTTCCAGCAGAGCCGGGGGTGTTTGGTCGATCCCTCCCCACGGGCACGGCATGGCAGAGCAGGATGTGCTCCTGCACAGTGATCCGTGAGGGCCAGCCCGGCCACGTCCTCATCCCTCACCCCTTGCAGGGCAATGGACCGTGGTGGTGCCTTAACTCATTGTGGCCTTTAATTCATCTCAGGGCCAGGCTGGATGGGGCTTGGAGCAAGCTGCTCCAGTGGAAGGGGTCCCTGCCCATAGCAGGCTGGAGCTGGAGGAGCTTTAAGCTCCCTTCATCCCAAACCAGGCTGGGATTCTTGTGCAGTTCTTTTTCCCTTCCCCCAAGAGGCTTCAGGAGCTGGTTTGGATGCGGGTTTCAACCATCTAAAGGCTGACGCTGCTCTCCTAAACGGGAGGCAGCGATCCTGGCACCACGGGTGCGAAGTCTGCAGCTTCAGGGTGCTGGGATTTGGGTTCCGCATCCCCGTGAGCGCACTCAGAACCAGGAGACCATCGCTGAGGTTGCAGGGGACCGGCCTGTGCTGATGGTCCTGCGGGGCAGCTCCCTGCAGCGCAGCCCCAGAGCTCTGGCTGGGGGAGTTTTAACCCCCCCATGGCGAGGTTCTCGTCCTCGCCTTCAGGAGCCTTCTGTGCTCCGTTCCTCGCGGTTGGAGCTCCCCGCGGTGAGCAGCGGGGTCTGTGCAGCCCAGCGGAGCTCAACAGACGCGGGGAGTGCCGGGGCCCTCGCTCCGGCGAACCGGGAGGGCTGAAACCCCCCCTTGGGACCCGGCTGCGGTCCCTGCAGCCGCTCCGCGCTCACCGGGAGCTGCCGCCGTCCACCGGGATGAGGGCACAGCAGCTCCAGCGCTTCCCAGGCCGCGGTGCTCGGGCTCCGGGGTGGGAGGGAGCCGCTCTGCACCCGCCCCGTGCTGTGCCCTCATCCCCATCGGCTTCGCGAAGGCGTCTTCGGGCTCTAAGGTGGAGCCGGACCCGTTGGCAGTGAAAGCGCTGCAGCAGGGCCGGGGCGGAGCAGCAGGGTAAGAGCCGGCCCCGTGTCCTGCCCCGGGGTCCGAGTCTCTCTTGCCCTGTAAAGTAGCCCCGTTGTGAGGAAGAGGAAGGGAAGGGAAGGGAAGGTCCCCATGGGGCCGCGCTGAGGCCACCCGGAGCAGGCAGCAGGCAGCCAGACCCAGTGCAAGCTGCTCCCATCTGGTTCCTCAATCCCTATTTATAGAACATGGAGAAGCGGCCGGGATCGGGATCTGTGTCCCCGCTGGAGCCATGGCAGGGGCTGATGTCAGTGGGGTGAGGAAGGAGAAGCCCTGAAGGCCGAGAGCAGCTCTCAATCGTGTGATGGCTCTGCTATAGCAACCCAAAGGGTGTGCACTGGGGGCAGAGTGACTTCAGCTGTATCCCTGGAGAGCATTCCCTGGTGGCCCCATCCAGCATGAACTCCCAAGAGACCTGCCGCCGTGGGGTCTTGTCTTAATGGGAGCAACGTCTGCATGGTCATTAATGGGTGATGGCTAAATGTGACACACGGGTTGGAAAGGGGGATCAGCCCTTCGAGGGGATGCTCAGGAGATGAACTAAACGCTGTGGGACCAAAGCTTTGGAATACCACGATCCTTTGTGAGAACAGGGTGCAGGCTCCAAAGCCAGGTTGAGATTGGGTTGGTTTCCATCAGCGCCCTGCACCTTCAGGTCCTCTAATGGAGAGGAAAGGGACCAGCTTTCATTTTAGCTTCCCTGTGCAAAGAATGAACCAAGCATCCCGCTTCCCTCTCAGGAGCAGCGAAGCTGAGCTTGTTTTGGGAGCTCTCAAACCAGCCGATGATCCCCTAGGGATCCAGCCTGGACCGCGGAGCAGGCCTCCTGTGATGCGAGGCTGCACCTGAGCTGATTTGGTTCTTTGCTTTAGGGCAGCGTTTCCCTTCTGCTGGGTTTGCATTTGCAGGGCCGTGATTCATGGGTGCCTTTGGCCTCTTTCCCGGTGCAGGCTCCACATCTCCAGACCCCGGCAAGCAGGGAATGGCCTGACCACAGCTGTGTCAACAGGAACCGGTACCTACCTCACCTCTTCCCCCGGCACCGCCGCAGGGGCCTGGTTACACTGGAGGGGGCTGATTCAGCGACTGCAGGTGATAAAGTTGTGTCTCCATCACCCCCCTTCCACTGGAGCAGCTTGCTCCAAGCCCCTGTGTCCAACCTGGCCTTGAGCACTGCCAGGGATGGGGCAGCCACAGCTTCTCTGGGCACCCTGTGCCAGCGCCTCAGCACCCTCACAGGGAAGAGCTTCTGCCTAAGAGCTCAGCTCAGTCTCCCCTCGGGCAGGTTCAAGCCATTCCCCTTATCCATTCCATGATGAGTGTACCCAAAACCAGTATTAAAGAGGAGCAGGCGAGACAGAACTTGACTGCAGACATCTCATTTCCTTAGGAAATCAGGCTAAAAATAGGACAGGAACATAACGGAGCCTTCTTTCTCCTGTCACTCCCCAGCTGGGAATCAGCTTGTGTCCTGAAAGCGGAGTTTATTGCTCTTATTCCTGCTTCTGGGCTCCAGATGCTGCCAGGCGTGGACGTGCCTCCCATCAGCACTGGGAACACGATGCTAAGCGGCTGATGCGCAGGAGGACCCGCGCTGGGGATGGAGCGGGAGCTTCCCATGTCCCATTGGAGATGGCGGCCCTGTGGGTGCTGCCTGCGTGCTCAGGTCTCCTGCAGGCACGCACCGCAGGAACATCCGACACATGATATGGTCCATAAATACTTCTGGGCTCCTGTTACCCTGAGCTCCGTGCAGGGCCGCACGCATGCGCTGTGCCCTGCTGTGAGCCGGGGCACCAGAGGTGGTCACCCAGAGCTCCCCGTGCCAGGGATGGGTAAAGCCCTTGGAAAAGGGGCCGCATCCCGAGGGCAGGCACTGCCTGTGCCGTACCCCTGTGCTGGTACGGGTCTGTGCTGCTGGGTTCGCAGTGCTGGTGCCATCCACGCTGCACAGGCAGGCTCCATCCTGTTGGGATGTTCCAGGTCTTTTCTCCTGTTTCCAGCAGGATGTCAGTGCCAGCACGCACCCGTTACACGTTACCTGCATGCACACGTGTGTGTACACATGGACACAGCCCTGTGCTCCTGGGGGAGGCCTTGCACTGGTGTTTAACAGCCCCCCAGTGCTGCTGCCCCAAAGCACATGTAAAGCTGTGAGGTCTGAGCGCTTGGATATCACAGAGTCATGGAATCAGCCTGGCTGGGAAAGCCCTTCCAGCTCATCCAGTCCAACCCCTACCCCAGCACTGCCCAGGCCACCCCTAACCCATGGCACCGAGGCCTCGTCTCCACGGGGTGTGAGCACTTGCAGGGCCGGTGCCTGCAGCCCTGCCCTGGGCAGCCTGTTCCAATGCCTGAGCACCCTCTGGGGCAGGAACTGTTCCTCAGCTCCATCTAACCCTGCCCTGGTGCAGCTTGAGGCCGGTTCCTCTTGTCCCATCCCTTGTTCCTTGGGAGCAGAGCC
The DNA here is from genome assembly GCF_033783945.1 of Neopsephotus bourkii. NCBI lineage: Eukaryota > Metazoa > Chordata > Aves > Psittaciformes > Psittacidae > Neopsephotus > Neopsephotus bourkii. The sequence continues at coordinate 264,892 of NW_026901188.1, forward strand.
CAGCCCCTCCTGGCTCCATCCTCCTGTCAGGCAGTTGGAGGCAGCCATCAGGTCCCCCCTGAGCCTTCTCTTCTCCACACTGAACCCCCCAGGTCCCTCAGCCCTTCCCCATCACACTTGGGCTCCAGGCCCTGCACCAGCTCCGTTCCCTGCTCTGGCCCCGCTCCAGCCCCTCAGGGTCTCTCTCACAATGAGGGGTTCAGCCGCTGGTTTGGGCAGAGCCGGGGTTCGCTCCTTGCCTCCTGCTGGGGGATGCTCGGAGCGCGCGGAGCCGCTGGGCTGGGTTTGGGGCCGCGCTGTGCCCGGAGCACGGAGCGAGGGAAGGGCTGGGGCCGAGCCAGCTCCGGCTCGTCCTCATTAACGCCCCTCGCACACGGGAGCGACTTCGCGCAGGCCGGGGGGGGCAGTCCCGGGCCGTGCTCCCCCCTTGGGGCGCTGGTTTGGGGCCGCTCCGCTCTTCCCTCCCTGCCCCGCTCGGGGCAGCAGCTCCTGGGGCTGGGGCTGGGGCTGGCGGAGGGGCAGGGGCCGGAGGCGGCAACCGGAGCTGTTTGCGTGCGGGGAAACTGAGGCACGGAGCCCGCCCCGCCCCATCGCGGGCTGGAGGAGGAGGAGGAGGAGGAGGAGGAGGCGGCGCTGGGCAGGAGCCCGGCCCTCGGGGCGGAGCCGCCGGAGCGGGGAGCGCCGGAGCGGGGAGCGCGGAGCCCCGGCCCCGGGATGAGCTTCCCGCGGCCCCTCCGCCGCTCCGTGAGCCTCAGCCCGGCCCGGAGCCTGCGCCTCGTCGTGCTGGGGCAGAGCGCAGTGGGCAAGACAGGTAGGGAGGGGTCCCCGGCATCCCCCCGGTGTCGCACCCGCAACCCCCGGTACCCCCCCGGTATGCCCCCGGAAACCCCTTCCTATCCCCCGGCACCCCCCGGTGTCCCCTCCGCTTTCCCCTGCCCCAGGTTTCACCCCCGGGGTCGAGCCCCCGGCGCAGTACGGTTGCCCCGGGTTGGGGATGGGGGGGTGATCCCCGTGGACCCGGTTCGGTTTAAGGGGAGCCGGGATCCCGCGGGCTCTGCAGCGGGGCTCGTCCCGGGGCTCGCAGGAGCAGAGCTCAGGCTTGGGGTTGCGGCGGTGCTTTGAGTCCGGTGCCCGCTTGCAGCGAGGGGAGGTTTGCGGAGCCTCCTGGAGCAGCGCTGGCTTTAGGTTCCCTTTAGGAAAACTGCCTTTCCCCGCGCTTTGCTCGGTGCTCCCACCTGTGGGGATTGGGATGCTGAGCAGGGAGCACCTGAGCTCCCTCCTTCACCCCCCTCCCGCCCTTCCCAATCCTCCATCCATGTAGTGAAGCGTCCAATGCTCCCGTTCTGGGCAGCATCCAGCGCTCCAGGAGCAGGGATGAGAGGCGCTGGTCACCGAGGGGGGAAAAGTGGTGTCCGTGTGGGTCCACGTTGTCTCCATTGCAGCGGGGCAGGGGAGCAGGGATGCCCGCAGAGCCTGGGGACACGGCTGTGTCCTTGCGCAGGGCAATGTCCCGCGGGCTGCCCGCTCCATAGAGGAATAACCACGGCAGCGGTGGCACCTCGGCCTGGCTCGTGGCCAGCGGCCCTGGCTGCTGGTGCTGTTGTGTTTCCATATACAGTAACCGGCGAGCTTCCCGGCCGGAGCCGCTGGAAAACCAGGATTCCCTGAGTGCATCACAGGAGGAGACTCCCGGGTCTGGGTAAGAGCCTGGCACTGGGAGCGCGGTCCGGCTCCAGGGGTACCCAGAGCACGGGGGTGTCCCTGCACTGTGGCCTCAGTGTCCCTGCGAGCAGAGGGAGAGCAGAGTGCTCCAGCTCATCCCCTCCAGCCTGAATCCATGGATCCCGCCGGGAGCTGTGGGTCCCTCCTGCAGGCACACGAGAGCTGCTGTGCTTCCTCCATAGGATAGGGTTGGATCATGCCGAGGGTCTTCCATGGCTCCCGGTGGTCGGGTGTCTGTGGGGCTGCCCTGCAGTGCCTCTGCGCCCTCAGCAGTGTGGGTTTTGCTGTCCCTTGGGGCTGTGGTGGTGACACAGACCATGAGACCGGGGCAGAGGGAGGGAATCGATACCCGACTCGTGCAGGGAAGAGCCTGGAGCATGCCAGGAACCGGGAGCAGCCCCTTGGAATGGCAGGAACACGATCCCCTGCAGCACTGGCACGGGTCTCTGTCCCCTTGGGTGCCGTCCTGCACATCCTCCCCTGCAAAGGGACACTGTGGCATCCCCCTTGGGTGCTGTGCCCAAGGGCTGGGTCCTCCTGTCTCTGAGCCCCTGCACCCACTGGAGCTGGGGACCAGGACACCTCTGGCTGGGGAGCATGGGCTGCAGGAGGCAGGGGGAGGAAGGGATGCGACACGTGGGGATCCCCTGTTTCGGGGAGGGGTGAAGGTGGGTTCCATCCGAACCCACCCCTGAGCCACCAAGCTCCTGGTCCTGGCAGGGTGGAGTGAACCCAGTGCCAGAGCATCCCCTGGGTGAGGTGTTCACATCCATCCCTTGGGAAGCAGAATCCAGGCTGGGAAAGCTGAGGGAGCCAAGAGGGGTGAGAATCAAAAGAGGAATTAACATCTGGAGAGGTGCAAAAGGGGGGAGGGACGGACACACAACAACGACCCCAAACCCTCGATTCTCAGCAAAACAGTTGGATTTTGGAGCAATTTGGAAATCTTTGTATTTCCCTCCAAATCTTGGGATCCTCCGAGTGGGTTTGGGTGCAGCCCCATGGCCAAGCCCCATCGGTAGTTTAAAGACTTGGTCTGGGTGTAAATCACCTGCAGAGGCTGCAGTTACCTCCACCAGTGTGAACTGTGCCGTGCCTCCGAGGAAAGCTCTGCTTTGGGAACAGCAGCAGGAGCTGAACTGATGCTGGTCCAAACGGAATATGAGCTTCACCTTCCAGCTCTGGGGTCACCAAGAAGAGCCCTTTCTGAGGTTACTTTGTTCAAGATGGAGGGGGAAAGGCCCTGGATAAGGCTCATGGATGTGCCGATGTCTCTGCCCGCACCCGCGCCTCCGGCTGGCAGCTCCGCTCCTGTTCTTGTGCTCCAGCCAGCTTTTAATCAATGTAATTGGCTCCTCTTCCTGCACAGCACCGTGTGCCCCAGGCCTGGTGCATGACACAGGGTCAGGGGCATCTGGAGCCCCTGATGTCAGTGGGGTGAGGAAGGAGAGGCCCTGAAGGCCGAGAGCAGCTCTCAATCGTGTGATGGCTCTGCTATAGCAACCCAAAGGGTGCGCGCGGGGGGCATCGTGACTTCAGCTGTATCCCTGGAGATACAGCTGTACCCCTCTTCTCGCACAGCACCGTGTGCCCCAGGCCCGGTGCATGACACAGAGTCAGGGGCTTCAGGAGCCCGAGCCTGGCTTCCCTCGTGCTGCCCCTGCTGATGCGCTCACCTCCTTGAAGCTGCTGACAGGAGCCTCCTGCGGGATCCTCGCTCACCTCCATGGAGCCCTTGTGGTAGCTGACACGTACCGATGCTTGTTCCATCAGATCCCAGGCTTGGGACCCAGGGGCGGCTTGGAAGGAGAAGGGATGGTGAATGCCCCCGGCAGGAGATGCTGGGGCTGGAGGAGCCAACAGCCCGGCTCTGGTTGGAGCCCCTGTTCCTGGGAGGAACACACAGATCCTGCCTGGCTTGGTGTGGGGGAGGATGTGGGGGACATAGGAACGGCTTGAACCTGCCCGAGGGGAGACTGAGCTGAGCTCTTAGGCAGAAGCTCTTCCCTGTGAGGGTGCTGAGGCGCTGGCACAGGGTGCCCAGAGAAGCTGTGGCTGCCCCATCCCTGGCAGTGCTCAAGGCCAGGTTGGACACAGGGGCTTGGAGCAAGCTGCTCCAGTGGAAGGGGTCCCTGCCCTGGCAGGGGTTGGAGCTGGAGGAGATTTAAGCTCCCTCGCGTTGTTGTTTTTTGCTGTTCCCACTCATTTTCCACCAATTTCTCTCTCTGCTCCCATCACCTTCCCAAGCCTCTTCCAGCCTCTCCACTGCCTTTCACTCCCTGCACAGCCTGTTCCTTACCATCAATAACCCCGCTAATGACCCATTACCGTCATCAACACCTTCAAGGGCTCCATCAGCTGTGCTCCCCGCAGCCGCCCAGCCACGGGGTTCTCTGCCTGCATCTGGGTGTGTTTTCCCAGCAGCAGCATTGACCAGATGTGATGTACAGGTTGGATGAGGCTTTGGGTGCCATGGTTTAGTGCGAGGTGTCCCTGCCTATGGCAGGGGGTTGGAACTCGATGATCTTAAGCTCCTTTCCAACCCTGACTGTTCTATGGTTCTATGGTTCTGTGTACACGAGGCCACACAGAGGGCTTTGCATCGCACCAGCACATCCACAGCATCAGCTCATGGATCAGCCCCCAGCCCCCCGGGAACCCCTTTGGATTACTTCAGACCCCGAGGTCCAAGCGTGACAATGGGGTTTGTGGCCTCTCCCTTTCCAAAGGCAGAGCGAGGTGTTCCTGAAGCCACCTCCGAGAGGGTGCTTGTGCTGCTGCCTGTTCTCCCCAGCGGGCATCTCCCTTCCTGCTGTGCAGGGAAGAGCTGAGAGCCAGAGCCAGCTCGCTCGGTCTGCAGGGCTGGAGAGCTGCTTCTGGGGATGCTCCTGGTCCTTTCCTGGTCCACCCTGCCGCATCCTAAAGGCAATTCCCTGCAGAAAGATATTCCAAACGGTGGGGGTCATAGAATCAACCAGGTTGGAGAAGACCTGTAAGATCATCCCGTCAGCTGTGGATGGTGAAGGTGAGCAGATGAGTAAGCCCTTGGCTTGGCTGGGGAGGCCTTCCCCCGCAGAAGGGCTGTCAGGAGATGCAGTTGGCCTCTTCCCCAAACCAGTCTGCTCTCCTCCAGTGCTTCCCTGGGGCAGACTGGACCCTGCATCGCCTCCTTTGAGGTGTTCTGGTGTGCGCAGTGTTTGAGCCTCCCGTTGGGATCGCTCCGTTCCTGTTTGAGCTCCGTGGCCCAGAGCTGGCTCCTGCAGCACTGCCCTCATGGGGCTGCTCCTGAATCATCCCTGGGCAGCCGATGCTCCCAAAGCATCCGACCCAGAGCTTCCCTTTGGTCCAGGCCGAGCTGTGAACCCACATCCCCATCCGGCCCCTTGGTCTCTGCCAGTTCACCACTGCCGTCATTATCCGTGCTGGTCGGGGTGACCCATTCCAGGCAGGGTCTGTGCTTTGTGCCCTCGCTCTGTTGTTCCTTGCCTTTGCTGTTGTTCCTCCTTCCCTGGGACAGCCCAGGAGTGACCGTGTGCCCTCTGCAGGTCCAAGCTGTGGGATTCCTTTCCCAGGAAAGTTCTCTCTCCATCAGCCCCTGGTGTGCCCTTGGGTACCACATTCTCTGCTGCTGCTGAACTGATGCAGCCAAGCACCACCTCGGGGCCTCTCCGGGCTCTCCCCTTCATCCCGAGCATCAGCACGGCCTCCCCACAGCTCTCCCTTGGCTGCTCCGTGGCGCGCTCGAGGCTTGTGAAAAGTCAGGTTAAAATGTGTCAGCTTTGCTGTTTTCCTGCATCTTCCCATGGGATGCTGCTGGGCCCTGCCTGGAATGACGCTGGGAACAGCTTGCTACCACCTCACCTGCTCTGCCCGTCTTCATGAGCATCAGTGTCCCCTCATCAGCCCCCTGTGCCACCCGGCCTGCTGGCATGGGCCCTGCAATGGTCCTGCTGCAGGGCTGGGAGGCTTCCGCATGCTCCAGAGCAGGAGATGGGATAAACCCAGCACGAGCCAGGGCAGGGACAGGCGCGGGTTTGTGTCCCTTTGGCCACATTGGGGACCTCTATCCGAGCCTGGTGCTCTGTGAGCAGCAGTGATGGGAACTCTCCAGCTGCCTCCCTGCCCCGCTCAGCCCAGCAGGGATTCCAGCACCTTCACTGCTTGGCAAACCTTTGCTTTCCCCCCTGCTCCCAGTTCCTGACCGTTTGCCAGCTGAGCCTCAGCCCTGTCGCTGGTCCTCGCACCCCATGGAGACCGTGCACCATGGCCAAGGAGCCTCTGGTTTTGGTCTGCAGCCCCAGAGGTCCTGCCCATCCCCAACAAGCGCTTGCTCGAGACCTGAGCTCTGTGTCCTTCGGCCTGCAGCGAGGGCTGAGCTGCAGCACCCACGGAGGAGAAGCCACTGCCACTTTGATGGAGCTGTTGGGCAAGCCTCCAGCCCTGCAGACCTCCAGCAGCCTGGCATTAGGGTGTAATTTGGGCTTCACAGCTCCAGTCTCTGGTGCAGGGATGTGGTAATTGGATAAAGGGGTTCAATTGCCCCCACTGTGTGCGGCTGCTCCTGCCATCCCTCGCCCCTGCAAGGAGGAAAAGCGGGGCCAAATGATTCAATCCCTGCGTTGATGCTGTGCCAGCAGATGGAAGATGGTGCCTGCCCCATCCCTGGTCAGGTTGGACACAGGGGCTTGGAGCAAGCTGCTCCAGTGGAAGCGGTCCCTGCCCGTGGCAGGGGTTGGGACTGGAGGGGCTTTAAGGTCCCTTCATCCCAAACCAGCCTGGGACCCTGTGCCTTTCATAGCAGGGGTTATTTCATCCCCTGCATGCCGAGAGCTGCCGGGATGCTCCTTGCAAGGATGAAACAATGGCCCCAGCTCGTGCCCAGCATCCCTGTGCCGGGAACCTGAATTCCTGAGCGCAGACATGGCAGGAAGCTGCTGTGCACCGGGATGGGCTGCTCCTTGCTCGGCTCCTCCTGGTGCCAGGCACCTTCCCAGGGCTGGGTTTGGCAGCACATGGCTGGGGCGAGGGGCACCTCTGGGCCCCTCCAGCTTTGGCTTTCTGCTGAGCCCCATGGGATCTGGTGCCAGCACCTCCCGTGCTCCCTGCTGTGAGCCTGGGCTGGCTTAGACCAACAGTGCTCAAGTCCATGGGACCCATGCAGGCAGTTACAGCACCAGCACCAGCAGAGCCTGACCCAGCACCGGCGTGCCCTGTGTCGAGCTCATCGGTGAGGGCATCACTCACCCAGCATAAACCAGCACGTGCATAAATCAGTGCAGGACGAGGCAGGAGGTGCAGGTTATGACCCCCCATGCAGGTGGTTGCTGCTGACAGCGAGCAGGCAGCTGAGAGCAGAGGTCTCTTCCTCTGCCTGGAGCATCCCATCTTGTACTGGGCTTTGGGCCTCCATGCAAACGTTTGCAGCATCGCCGCTGGGGAGGCTGCTCCTGGTGCCCCCCTGGATCCTTTCCATGGGGCCGGGGCAGGTCTTTGCTGCATCCCTCACCCCGACCGCTGCTGGCTCTCTGCAGGCTGACCATCACTGCTCTGTTGTGTCTCCTACAGCGCTGACCGTCAGGTTCATCACCAGGAGGTTCATTGGAGACTACGACCCAACCCTGGGTAGGTGAAGCCTTTCTCTTGTTGCTGCTGCCACTGGTGAGCCCGGGGACCCTGATGCACCCAGCTCCTGCAGAGCCAACCCTGCTCCCGAGCTCACCGTGTTCCCTGGCTCCTGCAGCCCCTTTTCCTTCCCTGTTGGTTTTGTTAAGGTAAAAACCCGCTGGGTTTACCTGCCTGTCCTTGGCCCTGCCTGTCCTTGGCCCTGCCTGTCCTTGGGCCCTGCCTGTCCTTGGCCCTGCCTGTCCTTGGGTTTGCAGCTGGGTTTGAGGTTTTGGGGTCCTGAAGCCACATCCCCACTGAATGGCCCCAAAGTGCCTGCTCGGGGGCTGTGCATCCTCCTGCCACCACCAGGGTGGGAGCTGGGGGGGATTCCCTGTTCCAACCCAGCTGGTTCCCAGGGAGCCTGAGGGATGGGGCTGGTTTGAAGCCCAGCCCCTCAGCCACTGCCCTGTGTGTTCCCTCCCCTGTTCACTTGATGCCAGAGCCATGCTTTTCCCTGGAGCACAGCTTGTTCTTCCTCTCTGCCTCCTGTTGTGCTCGCTCCATGCGACGGGAGGAACCACAGAGCCCACACGTGCGTGTTCCTGGTGCTGCTTGTGTCAGAGGGGAGGGAAGGGGCCTGTTTATCCCATAGGGCAGATGGGTTCCTGCCCTGTCGTGCCTGGCGCACGGGCACAGTGTGACCGGGCTGCTCCATCTGCCCGAGCACAGCGCCCTGTGAGCATGTGGTTGCCAAGCAGAGGGATGGTGCTTTCACTGCTGATGATGTTAGTGGAGCTCAAAGGGGTTTTGTGCTCCAGGGCTGCCCAGATGCCACCAGCAGCCACTTTCATTGCTTGGTTACAAAGGAGCTGCTGCTTGGGAGCAGGAGCTCAGTGCTGGATGGGAAAAAGGGCTGGTGAGGAGCATGAATCCTCTATGGAGAGGGCTTGGGACAAGGGCCTGTAGGGCCAGGCCAAGGGGAATGGCTTGAACCTGCCCGAGGGGAGCCTGAGCTGAGCTCTTAGGCAGAAGCTCTTCCCTGTGAGGGTGCTGAGGCGCTGGCACAGGGTGCCCAGAGAAGCTGTGGCTGCCCCATCCCTGGCAGTGCTCAAGGCCAGGTTGGACACAGGGGCTTGGAGCAAGCTGCTGCAGTGGAAGGGGTCCCTGCCCTGGCAGGGGGTGGAGCTGGAGGAGCTTTAAGGTCCCTTCAACCCAAACCAGGCTGGGATTCTGGAATTCTGTGAAAACAAACCCAGCTTCTCACCCTCTGCTGCTGATCTCCTCCCTTGCAGGAGCATCGCTCCATGGCCCCTTTCTGCTCCAACACTGAGCTCACTGTAACCCCTTTATTGCCAGCAAGGCAAGGTCCAGCTGGGCGCTGGCTGGGGCTCTGGACCCAGGGGAGATGCTGAGCTCAGTGCCATGGGCACAGGGTGGCCCTTCCCAGGCATGGGGACAGGCTGAGGACCAGCTCAGGGCGTGCTCTCAACAGCGGCCACAGGGGCTGGGGGCTGCAGCAAGCGCAAATCAACTTCTCCAGCCCAGGTTCTCATTTCCTACTGGGGGCTCCTCTCAGAGGCTTCTCTCTGTGTCCTGCTCCAGAGATGATTTACAGACACGTGGCTCTCATTGATGGGGAGATGGTGCACTTCGAGATCCTCGACACGGCGGGACAGGTGAGCTCCTGCTGCTCCTCACACCCTCAGCCTGCTGCAGCCAGATGGGCCTGCCCCAGCCCTGCAGTGCTCAAGGCCAGGTTGGACACAGGGGCTTGGGGCAAGCTGCTCCAGGGGAAGGGGTCCCTGCCCGTGGATGAGCTTTAAGGTCCCTCCCAGCATAAACCAGGCTGGGGTTCCATGGGTTTATCTTGGAAAAAGGATGCTTCAGAGAATTCATGTCTCTAGCATCAATCCCAGTGTGTCTTCACATCAATGTTTTCCCATTCCCATTACTGATTGAAGGAGACACCAAGCACTGGGATTGCAGCAGGGGAGAGCCCTGTGCTGGCTTCCCATGTAGCAGCATCCCTGCCTCTGGGCACCTGCTTTAACAGCACCAACTCTCCCTATCCCATATCAGGATGGGGCTGACCACTGTCCCCAACTTTCACTTTGCTCCCCCGATCAGATCCAGATCCAGCCCTAGGTCACCCATGTGCTCTGCACATCGCTGCTGTGTGCAAGCCATGGCCAGAAGCCTTCAGGATGGTGCTGACCCCTGGAAGGTTCCTGGTCCCCATCCGGCAGTGTTGGTGCAGGGAGGTGTTGGGTGTTAACAGGAGCTTGTGTGCCTGGCAGGAGGAGGACTCGCTGCACATAGAGGAGAAGATCAAGTGGGGCGATGGCTTCGCCGTGGTCTACTCGGTGACGGACAGATGCAGCTTCGACGAGGTGATGCGGCTCTGCTTCCTCATCAACCACATCCACTCGAGCCCCCGGCGCAGCGGCGCGGGCGAGCAGCCGCCCGTCGTCATCGTGGCCAACAAGAAGGACCTGCAGTTCGACCGCATGGTGTCCACCGAGGACGGCCAGAACCTCTCCAAGGCCTTGAAGCTGCCTTTCTACGAGATCTCCACCCGGGACAGCTACGAGGAGCCCGTGGCCGTGTTCAACGCCCTCTACCAGGAGCTCATGAGGCAGGGGCACTTCTCCCCGGGCTCCTTCAAGAGGAGGACGGTGTCGAAGCTGATGGAGAAGATCCCAAAGATGCAGGCGAGCTCCAGCTCGCACCCAGCGGGACGCAGCCTCAGCTTCAACTCCTTCAGGGACTACATCCCCGAGTGAGCGGACACAGGGACAGGTCTTATCCTGCTGCTTCAGCCCCAGGGGCAGCTCGTGGGGCTGTGCCGGCTGCAGGAGGAAGGGTTAGAGATGGGGCACCGGGGTTCAGCAGCCTTTGGAAGCCTGTTTGCACAGACAGGCTTCGTGCCAGCAGGGACGATGTTCTCCACCCACCCATCTGTGGTCCCTCGTCCTCCCCCTGCCCGGCTGAAGTCAGCACTGGTTCGTGGTGGCTTCAGCGGTGCTGGGCCAGCCTCGGGAGGCTCAGCAGTGTTTCAGCAGGGATCGGACCCTGCACAGACACCTCTGCGGGTTTCCCCTCTCCCCTGACAAAGCTGGGTCTGTCTGTGCCCTGCAGCGTGCACCACAGCACTGGGGTGGCCCCAGCTCCAGGGCAGCCATTGGGCACCCCTGCCTTGGGATCATGGGGGGAAAGATCCCCCGGATGCTCAAAACCTTTCCCTTGCCCACGTCCCCCTCCATGCCCAGGCTCACTGCACCGGTCAGTGGGTGCTGGGGGGAAAGCCACATCCTCATGGTCCCCACAAGGAGCCCATTCTCCCCCTGCAGCCACCAGCATCCATCTGTCCAAGCCCAGCACTATGTTCCCATCCCCATTCTCCCTTGGGCTGTGACCTGAAGCCACTGCAGAGGGGCAGAACCCCCAGGCCCGTGCCTATGGAGGAGCTCCTCCATCCCCACTGCCCATGGGCTGTCCCCAGGGGCATGTTTAAAAGCAAACCAGGGATTTGGGGAGGGGGGGGAAGCCTCTACATCCCTGGCTGATCTGAAACCCAGTTCTCAGTGGCTCAGGCTCCTTCACTGCCCCTGTAAGTGCAGTCCCTGCCCAGGGCAGATGCTGCTGCTCCATCTCCAGCTGGAGCCATCACATCCCCGGTGCTTTGCTGGGTGCTGCCTTTGAGCCTGCCCCTGTTTTCCACCTCCATCTCCACGCCACCCAGGCAGCCCTCCTGCGAGGGGAGGCACATGGAACACACTGGATTGCTGATGCACATTGGAACCCTAGGCTGGGATCACGCTTCTGCATCCGAGAGGAGCAGTGTTCCCAGAGCAGCTTCTCCTGTTCCTGCCTTTGCCCTGCACCTCTCTGTGCTGTGAGCAAACCCATGGGTGCCCATTTGAACCCTGGATGCAGGGAGCTGAAAATGATGCTCCATGCAGGGACCCCCTTTTCTGCTGAATTGCCCCATTCCCACAGGGAAAACCACCTTGGGCTGGGAATTTGTCTGCTCAGAGCCAGGGCAGTAAAGGTGGAGGGAGCAGGGCTTGCAGACAGCAGCATCTTCTCCTTTCTCTCCCTCCATCCCACCCAATGCCCAGCGCTGCCATGCAGGGTGCATGTGCAGGATGACCTGGGGGGTTACACCGTGTCCCCCATAGTGACCTGTCACACCCCTGCTGCTGCCCCTCTGACAATAAAAGCCATGTTGGCAACTGCCAGCGATGCCTCGGGCCTGCCAGTGCAGGGCAGGGGGGTTTTGTTGTGCTCTGTCCCTTTCGGGGTTAAGGGTGCAGGGAGGGGAAACGCAACCTTTATATTAGGGCCAGGCATCTCTGTTGTCATCTCTGTGCCTCCTATGGAGCCAGGCTGAGAGAGCTGGGCTGGAGCAGCCTGGAGAAGAGAAGGGGAGACCTGAGAGCAGCTCCAGTGCCTAAAGGGGTGCAGGGAACCTGGAGAGGGGCTTGGGACAAGGGCCTGTAGGGCCAGGCCAAGGGGAATGGCTTGAACCTGCCCGAGGGGAGACTGAGCTGAGCTCTTAGGCAGAAGCTCTTCCCTGTGAGGGTGCTGAGGCGCTGGCACAGGGTGCCCAGAGAAGCTGTGGCTGCCCCATCCCTGGCAGTGCTCAAGGCCAGGTTGGACACAGGGGCTTGGAGCAAGCTGCTCCAGTGGAAGGGGTCCCTGCCCTGGCAGGGGGTGGAGTTGGAGGAGCTTTAGGGTCCCTTCCAACCCAACCCAGGCTGGGATTGTGCTCTGAGTAGTTTATACCAAGTAACACAGGTTTCTGCATGCCCAGCACCGCACTGGGCTGGAGCTCCAGGCTGCCAGGAAATCCATTGCCTTGGACAAGCCTTGGGAACATCAGGGATTTAAGCAACATCCTTGAGGACACCAAAACCTCCGTGGCTTGGCAAAAGGCTGGAGCAGACATTCAGCATCCCAATGGGGTTTAATCCTCTTGAGCCAGGCTGTTATCACAGCCCCACGCTGCTGGGTTTGGGGGCAGAGGCTCTGGCTGCTGCAGCAGCGTTCAGCTCGCTTGGAGATGCCATAAACCCTTGAAATGAACCCAGACGAGAGCCCCGCCAGCCCTGGCTTCCCCTTGGACAGATCCCTGAGGATTCAATGCCCCGAATCGTGCTCCTGTGGTGAGCAAACAGCAGCCGCGGCGGCACCTCCCACTGCTGGCGCCCAGGGCTTCCAGTAGTGCTGGGAAGGAGCAGTTCTAAACCGGCCCCTTGGCCTCAGCCCTCCACAGGGTTCGTTTCACCCCACGGGAGGGCTGTGGGTACGTGAACGGAGGTGGGATTCAAGGGAACCCTGGCAGAGCGAGCCCCGGGCACGCCTCTGGGAGCTGTGAGAGGGGCAGGGGGCTCCGTGCGGTTTCAGAGCGGGGAGCGGAGGGGGGATGCGGGGCTCCCAGGCTGGGATGCTCCGGAGGAAGCCCCAGGCCCACGGCTCAGCTGGGACGTGCGGGAGGAGCCTGGCGCTGCGGCGGGCACTGAGGGAGATGGCAGCGGTTTGTGTCGGAAGGGACCTGAAAGCCCCCCCAGCTCCAAGCCCTCCCCGGGCAGGGACCGCTCCCACTGGAGCAGGGGGCTCCAAGCCCCGGTGTCCAGCCCGGCCTGGAGCCCGATGGACGGGAGCGGGGCAGCCGCGGGGAGCAGCATCCTCCCGCTCCCTGTCCCCAGCTCGCTCCGGCGCTGGGTCTATCCCCTAAGGAATGAAGGGAGGGTTCCCAGCCAGAAGCTCCGGGTGGCCGCTGCTGCTTCCAAGCGCAGCCCCTCGCGGGGTGGGAGGCAGCTTGGCCCCTGCTCACCGCTGGAATTAGGCAGGAGCCTCTTTGGGATCAAGGCTCAGCTGCATCCAGAGAGGCCGAGGGGCGGCTCAGGCTGCTCAGCGCTAATCGCTGACTGCTGGGAGCCTGCAGCGGTCTCCCGGGGCGGTTCCCCACTCCGGTATAAAGCTTGGCCCTGAGGGGAGGGGGGAAGATCCGGTCACCACTGAGGGTGATGAATGGGGACGCCCCCATGAATCCTAAATGCTCGTGGTGGGAGTTCTGCAGGGCTCATGCAGAGAGGAGGAGGAGGAAGAGGAAGGTCTCGGTCTCTGCCTTCCCTGTAGCTTTGGAGGCTCAGGGAGGTGGGTTAAAGCAGGTCCCTGGAGAGAAAGTGCTCCGAGCTCTGTCCTTGGATGTCTTGCAGCCCCTTGGAGGTGTTTGGTTCTGTGGGGCTGCAGCCTTCCCCTGTCTGAGAAGGGCAGTGCCACTAAGGTAATATTTAAGGGGATTTGGGGTGGAGGCCAGGGCTGTGTGGTTTGGTTTGCCCTGGAGACCTCTAATAAACCCCCATGCTTACGGAGGACCAGACTTCAAGGCTGCCTAATGCCCCATGCAGGAAGGAGAGACTGGTGGAGCTGGGTACCCTGTACTGATCCTCTGGACGGGTGCTCCTGTGTGCGAATGGAAATGGCACTCCTCTGGGGACATGTGGGTGCCCAGGAGGTTGTCCTGCACCCAGGGACCATCAGCACTTCAATGTCTGCGCTGTGATGGCTCAGCCCCATGGGGGGAAGCTGGAGAGTTTTGGTCTCCTCATCCCAAAGGCATCTCCAGGGCAGTGACTTGATTTGGCAAGGGTGCAGGCTGCAAATGTGCTTCCCAGATTGCTGGGAAGCCTGGAAGAGACAAGTGAGCCAGAAACATCCTTTCCCCACAGCTCCCTGGCCTGCTGCTCACCACCAGCAGCTCCCTGGTGTGCTGAGCATCCCTGTTATCCCCCTTAACCCTGTCTGTGCATGCCTGTGCAGGAAAAGCCATGATGTGCATGATGTGTGAACTGAGATTGGTGCCTGTGGCTTTAGCTTCTCCCTTTGGTGCACCTGGGTTGAGGCCTCCCGAGTGACAAGGGGCAGGAGCTCTTTGCACTCATGCTCAAGTCCTCTTGGTACCTGCTGCTCTGCTTACATATCCTATGTGGGTTTGGGATCTTACCATTAAGGCCACTGCAGGGCTGGGACTCCAGCAGCCAAAGCCTTGCTCAGAAAGATAGACCTGTGCTTTGATGGGGATGGTAAAGCTGGATTCGGCAGGAGAGGGGATCACCTCTTAGCAAGGTGCACAGAGAAAGCCTAAGAGGTGGGGTGGAGCTGCAACCTTTATCATCAACCTTGTGCCTTTAGTGTGTGTATCTGTATGTCAAACAGAGGGTTTGGGCTTTCTGAGGGCTTTTCCTGGAGGAGCAGTGTGTGGATCTGGCCTCACTGCAGCCCCAGACCCATTGGGGGGTGATGGGGAAAGCAGAGCTGCTGGCAGCATCTTCCAGGCAGGGCCTGCTTTTAGACCCCCAAACCAAGCACAACCTCTCCCCTAACCCAGAGCTATTCACTGGGCTCACGGAGCTTGTCTGGGTGATGCAGTGCTCCCTCCTGTTAAGGTGCCCATGTTGGGTGCCTGGGGGCTGCTGGGTCTGGGGGTGCCGGAGGGCAAGAGCCCAATCCAGGTGGTTTTCCTTGGCACAGCAGCTCCTCGATCCCAAATCATCAGTTCCAGGGCAGTCTCCTGCAGTGAGTGCAGGGGCTCAGTCCCCGTCACCTCCTCACCCCCCCGGTGTTCCCTAAATGTCAGGGTTTGCCTGGGGTGAAAGCAGGGACAAGGGGGCTGGTTCCTGGTGCAGGGGACACGATGGGGTTGGGAAGGGACAATGCCTGAGCGGCTCTTTCCAACCGCTGTTGCTATTTCTGTGCCTGCGCTCTCAATGCGAGCCCCACTGCTCGTTTATTGCTGTTATAAATAGCCGTGGAGCTGCCTGGGAGCTCATGGAAATCCAGGAACGCTTCCAGGGGGAATCTGGGGCTGAGATCTAGGGGCTTTGGAGCTACATCCCCCTCTTTCATCCTTGCTTTTAAGCTATTCAATAGCTTAGCTCTAACAAGGAGCACCAGGCTCTGCAAGGCAAAGGGAGTTTTAGCACAGCCGAAGGCTTTTGCTGGCCCTGAAAGGAAGAGCTGGGAACTGCAACGGGGAGAAAAGCAAGAGGAAAACCCCTCGGCAGCGCAGCAGCTGCCTTCTTCCTGGGTTTCAGTTTTAAGTCATCACCTCCAGGTCCGCCAGCAGCAGATGGACCAGGGGCAGGGACCACAGTGGAGGTGAGGGCAGGAGGAGCGTGCACAGGGTAACAGGGTTGGAAGGGAGCTTAAAGCTCCTCCAGCTCCAACCCCTGCCAGGGCAGGGACCCCTTCCACTGGAGCAGCTTGCTCCAAGCCCCTGTGTCCAACCTGGCCTCGAGCACTGCCAGGGATGGGGCAGCCACAGCTCCTCTGGCATCCCTGCTGCCAAGCCCTGGGCCGTCTGCTTTGGCTCACCCTGTATCTGCTGGCCTGGGTACACAATGGGGTTCGGGTGCAGGCTTTTAAGGTAACGTAGGATCCATCCCCACTGCAAGAGCTTGGCCAGAGCCTGGGGGATGAGGCTGCTCCCTCAGGGAAGATCAAGGAGAGACGCCAAGTCCTGGAGGCTCTTTGCTGCTCCAAGTTTCCTTTGTTCTGGGCCAAGCACACATCTTTCTTCCTGTCTTTTGCTTTCTTCTCCTTTCCCTCTTTCTAATGATAATATTTAAACTCATCCAAACCGGGCTCCCCAGTGCAGCCTGGCCCCACCACTGGGGCGCTCTGCCTGCCCTCACTGGGGCTTTGAGGCTGTAGGAAAGCACTGATGCTGAGGACTGGTCCTCCCCCAGTGCAGCCCCTGCTCCTCGCCTCGCATGCATGGAGGATCCCTGTGGATGCTGGTGCTCTGCTTTTCCAGGCAGCCTGAAAGGTAAGGACAGGGTTTGTTTTCAAAGGATGTGGTATGTGAAGTGCGGGGATAACGCAAAGGCAGCCGTTCCTATGGGCTGCTCAGCCTAAATCGCAGTGGGAATAAGCCTTACTCCCTGTTTTCTGGGTGTTTTGCCACAGTTTTGCTTCCTGAGCTCTGCTTATTGATGCGGATGGGTTAAATGTATTCCCAAGCACCCACTGTACCCCTTCCCTGGCACCAGCAGCTTATGGGAGCTGCATCCACCTACCTGAGCCAAAGCCCTTGAGGTCTGGGATCGAAGCCCTTTGGAGGTGGCTTGGACATTCCCATGGGATGTAAATGGGAGCCTCGGGGTCTTGTCAGAGCTGCAGAGTCAGGAAGGGGGAAAAGATTCCCTACTTTGCAGCGGAGGAGACTCAGAGCTGCAATAAACCCTCAGCAAGGAGAGGGGCTCTCGGCTTGCTGGGGACGCCGTGAACCACCCCAAATGTGTTTTCCTGCTGGCGCTGGTCAAGGAGAGGTGGTTTTCCTTGGCGCTGCGAGGAAGATGAGGTGGGGCTTTGGGCTGTCCATGGGAGCCGGGTCGTGCTGTGAGTTAGGAGGGGCAGGACCATCGGCAGCGCCATTCCTGCCCTCCAAAGGGTGGGTGGGAAGGGGCTCAGCCCCAAATCCCCCAGTGCCTCTTTGCAGAGCCGGGGGGGGGGGGGTGTTTATTGGGGTGCTGGGATCTGCAGCAGGATTCTCCCTGGAGCAAGGAAGATTTGAGCTGCTTTTAAAGAAAAGCTCTCATGAAACCCCACTGTTTCCCTGGGATCCCAGCCGGGAATCCCCCCCCAGCCCCTGCAGCAGCAGCCACCGCGCTCCCCATCCCTGGGCTCTCTAATCCCAGCCTGGAGCGGGTCACGGCCCCTCTGCCGTCCCGTGGATGTGATTTAAGGTGTTCCATGTGACAGAGCTTTGCCTTCAGCTGCTGCCAGCACCCCCCTCGCTCGCCCCTGGCCTGCTCTGGGTGAGGAATGGGGAGCACGGAGCCCTGAGCTGCTCTCATGGGGTCCTGGGGCTGCTGCCGCATCCCCTGCCCTGGACACGCAGGGAGGAGCACAGCCCCATCCCAAAGAGCACCCTGGTCTCTACCTGCTTTAACCATGGTGCAGATGGGTTTATAAACCCCATGAGGAGGCAGATGCCTCACTGGTGCCTTGGCATTTCGGGTTTATGCTGCAGCTGAACAGCTCCGAGCCCCCAGGGGGTTTTATTAACTTCTTGCAGGCTGTGGGGTGTGTGGGTCCCACAGCCCTGCCCAGGACATCCCTGCTGGACAAGCACCCTTCTTCCTTCTCCTGTAACTGTCTTCCCTCTATTTTAACTGCTTTTAAATAACCCTGGAGGATCCCATGAGAATCGTGTCCCCTTTTCTTTTGCACCTCACACCCAGCCCTGTCTCCATCCCCTGTAGCTTTGCCATAACCCTTCCTAACCTAGCTTGAAGGAGCCCTTTCCCAGGTGATCCCAGTCCCGGTTTGGATGGACATCATTGTCCCTTTCTCATCTCCAAGCTTGCAGTAAAGCCTCATCCTTCCTCCTTATCCCGGATCCAGCCTTTTCTCCCTGCCCTGGAACCCCTGCCAGTGGCTGGGAGATGCTCGTCTCGATATGATCAACCCATTTTCCCCTTCATTCCATACTGGATATTGCTCCAGCCAAGACCACACATTAATCCCGTGGGAAAGGCCCCTCCAGGGGCTTACCTGGGCTACAGACAAGAATTGTCCCTGTGGATCTGGCTGTCCTGAGGCCTCCCCAAAGAGCAGCATCCCCAGGGTGAGTGGTGGGTTTTGTCTTGAGCTTCAGGGCTTGGGGGTGTCGGGGTTTTACCTGGTCCAGAATGGGGAAACTCTTGGAAATCTCAGCCTGGGGTTGGCGGCCAGCAGATTGCAATATTCCATGTAAAATCCAGGTAAAATTCCCTGATCACCCCCAGGCGGGGGAGGAGTGGTGGGGCGAGGGTGAGGGACATGGAAACATGGGTGGAAAGCTCAGATTTCCAGTGTTTTCTGCACTGGTGGGGATTGAAACAGCCCCAGGCACCTGCTTGGCTCTGCAAGGGGGCTCTGCTTTGGGTGCAAGCAGCACCCTGTCCTGCAGCCCTGGAGGTGATGGGGTGGGGGGGACAGACACAACGGCTCATTTGGGGTGGGAAAACAGTGAAAAATCCCACAGATGTAATAGTAACAACAATCAGAACACAATGCAGGGCAGGGGGGCTGGGTGCTGCCTCTCATGTGTGGATTCTCAGGTGTGTAGGAAGGGCTCAGCTGCAGCCACCTCAGTAACTTGGCCAAAACTCCCTTTAGCACTACTCCCCTATAAAGAAATGCTTCTGAACAGGACAGTTTTGAGGTCCTGCCTGTTTCCCATGCCGGTGTTTGGGATCCTGCTGCCCGCAGGGAGCGAGGGAGCGCACCGGGTCTCGTCTTGGGTAACGCTGCTGGGTCAGTTCGGATCAAGTTGCCTCAGTGAAGGTGTCTGACGTGGCCAGGAGGAAAAACTACCCTGGGAGAGAGGAGAGGAGAGGATCCTGACAGCGGGAAAAGAGCCGGAGCAGGAGCGCTCGGGCACCGAGGAGCACTTGGGGGCTGCTGAAGCATCTTCTGGTCTGCATTGAGGTAAAGGAGAAGCAGCTCCTTCACTGGGAGATGGGGCTGTGTGATGGGAGGGGCTGAGCTGGGGGAAGCAGCAGCAGCTGGGGCAGCTGGTATGCAGCAGGGGGCAGCAGGGTGGGATGTAGAAGGTATCCCACCTTGTGATGCCATCACTGTGGTGGTCCCCTGCCCGGGCTGGAGCACTGGGTGCCTGTTCCTTTGAGTGAGGGCTGTGCCCATGGGTATCTTTTCTCCCTGCTCTGTCCATCATCGAACCCCAGCCTGGTTTGAGTTGGCAGGGATTTAAAGCTCCTCCAGCTCCAACCCCTGCCAGGGCAGGGACCCCTTCCACTGGAGCAGCTTGCTCCAAGCCCCTGTGTCCAACCTGGCCTTGAGCACTGCCAGGGATGGGGCACCAAATACCAAATCAGATGAGATGGAAGGAGGCTGGTGTTGCATCCCCCTCTTTCCCCAACCACCCCTGCAGTCCATCTCCTGCACCCCCAAGCTATTTACTGCCTCTCTGCACACCACGAGGTGAAGCCACACTGCAGGGACAAGCCAGACCCCAAAGGGCCATGGAGGCTCAAGCGCTGTCGTGTCTCCCCTCTGCTGCTGCCCCAGGCTCTCTGCCACCCGTGCTCTCCTCCAGCTCCCCTCTGGCATCGCTGAGCAGATGCTGCTGATCATGCCAAGGGGCTGAGCTGACACCGGCACCGGGTCTTGTGCTTGAACCGCATCCACAGCCAGCACTGAGCCTAGCAGCAGGGTTTGCTGTGCAGCAGAGCACATAGCGGGGCTGCAAAGAGAGTTCGCCCACCTTTGGGCTGCTGCAAGGGAAGAGTCGGGGCTTTGTTTCTCTTTAAACATTCCTTTGGATCAAAAAACAAGAGGTTTTGGTGCACTCCAAGGGGTTTCTCTCTTGTGCTGCCGCAGGAGGCGGGAGGAAGAGGAGCCGGAGCATCCCCTGTGAGCGCACCATGCCGCTGTCCCGCCGCACCGGCCAGATGCCCGAAGCCACCTGGACGCTGGGCTTCAGGGAGATGACGGAGCCCTGGAAAGGCGCCGTGGGCTGCCTCGGCGTCGCCGTGTTCTTCGCCATGACCATCGGCATCATCTCGTGGCAGGCGCTGGAGCAGCCGCCGGAGGAGTGGGTGCTGCGGGGCCGGCGGGGGGGGCTGCTCTGGGAGCGCCGGCGCGGGGCTCTGCTGCTGCGGGCGCTGCCGGCGGGGCGCGCCGTGGCCGCGGTGGCGGTGCGGGGGGTGCCGGCCGCCGAGCCCCCGCCGCCCCGGGACCGCTGCTGGCACGATGGTGCCCAGTTCTGCTACGCGTGGGAGGAGGATGCTGAGCTCCGGCTGAACCTCGAGCCCCCGCCGGCCCCCGGCACCGAGTGCTACAGCGTCCAATGGACCCCGCTGCGCCCCGACGTGATGCTGAAGGTAATGGGGACCCTGGGGACCTCAGAGCAGCTCCAGTGTCTGAAGGGGGCTACAGGGGTGCTGGAGAGGGGCTCTTCATCAGGGACTGGAGCGATGGGACAAGGGGTGATGGGGTCAGACTGAAACAGGGGAAGTACAGGTGAGATATAATGGAGGTCTTCCCTGTGAGGGTGCTGAGGTGTTGGCACAGGGTGCACAGGGAAGTGGTAAATGCTCCATCCCTGGCAGTGTTCAAGGCCAGGTTGGACACAGGGGCTTGGGTGACAGGGTCTAGTGTGAGGTGCCCCTGCCCATAGCAGGGGGTTGGAAGTGAATGATCTCAAGGTCATTTCCAACCCAAACCATTCTGTCATTCTATGACCCCGTGTGCTGCTCTGAACTGTGGCCTTTGGGGTAAAATGAGCCCAAATGCAGGGGCACTGCCCTGAACACCCCATTTCCCACCACGGTTGTGGGTCACACCATGGCTGGGGCTCCCCATCTTCCAATCCTCACTGATTCCGGGTGGGGAAAGCATTCTGGAAGCCTCGTGCCTTGGTGCCGCTGCCTCCCAGGGCTGTGCTGGTAACCCTGGGATGGGAGCTCCGTGTTTATGGAGACTGAGTAAACACCAGTGAGGCTCACAATGCTGGCGAGGGCCATGAGGAGCGCAGGGAGGTCTCCTCCGACCACAGCACAACGCGGCTGCTGCACATATTTAGGGGCTCCTTCTCTTCCCGTACCCTGCCCGCTTTGCTCACCCATTAAATGAAAGCAGATGCCAAAAGCGAGCCAAAACCCCATTGGACCGAGGTGCCCTCAGGAGCAGTGAGGGAGCGGATGGGATCCTGTGGGGATGGGGCAGTTTGTGCCTTTAGCTGTTGATGCTGGTTTGAGCTGTGGGAGGTGTTGCCTGAACGCAGCCGCTGTGGTGGGGCTGGGTTTCCTTTGCTGCCGTCACTTTGGGGTGCTGGAGAGGACGAGCAAGGCAGAACAGGGCTTTTCCCCACGTGTTATGGAAGCCAACCCGCAGACCACTGCAAACCACAGGGCAGTGAAAGGGAAGAGTTAAGAAGGGCCCTTTCCCCCTCCCTTTCCCAGCCCGTGTAACCTGCTCCGCTGACACCCGGCACTGCTACCCCGAGCCTCCTGGCTTTCCACTTTAATAATTCACATCTCCTCTCCTCACCCCTTGGTGAGGTTCAACCTCCCGCTGCCCCCATGGCAGAGCCGAGCTCGGGGGCTCCAGGCTGGGCTGAATGAGCATGGGTTGTGTTGAGCTGGGTCCTCCTCTGCCCGCCCCAACCCCCTCTGCATTCCCAAATCCCCATGGGAAGTCATGCGGGATGCTGAGTCCTGCTGATCCCGGCTTTGGCAGAAAGAGGGCGGTTTTGGAGGCTTTGAAGTGAAAACTGATGGTTTCTAAAAGGAGTCGGGTTGATGATAGGGACCTCATTGGGACTGGGAGCTCTGGGGGATGGCTCTTTGCTCCGTCCTGTCAGCCCTATGGGAAGTGCTCCAAATACACCCCTACTGATGTAGTCTTATTGAGGGAATACAGTCATTGTTAGTGCCATTATACTCCCATAACACCAGGGAAATGCTTCTTGTCACCAGCCCAAAGGGAAGAGGGAGGCTTTGCCTTGGGAGAGAGCAGAAAACCCACAAGGTACCCCAGGGACGCTGCAGTGCTATAGAGGTGAATGGCAGGGTTGGAACTGGATGAGCTTTAAGGCTCCTCCCATCCCAACCCATGCTGTGATTCCATGAATTTCAGCGGTAATTTGGTACCTGGAAGCACAGCTCTTGTTCCTGGGGAAGAAAAACTTAACCCCAGGTGTGCTCTACCCCGAGCACCCACTGCTTTTCGGGTCAAACACCTGAATCTCATGGACTTGGGATTTTTCCTCCTGGGAAAAACCCCATCCCACGACCGCTCTGGAATAACTTGCAGGGGTTTTGCCTCTCAAATGCCACTATTCCCATGTTCATCCTCACCCCGAGGTGCTTCTCAGCCCCCGATGACTCTCTCTTGGCTGCAGGATTGCTTCTCCATGGCCAACATCTCCTGGTACGGAGGGGTGAGCCTCCATGCCCAGCGCTGGCCGCTCAATGGAGCCCAAAGCCAGGCACAGCCCTTTGTCAGTGGAGGCTTCAGCAAGAATCCCGTGGGATACGGGCCTGTTCTGGAGAGATACTTCTTGGGCTCCACAGGTAACTGCTTCCTTCCCCATCCAGCTTCCTCTTCCTTCAATCCCTGTGCTTCTCCATCCTCTCCTCATCTATAAAGCAGCTGGTTTAGCAGCAGGGTTGATGCCTCGGAGGTTAAACTACCCTTCCAATGCAATGCCAGTTGGCAGCGTGACGCAATGGATGGATCCCACCTTGCCTCATCCCTATGGAAAAGGCCATGGTACTAAACCTCAGTGCCTGAGAGCATGGGGTTGGCTCAGCTCACCCCAGGGGAGTCCCTGCTCTTGGTTTGTCTTCATTTTTTGGATCTGTTTAAGCAGAGATCTGTGTCCATTGCCAGCTCCTCCAGCACCCCTTGGGTGGCTTCCTCCTGAGCTCCCAGGTCCTGACACTGCTCTGGGATGCTGGGTGAGAGCTTAGGGGCTGTTGTCACTTTGGGGTGGATATTTGGATTATTCTGCAGCACTCCAGACTTCAGCCATTGCCCCTAATTAATCAATTGATCTGCAACTGCCCTGCAGTGATGAAGCTGAAGCTGCTGCCTAAGCTGAATGCAGAGCAAAAAGGCAGGAAACGGAGTAAATCCAGCCCCCGAAAGGCATTTTGGCTCAAAGGGAATAGCGAAAGCAGGGAGCAGGGCTTTGCCTGCGTGGCTGGGATCAGTCCAGGAGGTGCTGGTACCAGTTAGGCTCTGCCCTGTGCATCCCCATCCCTGTGCCCACCAGTGCAAGAACGGAGGCCTGCACCCCCTGAGGCACCGCCTGCTCTGCTCTCCCCCAGGCGTGACGGTGACGGTGCCTCCCGACATGCCCGTGCTCCTCTCACTGGAGAGCAACCGGCATTTCTGCCTGGCATCGCCGGCGGGCAGAGCTGCCGAGCCCCTGCACTACACCCTCTGTGCCAGCACCGACATCGCGGCTGCACACCGGCACGTGGGCACCCAGCTCAGCGCGCAGGAGCGGGCGCTGCCGGATACAGCCCTCCTGGGGTAAGGCATTCCCATGGCAGGGACCCCTTCCACTGGAGCAGCTTGCTCCAAGCCCCTGTGTCCAACCTGGCCTTGAGCACTGCCAGGGATGGGGCAGCCACAGCTTCTCTGGGCACCCTGTGCCAGCGCCTCAGCACCCTCATGGTGAAGCATCTCACGCTGGCACAAGGTGCAGCCACCAGCTCTTCCCACCGCACAGGTCTCCCGTCTGGAGGTATTCTGGCCCAGAGGGTTCAGCTGCCAAAATAAAACGAGGTTTGAGGTCACTGGCGAGGAGGCTGAAGCGGCATCATCTTCAGGAGGGGGTCCTGCTCCTGGGGGAGCACTGCACTGCCATCCTCGCGGCTGCGGTATGTCCCGTCCTGCTGGCCTTTGGGACTGGGAGGCAAATGGAGTGCTGCCATGAGCCCTGCTCTCAGAACATACGTTAGATCTTAATTTCATGGAATCCCAGAGAGGTTTGGGTTGAAAAAGCCCTTAAAGCTCCTCCAGTTCCAACCCCAACCCCTTCCACTGGAGCAGCTTGCTCCAAGCCCCTGTGTCCAACCTGCCCTTGAGCACTGCCAGGGATGGGGCAGCCACAGCTTCTCTGGGCACCCTGTGCCAGCGCCTCAGCACCCTCACAGGGAAGAGCTTCTGCCTAAGAGCTCAGCTCAGTCTCCCCTCGGGCAGGTTCAAGCCATTCCCCTTGGCCTGTCCCTACAGGCCCTTGTCCCAAGCCCCTCTCCAGGTTCCCTGCAGCCCCTTTAGGCACTGGAGCTGCTCTCAGGTCTCCCCTTCAGGAGCCTTCTCTTCTCCAGGCTGCCCCAGCCCAGCTCTCTCAGCCTGGCTCCAGAGCAGAGCTGCTCCAGCCCTCGCAGCAGCTCCATGGCCTCCTCTGGACTTGCTCCAACTGCTCCATGTCCCTCTTGTGCTGCTGCCCCAGGGCTGCCTTCTCTGATCCCTCTGTGTACAATGCCAGCACACCCATTCCATGGGCTGGGGCTGAGCCATGCGGGTGCTGGCACCAGGGGCTGGTGCTTGGTGTCTTTGCCACTCTGACAAAACCCCTTTTCCTGCCTGTCCCTCCCAGCAGGACCATGCACCCTCAGAGCGGAGGAAGAGGCAGGACCCGAGCCGTGCCTGGGACCCTTCCATGCTGGCCCCGCTGCAGCTCGCTGTGACGCTGTCCCCATACACCAGCATCTCCTCCCCGCTGTTCCTGCGCACGCTGCGGGATGGCCACGCAGGGACCTACTGGCTGAGCCTGCAGCCCCACATCGGGGACAGCCCGGTACGAGGCCCTCCTCCAGCCCTGAGCCTGCTCCTCAACCCAACCCTGCTTTAAACCTGAATAAACACCCTCACTAGGGCGACAACCTGATCCTCCTGCGCTGGGGACCAGCCCAGTGCTGTAGAGCAGTGCCCGGGGCAGCAACTTTTCTGTTTCTTAAGGAAGTAGCTCTCAAATTCCCACTTCCAAAAGATATTTCTAACAGTTGCTGGTGCTCAGAACATCCCAATTCCCCTGTTTTTTGCAGTCATTTTAATGATCTGCCTCTTTTCCATCAGCCCAAAGGTGGTTTTGGGTTGGTTGACAAAGGGTTTACTCCTTCATACACGGCACTGTGATGGTGCAGGCTGTGGTGGGGTGGGATGGGGACACAGCAGCCACCTCCAGCCTTGCAGCCTGGGCTGGCAGGGTACTCTCTGGCTCTGACAGGAATCTTCTTGTCTCCTGCAGATCCCGCTGCTGACCACATGGAAGGGGCAGCTTTGTGTCCGCCTCAACGTCACCAGCGAGGAGGCACTGAGCTGGTACCTGGCACGTGCCCGGCGCCTGCGGCACGCACTGGGTACCACGTACCTGGTGTTTGAGGGTGCTGAGGGCAATGCCTTCCTGGAGCAAGCTGTGCCCCCTCCCGCCGAGCTGGAGGGAGACCGGTACACCGGGCTGTTGGCAGAGGCACTGGCAACACTGGGAAACGGCACCGTCATCAGTGCCGGTGCCAGGTGGGTACCACTGGGATGATGCTTTGCTGGAGCTGATGGATGTGGGAACTGCTTGGGAGATGCTGGAGGTGATGTGCCCTTGGGGTGCTCAGCACCCAGGGAGGCAGAGTGCAGGTGGTGTAGGGTAATGGGTAGAATCATGGAATCAATCGGGTTTCAAAGCAGGTTTAAGACCATCAAGTCCAACCATTACCTCAGGACTGCCAAGACCACCACTAACCCATGTCACTGGGGGCCTCATCTACATGGTAGGAAGGGGTTGCTCTTCTCTTTCTCTCTCTTTTGGAGCATGTTAACATTGTTTTTAATGTCTTAGAGGATAAAAGTGTTTAAATGCACTGATGCCTGATGCAATAAAGATGCATCTTGTGACCTATGGCCATTCAAGCTCCAGGCTGCTGCCAATCCTGCAGAAGGGAGGGGGTGAACCCTGCAGTCTTGGCCAAATCCCTGCATTGGAATTGCTTTGGTGTCAAACATCTGCAGTTCTCTGACTTCCCATGCTTGTGTAGCACATAACAGGGTTAATGTATTAATAAGCATTTGTAACACCCCTCGAGGCCCTTTGGTTCGAGGCACTGAGAAGCATTACTTGTCTTTTTACCCATCATGATTATGCCTGGCAGATGCAAAAGGCTGTTGGGCTGTTTGCAACGTGCTTATTTCCTGTGGGGATGAGGCATTGATGGTAAATTGCATAAGAAGGCAACTTCAGAATCATTCCTTTTTGAAGAACAAGCAACGTTTCACATGCTGAGGTGGTGACAGGCTCTCCCGCAGCCACCTGCCAAACCACAGTGGTGGGAACGGCGCCTTTCCTGACCATCTTCTACTCCATCCAGGATCATATCTTTCCTGGGGAGCAGCATCCGTAGCAGAAGTCTTCTATAAACCACCCCATCAGCCTTAACTCCTCCTAAGATGAAAGTGTCCCTGGAGATCGCTGGGGAGCCAGCGTGTATCTGAAGGGGGGGTATAGGGATGCTGGGGATGGACTCTTCATTAGGGACTGCAGTGACAGGACAAGGGGTAATGGGTTCAAACTGAAACAGGGGAAGTTTAGATTGGATCTAAGGAAGAAGTTCTTTCCTGTGAGGGTGGTGAGGCACTGGAATGGGTGCCCAGGGAGGTTGTGAATGCTCCATCCCTGGCAGTGTTCAAGGCCAGGTTGGACGAGGCCTTGGGTGCCATGGTTTAGTGTGAGGTGTCCCTGCCCATGGCAGGGGGTTGGAACTGGATGATCTTAAGGTCTTTTCCAACCCAAACCATTCTATGATTCCATGATTCTAAGTTAGTGGGGGGACAAGGAGGAAACCAAACTCCAGGAACAAGAAGTCTTAGGCCAAATCCCCCCTTTGGTTAGATCAGCTCCTGACCATTTTCAAACTAAAGCTCATTGTGAAGGTCCATGTTTGACCCTTTTTGGCCACCAGAAACAGTCTCCTTCACTGGGCTGCTTGCTGACATGAGCCTCTCCTCCCCTGCAGGTAAACCCAAGGCATAGAAATGCTCTTGGATGGGAAAGAAGAGCACTGGGGTGGCAGTGATTTCGCCCCAGTAGAGATGCCAAGTGGCTGAAGAAACCCTCATCTCCTGTGGGCCCTCTCTAACACCAGCTCTGTGCTTGTGCCCCTCAGGTCCAGTCACCTCCCTCTCTTCATCCAGATGAGCCCCCTGCACTCAGACTGGAGCCATGCTGGGCTGAAGGGGATTATTCCCTCTGTGCTGCACTACAGCCTCCTGGGCTACAACTTCTTCATCCCCGATGCAGTAGGTACGTAGGTCAGCATCTCTTTCCTGCAGACACCTCTGTGGGACCTGAGGTGGGAGGGGTGCAGCTGTGGCTCAGGTGTGCTGCACTGAGGCGTGAAGCACTTGGCTCTCCATACCCCGTGTTCTGGCTGCATTGGGGTGAATGCTACCAGGGAATCCACTGAGGGATTGAAGGCCAACAGGCAGTAGAAGTGAGCAGGCAGGTCTCTGGGGATGCCCTTTGCAGAGCTCCTCACCCATAGGCTGAGGGCAGCTCCCTGCCCCTTGCAGCTTCCCTGGAGCTCAGCCCCAGCAGCAGAAGCCAAGAGGGAGCCTGCAGCCAGGGAAGTGTGTGCCCAGGCCGCTGGATGGGAAGCGGATGCTCCTGAAACCCCAGCAGCCGCGCTCCAAGGCTGTGTTCGGGCTCCAGAGCGCGATGCTCGAGGCATCCTTCAACAAAAACATCCTAAAAGGCCAGAAACGACCCTTTCATGGGAGCCCAGCAGCTCGCTTTGCCCCTCCTCTTGGAGGTGACCGTGTTGTTCGTGTTCAAAACGCACCACAAACACGTGAGGTGTCGGAGCCAGGGGGCAGAGCTGCAGAGAGCCCTGGTAAAGGGGTCAGGGAGCAATCCTCCAACTGGGCCCCTGGTTTTAGGCAGTTTTCCTTAGAAAGCAAGGCCTGGGCAGTCGCAGCACGGAGATGCTGAACCCGCTGCTGTGCGGTCCATGGGGCTGCGGCACCTCAGCCCGGGAGCTGCAGCAGCACCAGGGGCTGCTCGGGATGCCAGGAGCCCCTGGAGGGAATGGGGCTCTGTGGGGGGTTTGGCTGAGCCCTTGGCTCGCTTCTATGTGGCATTTCTACACAAGCTGAGCCAGCTTTTTGGAGCGAGGATGCTCCAGCTCCAAAGGCTCCATCTCCCTTTCCCTGTCCCTTCCCATCCTCTCCTGCCCTTCCTAAGCCCCTCCACAGTGTTTCAGAGGGCAACTGCAATCCCCTTCCACTGCATGTTTCTGACAATACTCTGCTTCTCCACTGCTGTGCACTATGGAATTGAAGGGACCCGAATCACAGGAGTACTCTCCCGTGATGCTTTGTCTTTGCACACCATCGTGGCAGGAAAACCCAGCACCTCCCCAACACTTCTCTCTGCAGGAATAGAATCCCTTTTTGTATGTTCGGATTAAATGTAGAAACTCCTGAGACATCTGGTCCTAAAACGGCCAAAGATCATAAAGTGAGTGCTTTGGGATGAAAGGACCTTAAAGCTCCTCCAGCTCCAACCCCTGTTACGGGAAGGGACCCCTTCCACTGGAGCAGCTTGCTCCAAGCCCCTGTGTCCACCCTGGCCTTCACAGGGATGCCTGATATTTGCTGCTGGTGCTCAAGGAAGGAAACCATGGACGGGGGGAACTCGGCTCCTCTTGCAGTGGGGTAACTTGTCCTGCCCACATGGAGAACCCATTGATTGAGGCGCCCCTGAGTGCCTTCACTGAGTCCTTTGTCCCCGCAGGAGGGAGCCTGGCCGGTGCCAGCGCAGGGGACACGGAGCTCTACGTGAGGTGGCTGCAGATTGTGACGTTCCTCCCCGTGATGGCCTTCAGCAGCCCGCCCTGGCTGTGCTGCGACGCCGGGGTACGTACCCCATGCCCCACGAGGAGGATGCGCTGTCACTGGTGTGCCGGGCACCCCCACAGGCCGTTAATGTCCCTATACTGGGGAAAGCTGAGGCTAAAACTCCCTGTCCTGCTCTTGCTGCCCACAAAGTCCTGCTCAGGCACATTGCTGCGTGTTCTCAGCAGGGGTTTTGCTGCAAAATCCATGTTTTTGTGGGTTTCTGCTTCACTGCTCTGTGCAACCACGGGGACAGTGTCCACAGTGTCTGCAGAAATGACACCAAGCAGCACGTGTGTGTGTCCCTCCCTTTGCTCCTGGGATGGTTTAATGACAGCTTGACCAAATACTGCATATCTACAGCAGAGCGAAGCGCACAGATTCCCATTCAAGATCTTTGTAAACAGCCGGAGACATTTTCATAGAACCCCAGCCTGGTTTGGGTTGAAGGGGCCTTAAATCTCCTCCAGCTCCAACCCCTGCCAGGGCAGGGACCCCTTCCACTGGAGCAGCTTGCTCCAAGCCCCTGTGTCCAACCTGGCCTTGAGCACTGCCAGGGATGGGGCAGCCACAGCTTCTCTGGGCACCCTGTGCCTTCCTTTATATCTAGCCTAAATCTCCTGTTTCGGTCTGAACCCATCACCCCTTGTCCCATCGCTCCAGCCCCTGATGAAGAGTCCCTCTCCAGCATCCTTGTAGCCCCCTTCAGGCACTGGAAGCTGCTCTGAGGTCTCCATGCAGCTTTTCTTCTCCAGGCTGCACAGCCCCAGTGTTCTCAGCCTGGCTCCATACAGGAGCTGCTCCAGTCCCTGAGCATCCTTGTGGCCTCCTCTGGACTTGCTCCAACAGCTCCATGTCCTTCTGATGCTGAGGACACCAGAACACAGCAGATTCTTGCCTTGCTCTAGTGGGTTAAGCTGCTCACAGGTTTCTCTTTCCTCCCCCATGCTGCAGGTCCTGAACCTCACCCGCCGCTGCATCCAGAGGCACCGGGACTTCGTTGTGCCGCTGCTCATCAAGTACAGCTCGGAATGGCTCAGCTCGGGATATCCCATCTTCCGGCCCGCCTGGTGGCTCAGCCCCACGGATCCAGCTGCTTTCACTATCGAGGATGAGTTCCTCATTGGAGATGAGGTAGGGAACGGGGGGCTGAATGCTCTCCCAGGGTAAATAAGGTGCCCCTGGCCCTCGCCATCCCTCTCTTTGCATCCTGCCTGAGTACAGCACTGGGGTAGAGATGGCGGGCAGCCATAGGGCTGGTGGGACCCTGTGGCTCCTTCAGCTTTGCAATTTATTCAGATTGGGTCACTGACAAGGCTTCTTTCCTTTAGGCTTTTATATTCTCCCATCCTTTCTGCTGGAAGACACCCCCTGATTGTCAGCAGTTCTTTCCCCCCTCTTTTCAGGCTGTCCATCCCATTACTTGAAGCTACAGCATGGTTGTTTCATGCTGTAAATGCTCCCTGCAAGTCTGGTGTGCTCGCACTGTGGTCATGTAGCAGGAGTCTGTCCCTGCAGGTGTGTCCATCCCACTGCTGCTCCTGAAGTGCTCCTTTAGATGCTCTGATAGTTGATGTGGTCTCTGCTGCTTCATATCAAAAAGGGCTTGGAAAAGGAACTCAGGCCTTCTGGAAAAGACTTTCCTTAAAGGAAACTGTGCCTCATCCTCCCATGGTTGTAAGCAGCCTCCGGTTTGGGCAATGGCATCACTTTAGCTTTGTCCCTCCTGCTTTGCCTGGGTGCAGGATCCCAACAGCTCAAGGCTTTGGCAGTTCCTACCTGGGTTTTTTAGTCCATTAAAAGCATACTCTTCAGTTCATGCTACTGAATTCATTTTGCAGCAACACATTGGGCTGTCTTTACATGGGAATGCTGCTAATCATAGGGATATCGCCTCCATAGAATAAGTATCCTCATCCCAAAGCAAAGCCCAGTAGGCATTTGTTCCTTGTTTTAATAGGAAAGCAGCTTGTGCTGCAGAGGTACCTTTCGAGGCTCTGCTTGCAGCCTCCAACAGATGCTGCGATACCCGATTGCCACATATGAGTTTTGGGCCATAAAAGATGTGAAATCATTTATAGATTTTATTATTTATTTTTATTATTATGGAAAAATTCACTGCAGGAGATCAGCTTTTTAAGTAGGAGCAGAAAGGCCTTTACAGAGAGCTCGGAGAGAATCAACCAGCTTGGAAAAGACCTTTAAAATCATCAAGTCTGACCTACGCTGGGAAGCTTTTAGAACACAGATCTTTGGCACAAAGGAATTCTAGAGCAGCACTGTGTGATTGCAGAGGTCACAGGGGGCTGAGGCCTTGCCCCTGTGCCAGGGTTGTTTGGGCACTGATGGGGTATTAGTTTGAACTGAGCAAGCTTAAACTTAGTCCCTTCCCCTAGAATCTCTTGATTCATGGAATCATAGAATGGAATCATAGAATAGTTTGGGTTGCAAAGGACCTTAAGAGTTCCAACCCCCTGCCATGGGCAGGGACACCTCACACTAAACCATGGCACCCAAGGCTCTGTCCAACCTTGCCTTGAACACTGCCAGGGATGGAGCATTCACAACCTCCCTGGGCACCCATTCCAGTGCCTCAGCACCCTCACAGGAAAGAATTTCCTCCTTAGATCCAATCTAAACTTCCCCTGTTTCAGTTTGAACCCGTTACCCCTTGTCCTGTCACTACAGTCCCTAATGAAGAGTCCCTCCCCAGCATCCCTATAGGCCCCCTTCAGACCCTGGAAGCTGCTCTGAGGTCTCCACGCAGCTTCTCTTCTCCAGGCTGAAGAGCCCCAACTTTCTCAGCCTATCTCCATACAGGAGCTGCTCCAGCCCCTGAGCATCCTTGTGGCCTCCTCTGGACTTGTTCCAACAGTTCCATGTCCTTTTTATGTTGAGGACACCAGAACTGCACACAGTGCTCCAGGGGAGGTCTCACGAGAGCAGAGCAGAGGGGCAGGATCAGCTCCTTGGACCTGCTGCTCACGCTCCTTTGGATGCAGCCCAGGATAGGGTTGGTTTCCGGGCTCAAGCGCACACTGAAGCCGGCTCATGTTCATTTTCTCATGGACCAGCACCCCCAAGTCCTTCTCCTTGGGCTGCTCTGAATCTCTTCCCTGCCTAGCCTGGAGCTGTCTGGGATTGCTCTGACTGATGCGGTTCCGGCAGGCAGGGCAGGAGTGTGCTCGTGTTAGCTGACATTCCCCATTGAACACTGCAGGCTCAGGGAGGAAAGACAGTAAAGGGTCAGAGCAGCTTCAGGCTTCTGTCCCCTGCGAGGTGCAAAGCTTTGGCTTGGCTGAACGCTCCTGAAGTATGGTAAAATGTGGTGTCTGCTCTGTAAGGGGGTCAGGGCCGGGCTGCTGTGAGAGAGCAGGAGGTGAGGCTGGCAAGAGGCTCCCCTGGCTTCAGGTTTTAATCATTATTGCTATTATTTTCCAAGAGAGCCTGAGCCTGTGCGTGGGGAGCCCAGACGGGGAGGGTTTGATTCCAAGCTGCGGTTTGGAAGCTGCAGGAACAGAAACACGCTCCAAAACCAGCTTTGGTGCGAACTGGAGCATCATTAGCTATGAACTCCTGGGGAATACACAGTGTGGTTCTGACCTGGTACAGTCTGAGGCAGGACTAAGGGCAGGACACTGGAGTAAACCCTCTGAGCATCACCACTCAGTGCAAGCAGCTGCCGCAATGCTGATGAGCACAGCTCTGGTGCCTTGCCCATGCCAGGGGGTTGGAAGTGGGTGAGATTTAAGGTCCCTTCCAACACAAACCAGTCTGGGATCGATTCCTGATGCCTTCCTGCTTCTGAGTCACACCTGAGGTGGTTTGGGGGGGTCACCCTGGGCTGGGACAGCCCCGCTCTGAAAGCTGATTTTCAGGCTGTGATTTGTACACTCATCACTTCCAGATCTCTTGGCACGAGCAACCTGAATCAGGCCGGGCACTCTATCTGTTAAATGTGCTAGAATGCTCCATAAGCAGGTTTTAGGTCAGGTTTTTGCTGACTATGAAGGGAAATAAGCATCATCTCCCCTTGAGCAGACAGACAGCAATGCCTTTGGGTGTCTGCAAGCAGGTTTGGATGCAGTGGTGGACTGCAGTGGTCAGGGTGGTTTTGATCCTTGAGGTCTTGAAGCTGGATTTAACACTGCACAGCCACATTCCAGCATTACTCATGAGCAAACTTCACTACTGGGAAGGGAACTGGAGCAGAGCACTGCTGAATCCTTCCAGCAAAGCATGTGGAAATACCATAGCAAAGAGCCAAGCCCTGCTGGTTTGTGTCGTGCGGTGGTTTCTGGCTGCTTGTCAGTGCCATCTGCCTGGCGAAAGGGATGCTGCAGGAGATGGGAAAGCCAAGTGTGGCCGCCAAATACATTTATGAAGGCTGGGAAGGGTCCAAAAGTGTCCCCCCAAATGTTCCAAACGCCAGGACTTCTCCCTGGGATGATGCTGCTGTGTGGCTCAAGAAGCATCACTAAGGGGGGCAGGGATGAATCCCTAGCACTTACTCTTTGTTGTTGACCAAGACCTCCAAAAATAGGGTTTAAGAGGGGGATTGATCCTTGAATTCCATATCCAGTTTTCACTATTTAGCCTTTTCCCCCCCTCCTTTAATGGCCTTTCTAGAGTTTCAATCTTTTCCTATCACCTCTTTATTCCTCATCATGTGGCAGGGGGTTGGAATTAGACAAACTTTAGGTTCCCTTCCAACCCAGATCATTCTCTGATTTAGAACCCAGTTGTGCACAAACACAAATCAAAGCCTCAGTGTTCAATCAGATCTAAACTGAACCAGAGCTCTGCTCTTCCTGCAAAACCTCTTTCCGTTTCTGAAGTGATTTGTCAGGAATAGTCTCAGGATGCTGGAGACTGCTTTTCCCATAAAGCAAGGGGAGAAAGGATCCCTAAAGTCCTTTGGGACTGGATTACTTTGGCTAAGTCACTGGGAAGGAGTGAGCAGAGAGAGCACACCTCTCCTTATGCTTCTAGTCCAAACGGGGCTCACTGATTTGTGACCCAAGAGCAACTTGTTCACGCTTTTACTTTTATATACTTATTCAATGTAATCATCCCTATGCCAAGACCACTGGCTGGGATTCTGATGACCGTTTGAGGGTGCTGGGAAGCTAAATCCTTTGAGTCTCCCAAAGGAGCCTTGAGTGCATCCGTTGCTCAGGATGGTATTGATCACATTGTGTCTTTTGAGCATCACCTTTTCCTAGGGTTTAATGCTACCTCACCTCTAACCTGTAACACTCAATTAGTCTGAGAGGTGGAAAGAAATCCTCCTCCTAGATGCAGGAGAGGAAGGGTGGGAAGGGAGGTGGGACGAGAGCATTAAGTTGCCTGCAGAGCAGCCCAAAGAGAGGGGTTTTGAAATCCTTTTCAGCAGCCTGGAGCTAAAGCTCTTTTCCTATCGTTTTCCTATCTTTTTCCAATCTTTCCTATTCAGGTAGAACATGTTCGTATCTACCTGAAATACAAGTTTCTCCTTGGTTTCATACTGGGTTATATTTGGCTTCACTAAGTTGTATCAAAGAGTCAGCCTGAATCGAATCCTCCAAAGCACAGGAGGAAAGGGAAATTCCCAACTCTGCCACAGATGGCTTGGGGATGTCTCTCACCCTGACTCAGTGCCACCAATTCCTACTGCAATCCCATAGAACCTTCTCAGAAGCTGCTTTGTGGGAGCCTGAACCCACCTGCATGTGCCTCTGGACAACCCGACCTAGCTCATGGTGTCCCTGCTCACTGCAGTGGATTGGACTCAATGAGTTTTGAAGGTCCCTTCCAACCCAAACCCTTCCGTGATTCTCTGGTCTTTGCTCAGCACAGCTCAGGGAGCTTTGTGCTTACCTCTGCTGTGGCATGGATGGACACTCATCTGCAGTTAAGAGCCAGGCTTCCTGACCTCCTCTGTGGTTGCTTGTCCCTTCAGCTTTGCTTGGTGCACGTCCTGGCTGATCCTCCAAGTGCCACGTTTCCCTTTTCCTTATTCACTGCAGGTCCTGGTTGCCCCAATAACAGACAAAGGGCAGACGTGGAGGGACATCTACCTGCCCGGAGAGGGGTACCTCTGGATGGACACCACCACTGCCCGTGTGTTCGACGGAGGCACCATCCTCAGGAACTACTCTGCTGGCCTCACAGAGGTGCCGGTCTTTGTGAAGACCTCCTAACTCCAGCCTGCTGCAGCTCTGGGCCTCTCTCAGGGCAGCGCTGCCCACACGTGCTCGGCCTTCCCTGAGGCTCTTCCAGCCTATTTGCACTGTTCCAAGAACCTTTGTTACCAGTATTGTCTTAGCAGCAGTCCTTTGAATCTTTCCTTACTTGCTGATGTTCTGAGAGAGGAGATGCAGCTTTGGCACAAAGACACGCTCATGTGCAGTGCTGACCTCTGTGTTTCCAGGGCTTGCCCAGTGCCATGTTTGTGTGTGAGCTCAGGTGGGCACATCCGGCGTTTCCAGCTCCCTGGCACCACACTCAAAGATGCTGCCTTGGCCAGAGAGTGGATTTCCCAGAGCAGGAGGTAAATGAACATCAGCTTATACCCAATGGGATGCTTTGTGTTTGAAGACAAAAGCATACACAGAGACAACAGACTGTGAAAGCTCTCTTCATGTGTATGGGCATCATGTGTGTTAAGCACTACCTGCTTCTCTCAGCTGATGCTGGGTGTACGGTCCCCCACGGCAGTCTTTGGTAGCAAGAGCCTGACTGAGGATAACCAGGGAAACTGGGTGAATTCGAGGTCTATTGACAGCAGGTTTCTGTGGAAAAAAGTAAACTTGGCCAGGCAAAGAAGTGGCTCCAATTGATGTGGCCGGACAGAATCATCATCCACCTTGGAATACAATCTCTGGTACTCAGCACTGAACTCCTGTGCGCCCCAAAGAGGGCTCTTCATCATCTGAAGATGATGGTGGTGGTTCTTTTTCCTCTCAATTATTTCCTGCAGTGCAACACTGATCCAGCATGACCAGCCTTCTTCAACCCAGCAGAATCATAGAATCATAGAATGGTTAGGGTTAGAAAGGACCTTAAGATCATCAAGTTCTAACCCCCCTGCCATGGGCAGGGACACCTCACACTAAACCATATTACCCAAGGCCTCGTCCAACCTGGCCTTGAACACTGCCAGGGATGGAGCATTCACAACCTCCCTGGGCACCCATTCCAGTGCCTCAGCACCCTCACAGGAAAGAATTTCTTCCTTAAATCCAATCTAAACTCCCCTGTTTCAGTTTGAACCCATTACCCCTTGTCCTGTCACTGCAGTCCCTAATGAAGAGTCCCTCCCCAGCATCCCTATAGGCCCCCTTCAGACACTGGAAGCTGCTCTGAGGTCTCCATGCAGCTTCTCTTCTCCAGGCTGAAGAGCCCCAACTTTCTCAGCCTATCTCCATGCAGGAGCTGCTCCAGCCCCTGAGCATCCTCGTGGCCTCCTCTGGACTTGTTCCAACAGTTCCATGTCCTTTTTATGTTGAGGACACCAGAACTGCACACAATGCTCCAGGGGAGGTCTCACGAGAGCAGAGCAGAGGGGCAGGATCCCCTCCTTGGACCTGCTGGTCACGCTCCTTTGGATGCAGCCCAGGATACGGTTGCATCAAAAGGAGTGAAACCATCCCATAGGCAATCCAGACATCCCACATGCTGAATGTAGAGTTAGGGAGATGACGAGCCTCTCTCATGGCCCAAGTTATGGATTTCTGGGACATGAACATGTACATTAATGGGGTGAGTCCAAAGGCTGGTGTTTGGGGGCAGGAGGAGGTTGAGACAAGAGGGGTGGGGGGCACAAAATTACAAGATGGGATATAGAAATCT